>NC_061509.1:222984185-223113474 GCF_022539505.1 Lolium rigidum
CGACAAGTACTCTTTACTCGTACCGTGGTATGTGGTCTCTTATGAACTCATTCATATGCTTGCAAGACATTAGACGACATTCCACCGAGAGGGCCCAGAGTATATCTATCCGTCATCGGGATGGACAAATCCCACTATTGATCCATATGCCTCAACTCATACTTTCCGGATACTTAATCCCACCTTTATAGCCACCCATTTACGCAGTGGTGTTTGGTGTAATCAAAGTACCTTTCCGGTATAAGTGATTTACATGATCTCATGGTCATAAGGACTAGGTAACTATGTATCAAAAGCTTATAGCAAATAACTTAATGACGAGATCTTATGCTACGCTTAATTGGGTGTGTCCATTACATCATTCATATAATGATATAACCTTGTTATTAATAACATCCAATGTTCATGATTATGAAACTAATCATCCATTAATCAACAAGCTAGTTTAAGAGGCATACTAGGGACTTCTTGTTGTCTACATATCACACATGTACTAATGTTTCGGTTAATACAATTCTAGCATGATATATAAACATTTATCATAAACATAAAGATATAAATAATAACCACTTTATTATTGCCTTTAGGGCATATCTCCTTCAAATATTGCCCGAACAGCCTTTCTAGAACAAAAAACAACAGAAAATAGGAACTGTCACTTCGGCATCTTGTTAATAGGTTAGTTCCGGAAAATGCATGAAATCATTATAAAGTGTGAGCAAAACATGTAGGTATTGTCATAAAACTAGCATGGAACATCAGAAATTATAGATACGTTGGAGACGTATCAGTACCATATGAGCTTCCCAACATGATTATAGTCATATATGTAATTCATACATGGTGGATCTTTATTCTATGATATTGATATATGAGATTGTAACCTATTATGTGTGAGATGTATTGATAGATATATATCATGTACCCCGTTCTTAAGTAGTTGTTCTGATCCAATTCGAATGCAAGAGCATGTGTGGGGAGAAGTGTGTATTATATGAAGTAGCATGGTGGTAGTGATTGAATAGTGACAACAAATTCAATATCTACTATGGTATTCACCTTTCTTTTGCTGCCTCACTAGGGATAAAGTGAATCCATGTGCTATAATTATCATGTGACATCTAGATAATCTCTTTTTGTTGAAGGTAGCATATCTGAGATTCAAACATAATATCAAATTACTTAAGGCTATACTCTGTTGATTCTTAATTCAAGATTGTTTGGAGTTTTCCCTTTCTTGAGGAGTATAAGAGAGATGTGTTGCATCATCTCTATATTAGGACGTAATGCACATATGAATGCTTATCAAACACATGTTGAAGTTCCACCAATATTATGTCTTTGATGAAATATTTGTGTCCACTATAATTAAAAAGAGAGTAGACAAGTGAACCCATGAACCCAATCCATTTTAAATCATTAGAAACACCTTTCAAACACAATTTTAACACTTTACATTTGTTGCAACTTATTAATTCAAGATCGATCTTTGGTGGCATCCAAGCCTTTCGAACCGATTTGTTAGAACTTGACAGTGTTGACAAAAAATTGCACCTCGTAAGCCGGCAACCGAATATTGAGCATTTGAAGTGAGCCTCCAAATGATGTCATCCTCCACGTTCTCGTGAAGTTGGAAGTTTTGTCCAAAGCTCCACAAATTGGGATAAGTGCTCCATAGAGAATTTTTGTTCCAAGTCCACCTTACCCACCCATGCATTTCCATGCAAATCTTGTGCCACCATCCAATTCTTCCTCTTTGAGGAAGATAAAATGAGCACTACCTCAACTAGTTTTCTTCCCTCAAGCCAAGGCGCATGCCAAAATGGTGTCTTACGACCATTGCCAATCGTGATCGTCGTGGTGACATAGAAGATCTCCATATAAGCCGTTGTACAAGGGTTCCCGAATCCCACCCAAATATTGCTTTGGTCATTCCACTGTAACCATGACCACCTAAGCCAGTGGCGGAGCTAGCCCAGAATATTGGGGGGGCAAAACAGATTGTATGCAAAGTTTGGGGGGGGGGGGCAAATGACTCTATTTTGTTCTCATTTAGGTCCCTAAATTTTTTTTCTTCAGAAATAATGCAAAGTCTGGGGGGGCGGTGGCCCCCTCTGACTTGCACATAGCTCCACCAGTGACCTAAGCCGAAGTGTCGTGGCAAGCTTGTCCATGTGAAGCACCCCAAACCCACCAAGCTTATTGGGGTGACAAATCATGCATATTCCAATTCACTTTGCACTTAGCACCCGTTGTTTGATCCTTGGTGGACCAAAGGAAAGCGCGCTCAATCTTATTAGTGAACTTGAAAGTACTCGCAGAAATGGATAAATGTGTCAAGTATTAGATGGTTTGGGAGGAAGGACTGACTTAACCAAGGCGGCGCAGCCGGCCGTGGTCACACACTTCCCATTCTAAGTGGGGAGCTTGCCGGAGCGCGAGAGGTTCCAAGCAGGTCCTAATTTCGCAGTTGTAGATCAAGCTGACCGGTCATGCAGTCGATTGTCATCCCTCGGTTTTTGGGTACATTACTTTGCAATTATGCACCCATGACCCAAAATTTGTCATAAATACATATACCTATGCTTTTTTAGGTTTTGTCATAAATACATATACGAGTACCTATGTTTTTTTTGCATGATCCAAGATTCTACTCCACCTTGCAGATTCATCCTTCTTCTTACTCTAAGATTCACTCATTTTGATCCATATCTAATTTACTTAAAAGAATATAAACATGCTTACATTAGTGAAACAAAGGAAGTAGGGAAAATCGGCGTGCTACCTCCGTTTCATATTAATCAGCATATAATTTGGTCAAAGTCAAATTTCATCAAGTTTGACCAATTATATATGAAATGTATTTTTGATAGAAAATAAAAATAATGCTAAAAATAATGCAATGTACTATCACATTATTTACGTTTGATAGTGTATATGTGGCAACAAGTTATCATGGATAGATCAAAAATTACAAAGCTTGAATTTGACCAAATTTTATATGCTGAGTACTATAAAACACATGCAGTGTTTCAAATACATAAGGTAACATGACTATCATTTGACCGCGTTGGTGCACGAAGGATGAATGACTTGCTACGCATCACGATCACTATGACCTGTCGTCACCTGCATCTGCCGGTCTCGCCTTCGATCGTCTTCAACGCGGCGGGCGCGCGGACCATGGCGTGCATGTGAAACCAGCCTAGCCATGGCGCCGGTCGCGGGGCGACCATCATGCTGCTCCCGGAGAAACTAATCAGTGTACGATTCTGTTCTTGCCCTGCATAACTGCATTGCCACATGAAGTGAATCAATCATTCTCCCGTTCGTTCGAGTTTACTTCCTTTTCCTATTTGAGAAGGTTTGGCCTCTCACCCCTTGTATCCATGGCTGAGCCGATGGGCCCCGGGTCCCGAGGCACGTGACGTCTGGCGGATCCTTCGCTACCTTCCACCCACACGTGAACACGAAGCCGCTGCTGTTCCTCCTGCGCCGTGGGCCCGCAATCTAACGGCAGCCACCGCTCGGCGTCCCACCTGACTCGGGCGCGCGCGTTAACTCTCCCGGCAGCCACCGCCGCGATCACGCCCGTCCGCCCGCCTCCATTTCCGCTCCCCGCGATCGCGGCCGTCCGCGGCGCCACCTACCGCCGGTTACCCGGACGCGTCCGCAGCGCCACCGACGCGAGGGCCCGCCCGCCCCCAGAATAACTTCATCACGTCCCCACACGAATCGCTCCTCCTCACGCCCGCATTCTCCCACTCCCTCCCCGGCCGCTTCCTCTCCACGAGGAGATCCCCACCACCGGCCGGCAAACCACAACCGCTGCCGACATTTTCCGCTCGCCCATTGTTTCCCATTTGGCTGGCTGGCTGGCGCCTCGCCGGCCGCGGTTTCTTTCCTGTTCTGGCTTCGGCCGTTCAAGGAAGGTCATTGATACGGCGCGTCACGCGCTCGGGCGAAATTGGCAAGGAATCAGCAGCCGGATTGCCGCTGCCGAGACGCGTCGTCTCCCATTCCCTGCCCCGGTCTCCTGCCAATTTTGCGCGCCCATTGGACGCGGCGTCCATATATACAGCGCCCTTTCCTCGCCCGAGCCGGCGTCCGTCGGCGTCATCCTCCTGCATTGGCTGGAGACGACGAGGCGATTCTTTCTTGTTGGTGGACCTTGGCGTGGCTGCGCCCGGGTGCTTCCCGGCTAGGCTCGTGCCTGCGTTCGCCGGTGCGGGGCCGTTCCGATGGGACTCAAGGCGGCGGCGGCGGCGGGGCTCAAGGCGGACAGGCTTCGCCTCCCGTCGGTGGCGGCCGTGGCGCGGTCCCGGATGATGAGGCTGTGGGTGCTGCGCGCCACCACCACGGTGCTGCTCTGGACCTGCCTCGTGCAGCTCACGGCCGTCGGGGAGACCTGGGGCCCGCGCGTCCTCAGGGGCTGGCCGTCCTGCCGGATGGCGCAACACCTCGCCGTGCCGGGGCACGTCGTCGACAGGGAGGCCGCCGCGCTGCCGCCAAAGAGTGAGTTTTTTTCGATGCTAACTCTGCTTCGCCATTGTCGTTCTTGGGATTCCAATTTCTCTATGCTTTTACGTTTCCAATTTGTGGACAAAATTTTCACCGGGAGTAGTTTGATTCCTATTATAACGGTATATAATTGGTTAATCATGGCCTATGGATGGAAATGAACATGTACTACCAATATCTGGTTGCTCAAACACGGTATTTATAGGTTGCCTTTACCTTTCTGGTACTGCCTGCCATTTGTGTTGTGGAACTCACATGTCTCGCCGCTCTTGGTCTTACTATCAATTAAGGGGTTTGTTTATCTCTTTTGCGCAAGGTAGCACAATAATGGCAAATTTTGGTGACTTCTGTTTGTCTGTACATGAAATGCTTTATTACAATTCGACAACAATTCAAGTACTGGTTAATTTTACATTTACTTTGAATGACAATGGGAGCAAATGTTACACATATCTGCTCACTTTCTAGGAACTGAATGCACATTATGCTGCATTTAGGCGTGTCATTACAAAAAATATATGGTGTTGCGTAAAAAAAATTAATGTGATACGCAAATTTTGCTTGATGCACATTGTGCTCATATGCTTTTTTAAGTGCTTGTGCTTTTTACTGATCTTGTACTGTCTCCATTTTCTGCTAGGAATTTATAGGAACAATGGTTATTTGATGGTTTCATGCAATGGTGGGCTTAACCAAATGCGAGCAGCTGTAAGCAGCTTTGAAAACTCTCCATTGATTCGATAACTAATCCCCCTCCGTACCATGAATGCTTTATACTATCTAACACCCCACATTATTTACCTGTTTAATCAGATATGTGACATGGTTGCTATTGCAAGATATTTGAATGTGACCCTAATAGTTCCCGAGTTGGATAAGACATCATTTTGGAATGACCCAAGGTGCACTTTATTTTTTGAAATAGCTTTACTTTTCCCATTTCTTTTCTAGCATAGATAGTAAGTTTTCTGGTTACCACTATGGCAGTATACTCATGGGAATATGTGTCCACTTGCCTCTAGTGAGTTTCAGGATATATTCGACATTGAACATTTTATAACTTCTCTGAGAAGTGAGGTTCGCGTACTCAGAGAATTGCCACCAAGAATGAAGCGGAGAGTGGAATTGGGAATGTTTCACTCAATGCCACCTATTAGCTGGTCAGATATCTCCTATTACCATAATCAGGTCAGTTTATTTTTTGTATAATTAGACTAGATGCCTGTTTTGTTACTTTTCCTTACAATGTTACTCCATCCTTACCAAAATATTGTTTTAAACTCTTTTATTTTTATTTTTTAGCAAGTATTGATGTTTTTTGTCTAGACTTGGTCAAACTTCAAAAAGTTGGACTTACAACAAAACTATTATGTCTTGTATTTTGGGAAGGAGTTTCATGGAAGTACTAAATGTTAAATTCCCTTTGTACAGATACTTCCTTTGGTTCGGAAGCACAAGGTTATCCATCTTAATAGAACTGATGCTAGGCTTGCAAATAATGGTCTGCCTCTGGATATCCAGAAGTTACGTTGTCGAGTGAATTATGGTTCACTGAAATTTACACCTCAAATTGAAGAGTTGGGCAGGCGAGTGATTAGAATGCTTCGCAAAAATGGTCCTTTCTTGGTTCTTCATTTACGATATGAAATGGATATGCTGGCCTTTTCTGGTTGTACCGAAGGTTGCACACATGCAGAGGCAGATGAGCTCACAAGAATGAGGTAAATTTGCTGGATCTGGTACCTCAGATTTGCATACCATTTTGTATTATTATTGGGCGAGTTTATATACGCATAATTTTCATATTAACAGATGAGTTACTTGCTAATCTCAGATATGCGTACCCATGGTGGAAAGAGAAAGTTATCGACTCTTACGTGAAAAGAAAAGATGGTCTCTGCCCTTTAACACCCGAGGAGATTTCTCTTGTACTCAGAGCATTGGATATTGACAGAAATATGCAAATATATATTGCAGCTGGAGAGATATATGGTGGAAAACGCAGAATGGCTTCTCTTACTTCAGCGTATCCTAACGTGGTATGGACCAAGTGGTGCATGTGCATCCATGATTACATTATTGTTTTAGTACAATTTCAGAACTATCATTGCTTTGCATATCTCTGTTCCCTGTTTTGCTGATCATGAATTGCTATTAATGAATAGGTGAGAAAGGAGACGCTCTTGGAACCATCTGATCTCAGGTTCTTTCAGAATCATTCATCACAGATGGCAGCGCTTGATTATATGGTGTCCCTGGAAAGTGACATATTTGTTCCAACATATGATGGCAACATGGCTAAAGTTGTCGAAGGACATCGCAGGTATATATTCCACTTGGTCATAACTCAGTTTATGAATAAATTATCCGACAAGAGCATCTTCATACCGCCACCATTCTGCATTACCTGAATGTGTAACCTATTTTTGTTTTTATTTTTTTTGCTTTCTATAGAGATTAACATCATTTTGTATTTGCCCCTGCAGGTTCATGGGCTTCAAGAAAACAATCTTGCTGGACCGAAAACTCATTGTTGATCTAGTCGATCATTACAAGAGCGGTTCTTTGCCGTGGGACGAGTTCTCCAAATTAATCAAGTCTGTCCATTCAAACCGGATGGGATCAGCTTCGAGAAGGACGGTGATCCCAGACAAGCCCAAGGAAGAGGACTACTTCTATGCCAACCCACAAGAGTGTTTGCGAGATCCCGATCTTTTACGGGCATGGTGATACTTTTCCTGCCGGTACGTGGTGCACCTTCCCGTGCCAATCTTTCGTAACATGGCAATGCTGAACTGGGATTGTTACACATTGTTGGCAAGGCATCGTGAGGAGTTCAGCGTGTGCTACAGACAAGGTCTGTGGTTGGAAAGCAGAAAAGATGGAGCTGCTGACTTGAAGGCAGCCGGTGTGTGTGAATGGAGGGGCTGGTTCTTAGAAAGGGGTGATTTGTATAGATGGTGAGAGACATTCATCATTCCCACAGGAAGGTTGTTACATTTTCGCTTTGTCTAGACCCGATTCCTTCGGATTGACAGGGAATTATAGTTCAGTTTCTCTGTCCATCCGGTGGAATTGTGCCTGATCCAATGTATCAAAACAAGCATGAAGGAAATTACTATATAGAAATGAGATGTCGTTTACATATGCATGTTTCTGCCTTTTCCCCCCTGAAAAGCGGAAGTCCCGGTCTCTGCATCAGTTGATGGTTATGGCCTACGCATGTTTCTGCCTGGAGCATGAGTGCATGACAAAGCAATCCTCTTCTTTTCTTCCAAAATTTTGGTGCTTTTAAGCTGATTCAGCAGCTAGAACAGATGCTGCTGCTACTACAATGTATACCCTGAACCTTGAGTAGTCTATTCTGAAGTCTTAATGACTCTGGTTCATCGAGCTACTACAGGTATTTGCGCTCATCCGCTTGTCAAAGTGCTAATACCAAGGTTTAAAATAGCGTGCTAAATGAAATAGCGTCGGCCTCCTTCAAATGCTATGGACGCTATATCGTGTTAATTGCGTGCTATATTTTAAATAGCGTTTTTGAAAAATATATCAAATATAGTCTAAAAATAAAGAATTTCGCTAAAAAAGTTGGATATTTAGTCCAAAAATAACTGAATCATACATACATAACCACATACAACAAATAGATCTCCAATTTTTCAGAAGGCTAATATCAGTATTCCATAAGGCAACACCATAGTATAAATTCTTTATTAAGAATCATCAGCATTACCGATATTAAGTTCTAATCGAGAAGAGGAATCAACATATTGTAGTTCATTACCATCGAAAAGTGAAAGCAACTTAGCTTTAGAAAATAGCGCGCTAACGCTATGAAGTTTTAGCACAATATATCATGCTATTTCACAAATAGCGCCTTAGCGAGCAAAATTACTAAAATTTAGCGTAGACCCTCCAAATATGCTATTGCGTGGTATTAGCGGAGAAATAGCGCGCTATTTTAAACCTTGGCTAATACGATCATCATGTATTCAGTGATGATCAGTATAGTACACGTCTTGTTTTCAGCCACGATTTGACGGTCGAGATAGGATTAACATTGATGAGAGAGCAATCCTAGGAGTTTATTAGTAATATAGTACAGCTATGCCATTATGTGCAGGAGTATGGTTGAAGCATCTACATAGTATTTGGATGTTTACTTGCTACTCAAACTGCACACGAGTAGTTTGAGACCTCTAGCCTGTTCTCCGCTCTCCGGGCGTAACGCAATGCACAGTACTCGTTGACGTGCACCAGATCCTAGATGCATCCGCCTTGTTTCCAGGGGCTATCGGGATGGAGAATTAACCTTGACGCAAGAGCAATCAACGTTCGGGCGTGTTTAACGTTGGCACTGCTGCTCTGTTTATTACTACCCTGTGCTGGCATCGGAGACGCGCCAGCATGGGATCACTGAATTTTCAGATGCCTAGGCTGATCCAGTTTGGGGATCCCCCTCTGGTTTGGACGGATGTACACTGTCGCTAGACTTTTCATAACCGGTGAGGCGTTGGTATCAGTGCAGCTTCGCAAGCTGCCATGTGCAGATGTGCTGCACACACCAGAGCTAGAGATGCAGTTTTTGTTTCGGTCAGTCATGTTGGGTTCGGTCCTACAACAATCATAGGGAGACCAACACAAGGCTTCAGAAGTTTACCCAAAATTCCAACTTTGGTAAAAATAAAGATTTCTAGTACTTCAAACCAACTAAGGCAAACTTTGGTAAAAATAAAGATTTTTTTAATGTTTATGCGGTTTTTGTAACTTGGGGACATTTTCTTGAACTCAGTCTATAGAAACTGCGAAAACTTCAAACCAACTAAGGCAAACTGACCTTGGAATTTTCCACTTTATCGTGACTAGCCACCTTGTTCCCGTCTTAGGCTCGGTGGTCTTGTCTCCAACATCGACATCGCGACCAACCATCCTTCTCTTGTTGCCGAACCAGGAGGGTGCCCGTCGTGGCGCTAAGTGAGGCAATGAATGTCATATAGTAAATGCCTCTAAAGGGGCAGAAACTACAAATGTTGGCCGAGCTTCAGGACCGTTATTTTCACAAATTCAAAAAATATATCATATTTCAGTTTTAAAAAAATGAAAAGATCAATATGTAGTAGATAATGTACTACATTTTTTTCTAAAATATAAGCCTGTTTAGAAAACGTTCTAGCTTTCTAAGAAAAACATATATTTTGAAACAGAGGTATACAAGCATGCGAACTCTCAGTGTAAATAGTTTAGTATTATATGCTACAAAAAAGTAACCAAACCATGGATCTGAGTATACTAAATAGTGCACAATTATTTTTTATGCATCCTAGAATACAAAGAATTTAAGCTACTTCCATAGTTGTTTTCAGCATTTTTTGAAACTTTAAATTTAAAATGTTCCTTTAAAAAAAAAAGGCCGTCTTGGAGCTCGGGAGCCATTTGTCCTCTATCGGTAAATAGGGCATTCTACCATGGAGTTTGGGCCTCAATATGGACCGTGTAGTTGGGTCGAACGACAATCAGCCATTAGGCTGGGTCGAATTCGTTCAGAAAAAGGCTGGGTCAAAAGTCATGACCTCAAAGGAAAAAAAAAACCTGGGTCGATTCTCTCTCAAAAAAAAAAAACCTGGGTCGAAGCTTGTCGGCGGCGGTCGGCGGCGTCGTCGACCGGACGGCCACTTGTGGCCGGACGATCTTCCACAACGCGCAGAAATGCTTTCTGGAAACCGCGCTATGTGTTCTTCCCCACGATATCCTTGCGCAAAACTGCATTTGCTCGTTGCATCTCACTTTTTTTTAGTTCTTTCCCCTCCCCTTCACGCGCACGGTAGCCGTGGCGCGGCGAGGCTGTTGCTTGGCAATGGGCGGCCGCGGACTGAAGCTCTGCGAGGCCAAAGTCCCAAATCTCTATATCTCTTTTGGACTGAAGATTTATAGTAGGTACTGCAAGATGCTGTGAATATATCGTCCTGAATCCTGATAACCTGCAGGTAGCCATGGTAACCCCTAATTCCTCTTTTCCTCCTGTTCTTCTGAATTTTATGAATGTGCATTTTGAGTTTCTGGGTATCTGGAATAGAACTTGACATGATTAGTTGCCTGCCTACATGATCCTCTTGTGATTGTTAGCATGACTCTTGGACTAGACAATTCGGTGTTGTGTGGTGTGTGGAGTGGAGGTAAATCAAACAATGACAGGAAAAAGTTACAGCTATCATCTTTCAGTTACTCCTGCAAGTGAGCTCGCGTATCATTTATTTCTAACTAATACTATTACGGTTTTTTCGAGAATGAATACTATTGCCGTAATTCCAAAAGTAAATCATTTTTCAATTCTTATCATTACAGGGAAAATCAAACCCAGTGTCATATGTTTCTAATGAATACTATTACTACATGATGCTGCTAGGTACAGCACTACAGTGCAGCATGTGGATTAGCAGTATCACTCTAATACGTACTATACTTCGTATTACTGTTACACCATATGGCAGAGTGGTCTTCATGTTTTATGGCATAGGGCAGTTAACAGACGAAACAAAGGGCTTAGGGGGCATATCCAAAGACTGCAACCTCCCCGTCAACATGTTTACCACCTTTGTCATTGATGGCCTGTTTTTTGGGTTCCACTGAATACACCATAGTGCCACAATAGCTAGCCGTTTCACCTTTTCTCTCTCTTCATTTGTCATTTCTGAAGTAAGCACCAATTCCTCCCCAAGGATCACTTTATCGTAGATCCACTCTGGGAGGTATACATCGTTCTGGCTCTCAGTACTTGGGTCTGAGTTCCTCCTTCCACTCACCATTTCTAGTACTAGCATGCCAAAACTGTACACATCTGACTTGTAGGATACCCCCCCGAAGTTTCTACAGTACAATTCTGGTGCTATGTAGCCCATAGTGCCTCTTGCTGCGGTTAAGGTAATCATGCTTTGGTCCCTTGCACACTGCTTTGCTAGCCCAAAGTCTGAGATCTTTGTATTGAAGCTGTAGTCCAGCAAGATATTGTGAGGCTTGATGTCAAAGTGGAGGATGCGTTGGTTGCAACCTTGATGCAGGTACTCCATTCCTCGGGCGATTCCTAAGGCAATATCTTGCATCTTGTCAGGTACTAGCAGACCAAGAAAAATACTGGAGTCATGGGAGAATATGTATTTCTCCAGTGATTCGTTAGGCATGAATTCATAAATAAGAACTCGTCTAGTTCCTTCGGAGCAATATCCTAGGAGGCGGACAATATTTGCATGATGAATTAGTCCCATGGTTGCAACTTCATTGATGAATACTTCTCCCTCTCCTGTAAAGTTCTCTAGCATCTTGACTGCTACAGGCACTCCATTAGGTAGCTCGCCTTTGTATACACTTCCAAATCCTCCTTGCCCTATTTTTTCCTTAAAACGTCTTGATATCTTCTTAACTTCAGCAAAAGTGTACCTTGTAGGTTTTGATGTGCCATATACCTTTAGAAACATTTCGACCTTCAGATGGATCTCTTCGCTATATCTTGTCTTCAGTGAAAGATAGAGCACAATAGTCACTACCAGAAAAAGAACAACTAATGTGGCCACCGATAATGTAGCTGAATAAACAAAGAATATGAAATTAACATATTGCATTGGGATTAAAATATGTTACTACTTACTATTTGTGATGGGTTAAACTGATGTCAGAGGTAAGAACTTATGTTTAATGCAGATCTTTACGTATTTTTATTTTTTCTTTTTCTTTTGAAAGTACACAAAAACTGGGTTTATTAGTAGTACAATAGTACCTGCAATAACTTTGACATGTGAACCTGCAATACCAGAGAAGAGAATGAGACTCCATTAATGCGGTGACCCAGCATACCACTGCATGGTGTAGTATGCAAGTCTGATATAACACCAATGAAACACCGTTCCACTAGTATTATATCGCTCAGAGTGGTACAACAGAAACATATGCGGGTCCAAGGTATGTCTATAGAATTACAACATTGACTCTATTACATAAGATCAGCACAGCCTCCTACTTTACAATGAGGTAAAACTGCATATAACTCCAGAAGAACGACTCCAGAAGAACGACTCGTAGTCTAGTCTTATCACGAACTCTATTTGTAGAGTATTTCACTAACTACAGAGGCTAAGAATAGACTCTAGCTAAATAGGAGCTAGCTTTAGGAAGCTAGTTCCCTCCTATGGCTAAACTAGGTTTTCTCCTTGTTGGATGTGGTACCTGGCTCCTCTGACAGGGTCCTGTCTCGTGAAGTAGTTGTTGACTCCTCGGCCTTCGAGTTGCACTGTAGATCCTTCTCCGATGCCTCCATATCTAAGCAGGGGATTTAAGAGTGGGATGAGTACGAGCGTACTCAACAAGTTCATTATAGGAAAGAGGTGTTTAATGCACTAGCTACGACATTAGACCGGAAAGTCTAATACCAATGCACGTTTTCATAATCATTTCTTCAAAAGGTTGCTTTTATTCGGAAGAACTATGTCCGTCGGCCTTCACCGGTTTACTAGAACTTCATGGAGCTCCTTTCCGGCCGCGTTCGTAGTTCCATATCCCGAACAGGGAGTGACGAGTCACGGTTCTTTACACTCTGCAGAGGTGTGTTGCTTTACCCATAAGAGATCTTAACCTTGGTGCCAACCGGGCAGCTTTCCGTCCACACTTCCTTCGGTGTCGGGCCCGGTATAAGGTCTAGCCAATCATGTTCCTCCGCTACCTCGAGCACCCACCCTTTGTTGCATGCCCCGACCCCGGGTCCTCGCCGGTCCCATTATTCCCATATATTTCGGGGTGGACCCCGACCACGACGACGATCCGGGATCGAACCAAACTCCTTCGCCGGTAGCTGCAACCCATCATAGACCGCAATACCGTGGGGACTTAGGACTCCCCAACCTCACCATCTTGCTCCTTCGGGCGACAAGTGTACTACGGACAATGCCGTGGGGACTTAGGACTCCCCAGCCTCACCAGACTTGCCCCCTTGGATTACAAGTGTACTACGGTAAAGCGCATCCGTTGATGAACGAGAGGTGGAAACACTTTTGACTACTCCGTCCCACTCCGGATCTTATGGTTAACACGGGTATTACGGCACAAGAATCACTGGCGACATTTGTTGTTTAATCCTAGATGGATATAAACCCTTGCAATGGAACCTCCACCATATCAACACAATCCATGGTTCCATTGCCCACCACATAGTCATATTCATAGTTATGAAAATAGTGGTTTTGCTTTTTATGCAATATTGATAAACATAGTACTTTGCAAATAATTTGGTAAAAATACTTAAATGACATGAGCAAGCGATGAACTTGCCTTTATTGACTGCAAGATTATGCAGGCAAAGTCTTCGATACGCAATAACTCCAAATTCTGAAATAGCATCACATAAGGACGATGTTTAAAAGATTGCCAAGGATGCAATAATGCATAAGTATGAGATGCAATCGTTCTAAACGTAACTTAACCCCGATGATTTAGGATCAGTGAGTTGTAAGGATTGGTTTAGGGTGTGTTGCACTTTTAGAGTGATCCACAAGCAAGGTTCTTATTCAGGTGTGATTACTTGGTATCATGAACAGGTAGATAATAAAGCACAGTAATCAATTGAACACACCAAGAATGATAATTGGCATAATGTTAGCATGTAAAGAACAGTTGTCAGTTTTAGTACTATATGGCATGGTTAATGATTGATTATCATATACTTTAAAAGAATAACTTTTGAAGAACATGTTCTTTGATAAGGAACAAGTATGATAATTAGGTTGGTGGGGTTCTATGGTTGTCTATGGTTTCATCTAGTTTCTGGGGTAAGTATTAAATGGATCCAAACAGGGTTGGATTCATTAATAACTAGGGCTTGTATGGATTTAGTGAAGCCTAAGTATCTAAAACAATTAATGGTTGCTATCATGGTGATATATCTTAGTGGTAATAGATAGCTATTGTTTATAGGTCCTATTAAGCAGGGTTGATGATGATTCTCTGTTTACTTCAAAAGAATAACTTTTGAAGAACATACTTCTTAAGTAATAAGAAGTATTACAATTAAAGTTGTGGTTGCCTAAGGTTTACCTTTGGATTCACTAAGTAAAGAATGTTTGGTTCCTAAATAGGATGGTTCATAATTATCTCACACTAGTAGGTTTTAGTGGAGTATGGAATGTAATGATAAATATTGGGCGTAAATGCTATTAGAGTTCATCATAGTGGTGTGATGCTAATTAAGGATGGTTACTTAAAGATGATGGTTTTGGTAGTGTAAGCTAGGGTTTAGACTTGGTTAACCCTACTTGATTATTTAGGTCTGCTGAATATGAACACATTGGATACCCATATATTAGTGATAGGTCTTCTACATTTTATGTGGCCAAGACAAGTATTTATTTGCTACTCTGGTTCTATGATTTGAAAGAAGGTATCATGATCACATGTTCTAACCTAGGGTTTAGGTTAGAAGCAGTTTAGGGTTCACATGTAATAATGGAACTAGGGTTCCTAATTAATTTAGGGTTTTAGGAGTCACATGAAATGATAGGGTTGTAATATCATTCCATGTGGAATTTAGGGTTTGCTATTTACAATTTAATTCTATGATTAATAACTTCATGTTAAAGTTGAAGTTATTAAAAACTTTAAAATAAAATTAATATTTAATTTGGCTTTTTATTATTTTTAAATAATTTACTAATTAGGGTAATTATTAATTAGGGATTAAATTTCCCTAATAATGATTTAATAGTAAAGAAAATTAGTTTTCATGTTTTCTTTATTTGCTTATTGGTTTTATTTAATTTATAAATGGTTTCTTAATTTCTGAATTTTTAATTGAATTTAGAATTTAAAATCAAAGGCTTAAATAACAAGTATTAAATAATTGAATTTTTATTAAAAATAAAAATTTCATTTTATATTTTTATTGGATAGAGTTTTCTTTTCTAAGAATTTTAATATCTCATTTATATTTTTCTGACTTAAATTGGATTTTATAAATTTATTTGAAGTTGCAGTAATTTACTGGAATTGAATTTAAAACAAAAACTACTAAAGCTACCCGGTTCCTATCTAACCTTAGTCATTGACAAGTGGGGTCTATGCCACCTCAGCGACAACGTGGCACAGACCAAGTCAAAATTTGACTGGCTGTGCTGCTCGCCACCGGCGACGACGTGGTGACGGCCCTGGCGTTACCGAGCTCCCGCGACCCTACGGGCGCGGGCGTTCGAATTGCCTTGGTGTGGTGAGACAGACGAGCGGCGCCAGTGACCAAATGGTCACCGGAACCGGCAACGGCAAATGGTGCTGCGGCGGCGCTGGTCTGGCGAACCTCAATCTCGAGCTAGGGATGTCTATTTTACGCAATAAGAGATGCTAGAGATGCGCAGGCTCACCTCAAAGCTGATAGGCTGCTCGGGGAAGACGGGGATGGTCGGAGTTGCCCTCATGGACATGATTTCCGACGAGCACCTGAGAAAGGGAACTCCAAAATTAACCCTTCTCCTTGCTACCCCGGATGCTCTACTCCGCCAGGTGGGTATACTCGTCGAGGCGCACCTCCTCGACCTCCTCTCGGTTGCTGGAGTGGCTCCAATCGTCGGGTCCTTCTCCGACTCCGGCGACAGTTCACGGATAAGTTCGAGAGATAGAGGCAGATTGGGGGAAAATGGAGAGGCTTCAAGGTTCTAGGGTTTTCAGGCGGTGCTAGTGATGCTTTTATAGGGCTTGGCGAGGACGGAATCGTCCTTTCCATCACCGGCGGTGGCTCAGATGCGCCGGCGATGTCGGCAAGGTTCCTTGCACGAATCTGGACGTTTAAGGATATACTCGGACGTGGAGAACCTTGTACGTGCCTCTGGGTTGATTGTTGGCGTCCGTGGCGGTCAAGTATGGCGGTGATGACGGAGCTCGCCGCGGTGTCGGCCTCGCAGAGGAGAACGAAGAAGATGGCCTTCTATTTTTTCTGCTTCTCCTCGAATCGGTACAGAGAGTTGGGTTGGCTTCGAGTTTGGGCTGGGCCTCGTTGGTGGGCTGCTGCTGGGTTGCTCCACGGCCGTGTAAGGTCCAGGTAAGCCCCATTCTCTTTTCTTTCCTGTTTTCTTTTTATTTTCTGTTTTATTCATTGTTTTGAATTCTGTTTATAATTCATGTTTTAACTATTTTCTATTTTGCAGGTGTTAAACAATTGGTCTTTTATGAAGACTAATAAAAGTATTATTGTAATACCCAATTGTTTTGATTAAACATTTCACACATGTGAGCTTTATTACAAATTGTAATTAATCAAGATTTTATGCACTCATTTTAATTTCCTTTTTCTTGTGTAATCAACTCTGTTTGAAATTATTAGAATTGATAATTTCTACTCTAAGTGTTTTAGAGTTTATCATTAGGGTTTGGTCTCTCAATTGAGAATTTAGCCCCTTGCATATGATTTTATGTGAACCTTTATTATTAAGATCTTGTAGTTTGGATTATAACCCTATTTCCAGATAGCACTATTATTGTATTTTAATAGCATCTTGAAATACTTTGAGTAAGTATTACTCTCCCCATAGTTGGGTCTTGGTTATTAAGATAAGTGGTTGATCACTACCTATGGTTTTAATTATGGGATTTAGCATTAGGGGTTTCTTATGTTTAATAATTGAAACATAAGGATTAACTAATGAGGAACTATAGGGTTCTAACCCTATTCACATAATGGCATTTGTTTTGGAGCTCACTTAGGATCTGGTTTTATAATTGTAATCACCCAAGTGGTTTATAACTTGGTTTGAGATATAATTCTGGGTTGTAGAATTGAGATAACACCATAGTGCATTGGCTAGGGTTTAATCTCCCCTAACCATGGTATTATGGTTACTTGCTTCATATCTTATGTGCTTCTCAAATCACTACTTCTCAAATCACTAAGGATTTGAGAATTGGTTTTATCTTCTACCAATTAACTTCTATTATTATCCCCAACTTATCATTAAAGTAACTATATTGATTGTAGTTCTTTTTATAGTTAACTTTGGTCATATGGATGGGTGGTTTCTCACCATATAAAGTTTAGAGTTTGTCTCTAAAGGTTTTCTATTGTTCTTTATTTGGGGAATAAGTGGAATGTAGATATGGTAGGATTCTACTTATGATCACCAAGTGATTCACAAGTTAAGGTTGGGATATAAGCTTAGGGTTGCTTATTAATTACCTCTCTATAATTTCATGTGGTGAATGATATCTACTTATCCTATTAGGGTTTAACTTATCCTCACATACTTCAAGAGCATGATCATGGTTAGACATGATCAACTTGTCTTGATATCATTACCTCAAGTTCTTAGGGTTTATGATCATCACTCAATTTATAATGATCAAGATTTGGTTTCCTAAGGATCTCTCATTAAATGGGGTTCTCACTTCCATGATCAAGCATCGTCTTGATCAATTAAGGTATAGCACTTCTATTTTACTTTCTAGGATGTACATGGTCAGGGTCGTCTCAATAGTTATTATCCCAGGAGAATGCCTGAGATATCCACTGAGAGTTCTTCTCAAGGAATGATGATTTACTCTTCTGGATATATGGATAGTTCTCTCCCTCAAGTACAAGTGTTGCCTCAACTAACTTGAGTGTAACACCAAAGATTGAGTTCTCTCATTTGGGAAGGACTCCAATTCTAACCTAAGGTTATTCTCCAAAGATAATGATGTAGTCACCAATATCTATGGTTAACATAAATGGATTCTCTCTCTAGGGAAGGTCTTGAATAATTCTCAAGGGTTCCTCTTGAAGATGATGATTTGAATTCTTGGATGTATATCCAAGGTTTAGCTCAAGGTTTGTTATTGCTTCTCTAATAATAGAACTCTCACCTCTCTAGGTTTGATGCATAATAATTTGGAATAGAGAAGAATATCTTTTTCTGGGGTGGATCTTCTTGTTATAATTCCAATGTTGAAGTGGAATGAATACCATGAGGTTTCATGGTAGGATCATAGTTTAGTCTTAGGACATGGAAAAGATAAGTAAAGAATGGTTTCTTCATTTATTGTTACTTGATTTCCATTTAATTGGATGTTCATATGTTATGGCAAGGAATACCATGTTGTGATCTTTAATAAGACCAAGTAGTTGAGCCTTGATTCTTATGTTCTTGTGTTGGTTTTAATTCCATTTGATCTAACCCCTTAGATCAACTTATCTCTACCCAAAACAAGGTTTTAGCAAAGTCACATTGAGGTTTATAGCACTTGACTTGATGAGCTACTTCAATTCCACCAAGGTCTTTGACTGTTTTACTTTAAAGCGCGAAAATTACCCAGATTTTCTATGCATGAATGCAATGCACACATCTGTTTCCTCTATTTTTGTAACCCCAATACCTGGGATATTACAATTAATGGCTATTTATAAACAAAAAGGAATAATGTTTCTTGAAAAAGTGTAGATTCGACAAAATGTTTAGGGATATGGTTGAAATTTTGAGTAGTAGATACACTGTAAATAAATTATTATGTTTGATTTTAAACACATGGAAATGTAGAACTGGTAAATTGATTAAATTGTAGTTTAAAGCCTGCGCAATCGTAATAGATTCTAAGCTCCATAACAAGATGAATCGTGATAGCACAGCTATATTTGTATACGGTTTAGACCAGTTAGAAATGATACCGTGGCGACTAGGCATGCAAAATGATTGATTCCTCTCTGAGCTGAATGCACATCTCCCCCCATCAAATTCACAGCTTGCCTCACAGGTGTAGGGAAAATATGATGAGCATTTGTTTGGACATTCCGAACTGATTGTCATCTCAGCAAAACCGAGGATTCTTTCTGCACTTCCCTTGAATCTCGAGGGCCTTGTTATTGTGTTATGTAAGGGTATTGGAATGACTCCATCCGAGACAACCTTGCAGTCCAATGGAAGAACAGACATGGACATAAGAGCGTCCACCATATATGAGAAGTGGGTTGCGTTGCTAAGGCAGGAGACCGGGCCAACAAAATAATTGGCAGCATCATTATCTGGCATGATATCTTTTGAGCAGCATACTAGGGTTGCATATTCCAGGTAATCTGATCTGAGACTGTTATCAAATGGTATGCTTTTGGAGATGAGTGTCTGAAGCAGGCAAGGGGATAAGGAGTTTACAAGCGGAATGATTGTCAGGAGCTTATGTCTGTAATCTATTGCGGTCACGTTGCATCGGCCGAGATACTGGTGGTCTAGGATGGTATCTTGGCCAGAGCATGCAAATTTGTGGCACGATATGCCACATAATGATGATGTATTGCTGGATTCAAGCCGGAAAGGAAACCTGATCTCCGGGCCATGTTTGCTGCACTTGGACGGTGGGCAGTATGTGAAGAAATCTTGGTCATCCCACGCTCTGGCCAGTTTGGTTCCATGGTTGACAAGAGCAAGCAGGAGGGGTATGACAAGAAATTTACTCATCTTGCTATTCGATAGGCCTATAATCGAGACGAGGAGGAAGAGGAAGATGCTCCACGTACAAAAGAGCAACGATTATTGGCTAGCTGGCTGGTTGAAGTAGGAATGAGGGCTATGTGCCCACGGAGGAATTTTTATCGCCTGCCATGCTCTGGTGAAGCGAGTGTGGCTTCATACTTGCTGTAGTCCATTTGTCCAGTCAACAGTCAACAGTCAACAGTCAACAACTTTAAATGAAGAAGCGCTTTTCCGGTTGTGGCCTACTCAATGAGAAGACTCAGTCATCAAGATGGTTAGTGCTGTCCCAGACACACAGGGGCCTCCCTTTTCCATAGGTTCTTCTGGAATGCAAGTCAACTTTGTTGACCAGAAAAGCAAAAGGAAGAAAAACAGAACTTTGCAGGAGTATTTGCTTGGATCATATAAATCTCGGCAAGGTAGGCACTTGTGTCAGAGAGTTTCAAGACCACTGGCCTGACTAGATATCAATTCCCTTGTGGCATACTGTATATGCATCTGCAAAGCCATCATGGCGAACTCCTGTGTGTTTCCTCGTTGGGGTGCCCTTCTGGCTTTTATTGTCCTTTCTGTGCTTGCAGTCCTTGTATCAGACGTTGAAGGAGAAAACCAGTGTCCTCCTTTCTCCTGTGGCGATCTTCACAACATTTCCTACCCTTTCCGTCGTCCAGGCGACCCAGCTGAGTGTGGTGTGGCGTCATACGAGCTGGTTTGTAGCAATAGCAAGGCTATAATTGACATCAACACAGGAACATACTATGTGACTGGCATCAACTATACCGGTTCATACTTCTGGGCTGTAGATGCCAACTTGGATATGAATAGCAGCTGCCCTCTTCCTCAGTGGAATCAACTTCCTTATCCTTCCTGGCGACTTGTTTCAAGCCAGCTTATTGATTTGGTAACTGGAGGCACTTGGGCATGCTTTCTGAACTGTTCACGAGCAATAACGAACAATAGTCGGTACAAGCCTGTTGCATGCCTGAGTACGACCAATTCATTTGTTTATGTCTTAGCTAGTGGCTATTGTAGCATCGGACAGCTTGAACCATCTTGTGGATACTTGGCCATGATTCCCTTTGTTCTCCAGGATAATTTTCAATCAGGTCTACAGGGTCAGGATGCAAGTTATGCAGGTATTGCAGAAATTACACGGAAGGGATTTGCTGTTGGATTTGCTGTTGGTGAAAATTCCAGGAAGTATTCATTTCCTGAGATCATCAAAAAATGCCTGAATAACTCAACCAGGTGAGTCTGCCTTGTTTGCCCCAAAATTTGGTTATCTTATAGTTATCTAAAACTCTGTTTATTTCATAAATCCTTTTCTGCACAATTGTTTATTGTAGCTACTTCAAGCAGCAAATATCTGGCGCAGGCATCCTGCATTGGGCACGAGCTTTTTTCTGGAGTGATATACATTTCTTAGAATGCTTGATAGTTTGTGATTCCTCAACAGTATCCTTAAATGTGCTTGGTAGAGCCATAATATCTTTCCCCAAGTTCCTTGCTGGTATGTGAGATTTATCTGCTTTCAATAATCATGTCTACATACTTGTAACCACATATATGGTCATCTGACTTAGCGACCTCTTTTGGGCAGTATTATGCAGGTTCGTGTTGGCGCCCCTGGTCGTAATGATTTTTCTTGCCTTCAAGTACTGGAAAACAAAGATAACAGTCAATGCAGTTGACAAGTTCTTACGGATGCAAGAAATGCTAGGACCAATGAGGTATGCATACACGGACATCACCGCAATCACAAGACATTTCAGAGACAAGCTGGGTCAAGGGGGCTACGGCTCTGTGTATAAGGGTGTTTTGCTGCCAGGCGATGTCCATGTCGCTGTCAAGATGCTAGAGGGCAAAGCCAACTGTGATGGAGAAGATTTCATCAGTGAGGTCTCCACCATTGGTAGGATCCACCACATCAATGTGGTGCGCTTAGTGGGATTCTGCTCAGAGGAAACGAGGAGAGCGCTGGTCTATGAGTACATGCCTCAGGGTTCTCTAGACAAGTACATCTTCTCATCAGGAAAGAGTTTCTCCTGGGACAGGCTCAATGAAATTGCTTTGGGCATTGCAAGGGGGCTCGACTATCTGCATCAAGGGTGCGATATGCAGATATTACACTTTGACATCAAACCACACAACATCCTTCTTGATAGCAATTTTGTCCCAAAAGTTGCTGATTTTGGTCTTGCCAAATTGTACCCAAGGGGAAACAGCTTTGTGCCTCTGAGCATCTTACGGGGAACTGTTGGGTACATAGCTCCTGAAATGATATCTCGGAGCTTTGGTGTCATATCTAGCAAGTCCGATGTTTACAGTTTCGGGATGCTGCTACTGGAGATGGCTGGAGGGAGAAGGAACGCTGATCCAAACGCAGCAAAGTCAAGCCAAGCCTACTACCCATCGTGGGTGTATGACTGTCTGACTGAACAAGGAGTGGATGAAATATCTCTTGCTGCTGAGATGCATGAGTTGGAGAGGAAGCTCTGCATTGTCGGGTTATGGTGCATTCAGATGAAATCTCATGACCGACCGGCAATGAGTGAGGTCATAGAGATGCTGGAAGCGGGCATTGATATCCTGCAAATGCCTTCGAGGCCCTTTTTCGGTGATGAGGGGCGCATCCATGTGGAGGATTCTTACCACTTGTCATCCGAGCTGACTGCGATCTCGGAGGAGGATGAGCAGAATGCACATCTGTGAGGTAACTGGAAGGTCTCAGTTCCCACTCAACTCTTTGCAGATGCCACTTTATAATGATTTAGTGGAGGAAAGATGCAGTAGCGGTTCAAGCTGTACCTAGTATATGGATTACTGTACTATACTTTTAGACGCCTGTGAACTTCAGATACATGTAATTGCAAGCAGTTGGAAGGTGGGGAACTGCAGCTAATATATTCATGCTAAATTGCTATTTTTGTGGAAGACATATACTATAATATATCATGAGGTGAGTAATAAGGTAGGTTGAGAAAGCTGAAGTGATGTTTGCGCTTACTGTAAAGATATTATTAGCAGGAATATAGCACTTATTGGTACCATCTGTACTATTTTGCTTCAGCTGTTCCTGTGTACTTGTTTTCAGTTTTCTAGTGGTAACCCCAGTGTCCCCTACCACGAACTCTTGCTGTATCTTTCATGGAATGCTGGGCCATCTAGGCTCCTGTCTCAAAACTTTGATGGGAAAACAATATGCGCTGTGTTTGATGTGGACACTTTGTTCTAATTAGAGGTCACCTTGTGTGCCTGTGTAGTAGTGTAGTACTGTACATTGGTAGCTCTACTCACATGAGAGTATCATAGTCGGAAGCCTTGGTTAATTGATCATGTGTACTCGATGACCTACACTATGGTGTCTCTCACCCCTTTCCTCTGATGGTACACTAGTAGGTTTGATTCTTGTTTCCACCATTGCATCCAGCCAGTTGTCACATCATATTCAGCTCATAAAACTAGCTAAGACGATTTCTTTGTTTTCAGCAACTAGAGCTGAAAGGAAAAGGGGCAAATACTGTCTATTCAGAGCCCTCTGAGAATGTTGCATTTCTCTAAGGAAGGAAACATAGCGATTTCTGAGAATGTTGTATTTCTATCAGGACTGCAATAATATATCTTGATTTCAAACAAAGCGGAGCTACAGCATGACGGAGGTTCGAGATATGATCGACGGGTAATGTTCATCTCATCTATAAATCTAATTTTTTGTCGTTCTAGCTATATGAGTCTAATTTATCGGGAATTCATAGGGCATTCTTCAAGTTCTGTTGTTGACAAGGGAGGGAGCAGCTTAGACGATATGACTCTTACGTGCCCAGCAGCCACCATCAAATTTCTGTGCACTTTATGTGTGCACATGCAGATACTCCTTGGTAAAGCAAAGGGACAGTTGATCCAATGGTATGCCAATTTTCCAATACCTACTTGATGCTAACCATGTTTATCAGATACCACGATGACATGAATACTATATATATACATATATCTTCTATATGTGTACAGATTCTGCCTATCGATGAAATTTCCTGGAACTCATCGAGCTTATCCGAATATGAATCTAGATACTGGATTGCATGACTGTCCATGTACACCTGAGCATGAAAACTTGCTTAGTTAATCTGTGGAATATATGCATGCGTTACCTCTGGTACAAGAATTATATGCGACTGCATGAAATGTAATTATCTTTTTTGTTACGTAATCTGCAAAAGGCTGAATCGGATAAATATTCAACGTATGCAATTGGCAGAAAAGTAGAAGGAAAACGACTTGATTCAACCAACTAATCGACAATCGACATGCTCCATCCTAACATCGGGGCGAAGCCAGATTCAGAACCGATGTTATGTGTACCTGGAAATTTCAAATCATTGTCATTGCTCTTTATCTGCTCTAATAATGATATGATGTCCCTTCGTTTTCCTACAATAATATCCTTTGACTGATGTGCGTACGGTGGGTGGGGGCTGTAGATACCCCAAATAGCAGATCATTTTTGAAACATTGAAATCACCACATTGTGATCTAATTTCAGAAAATAAATTGATTGTACCTCAAAGTGTTAATTTGCTAGATTTGCATTCAGTTTTCACTGTTGGCTTTATATTGACGTGAGATTTAAAATTAGATCGCAATAACAGAGAAGTTGACATTCTATTTTGTAAGAAGTTACCACATGGTAACTTTTAGTACCAAACTAAGGTCATTCTTTTTCATCTATAACCTTAAGCTGCGTTTTAAGCCCAGAAAAACTGAACCTAGCACTCTGCACAACCGTCATAGTAATACATCTTAGGGTTACATTAGGACTGTATTTCCTATCTTGAATTACCACCAGTAGTTTTGTTGATGGAGTGATATAACAAACTTAAAGTTTTTAAGACGCAGCAAAATAGCTTGCGATGGTATCACACGATGGCGCAAGCGTTGGGATTCTCTTCGCTGAAATCGTCTATCAAAGGGGCCGGCGCCAGAGGGAAGTGGTGCACGTAGTCGACATAGTACCAGGAAGGAGGCCAGAACTCATACTTGTGTTCGTTGGCATGGCCATCATCGGCTTTTGTCTCGTCAACCTTCTTCTCATCTTGATCTGGCTTCTTCTCTTCCTCCTGTTTTTCCTCCTCCCCTTCGACGATAACTGCTGTCCTCCTCATCTTCCTCTGGACGATATCGACAAGCACGGCCTGGTCCATGACGCCTTTCACGGTAACCTGGTCATTGGGGAGATCCGTCACGACCAACTCGACACCTTCTATCTTGCTTATACGCTGCTCCAGAAGCTTCGCACACGCGCCGCAGTGCATTTGCACCTTCAGGATGACTGTGATTGCTTTTGGTGGCTGCAAATTTTGATTTGTATCATGTCCCCAACATATTTTTTTTACTGGATCATCAGACATGAAGTTTTACCTCATCACAAGCAAGAAGGTTACCTCTTCTTTATTCTCTTCCTCTGGAGGTGGTGGCGGATTCTCCTCTTTCTTCTCCTCCTCTGGAGGTGGCGGCGGAAGCGGGGAGACCAGCTCAACCCTTCTCTTCGTCTTCCTCTGAACCCTCTCAAAGACCTTGGCAGGATCCGCGGTCTTACTCTTCACCACCACTGTCTTGGATCGGCTGTCGGCCGTCACGTTCTCTACACCTGTTTGCGACATTATCATGACATTGTTATGCATCTCAGAACATTGAATTACAGTTACTGGTACGAAAATTTGCGAACCTTCAAATTTTAGGAGGGATTTCTTGACCTTCTTTGCACAACCTTGGCAGTGCATATCTACTTTGAGCACAATATCTTGAGATTCATCTGGCTTCTTCTCCTCTGCTGCCTCCTCTTTCTTCTCTGGCTTCTTTTGTTCCTTTGGAAAACAACCAGCAGACATATCTCAGTGGGTGTTATTTAGCAATAATAAAAATTTGAACTTCCGTAGAGACAAAACCAGGAAACGGAATTCTTCTGATCACTACTGTAAATTATGTTCAGTTCAACTGTTGTAAGTTTTAATCTTTGCGATAAAAACAGCGCAAGTTTTCCCCTCAAAAAATAATTTACGTTTTAAATTTAATGACTGGTTCGCATCAACTAGTACTTACTTCTCCCATTCGTTGGTTGATGACTCTGTTTTGAACCTTGCAGGAAAGCGGGAAAAGCTGGGGTCTGTTTTGTGCTTTGATGTCTCTTCTACCTCCACTCCTTCAGTTTCTTACTCCTGGCTTCACAATGAAACGGCCTTTGGGGTTTATATAGCCAGCCAAAAGAGATTCTTCCACCACAGTGTCCTCAAGTCGTCTGTAGCTTTGGACGAGAATTCTTTCATGTCAGCTTTCGGAATTTACTTCTGAGGAGAACATATCTTTCTTTTCCAAAAGCAAAGTGATGGCAACAGATTCTGTCATTCTTGTGGAGCACAGTAAGTAATGTTCAGAAATTTCGGCTCCTGCTGTTCTTATATATAAAGTGTTCCTACTTCAAAAAAAAAAAAAAAAACTCATCAAACATGATCAAAACTAGCAAAACAACAATAGAAATGACTGGCAGGATAAAATAGCCTTGTATGAACAAAAAATAACATGGGACGAAAATTACAACGCTATTATGCTTTCACAACAGCATGAACTATACATCACGGTGGCCACCCGGGCGGGGTTTTTTGGGCCAACCCGAGACATGTGAAAAAAATACCGGCTGAACCACGACACGACATAGGCCAATCGGGCCGGGCCGAGCACAAAGCCCGTAGCAGTACGGACTTTTTGTCCATTTCAGGCACGTGGGCTGGTCCGAGCAGGCATGAGAAATATATTTTTTTTAATCTTTTTTTAGTTTTTTTTCTTATTTTCATTTTTCTGATTTTTTGAAAAATTGAAATAGCTGGGCTTTTGGGCCACCGAACCAGACACGAACATGAGCCGGGCCATGCATTTTCCCACTTCTAGCCAGGTGAACCGGCGTATCATGACACAAAATATTGTCGGCTGGCAGAGCATGAAAATTTGGGTGGGTCCTATTCGACACGTTTAGCGTCGGTCAGCTCCGAAACGCCTGCACGATCCAACACGTGGGTTGCGGCCCATCTCCCCGTCTCCATCATCCGTACCATCCCCATAATTATAGTAGCTAGCCGTCGCCACCCCTCTCCCCCCGCCATCGCTTGCCCCCAGCACGCGTAACCGGCGTAGCTCCCGCGTCGCCTCGCCGCACCGCCCTCCCCGATCTGTCTCCCACCGCCGGTCTTCCATCGCCCAGACCTCCCTCCAAACCCACCAGACTCTAGCGCCGGTGAGCACCGTGCACCCCAACCCCTAAGCCTTAAGTCGCCAGCGAGCTATCCCTACCCCCACTCTAAGTTCCATTCCTCGCCTTCGTCGGTGATGCCATGGCTAGCCGCGTCATCCCCGTCTACAGCGAGGTCCATTCCTCGCCTCGCCGGCGACGCCGCGGCCAGCCGCGTTGTCCCCGTCATCGACCAGTGCTCGCATGGTGTTCTTCTTCCTCCCCGGTCCCCTATCTTCTTCCTCCCATGTCTCTTCTTCCTCCTCGATGGCTGCCAAACAGGGCCAGCCCACTTATCCGCTTTGATGTACAACACGACGTATGCGTCGGGGCAATTCCTATACACCGACCAGGTCGGTGGTTACCGCGCGCGGTATGGGCTGGCCTGGTCGGCCAATTTCACGTTATTTTTCTGTTTTCTGTTTCTTTTTAATTTTATTTTCTATTTCTTTTTCTTTTTTGTTTATTTTTTTGTTTTTGTTTCCTTTATGTTTATTTTCTTTTTGTTAAAATTTAAAAAAGTTCAAATCTAAAATTTGTTTAAATTCAAAAATGTTCAAATCTGGAAATCGCTTCAAATTCAAAAAATGTTCAAATCGGAAAATCGTTCAAATTTTAAATATGTTCATATTAAAAAACGTTCAATTTCGAAAATTGTTTGATCTAAAAATTTGTTCAAATTTCAAAATTGTTCAGATTTAAAAACTGTTCAAAATTTAAAACGGTTGAAATTTGAATTTGTTCAGTTAAAAAATGTTCAAATTTAAGAATTGTTCAAATTTTGTGAAATATTTTTTCTCAAAAAATTATTTTCAAAATTTTAGATTTTAAAAGACGAAATATAAACAGAAAAGAAAAAAGAAAAAAGAAGGAAGAAAAAAGAAAAAACTCACCTGATGCGATGGGCCGCGGCCCATTGAGCCACCCGGGATCGTGGGGGTGTGCGGTGCCTTGCACCCACCGATCAGGTCGGTGTATAGCAGGGGGCTCCTATTTACCGAGCTAGTCGGTGGCAGCAACCCACCACACACCCCCTAGGGCGTATATGGGCTCGGCCCATTAAGCGGATCGTCCGCACACTTCAGGCGGGAGGCACTGGGCCGGCCCAGTAACATTTCTCTCCTTTCTTTCTTTTTTCTTCTGCTATTTCATTCGTGTTTTGCTGAAATATGAACAAAATTTGAATCTAAACTTTCTAAAAATTTAAACAAATTTAGAGTCTGGACATTTTTCGAATTTCAATATTTTCGCATTTAAAATATTTTGAACATATTTCAAATTTGAACGAATTTGAACGGTTTTCAGATTTGAACGGTTTTCAATTTTGAACAATTTTGAATTTAAACATTTTCTCAATTTTTAAATATTAAAATTTTTGAATTTGAAAAAATATAAACAAAACCGAAAACTGAAAATAGAAAAGAAAAACAGAAAACGAAACCAGAAAAGGAAAAAACGAAATACTACAGGCTAAACAGACATAAATGGGCCTAGCCCATACCCGACCAGGGGGTGTGCGGTGGCCGGTAGCCACCGACCTGGTCGGTGTATAGGTTTCGCATGTATAGCACCCCCCGCGTCGGAGAAAATGACAAGAAACCATGACAATTGAGGCTTCGGTGTCACGTAACCACATGTTGGAGGCTAAGCGATACATAAGCACGGACTCAGGGGCAGGCTCGCGACAGACAGCACTGATTTCACGTTTGGCCTAGTTTAACCACGTTTCTGTCAAGTTGGGCCCACTGTCAGGTGCCACGTGTCCATGCGTTGACGGTGGGCGTGGACAGCCGTTAGGTTTGCGTCTATCGGGAGGGTTTCGGTCAGTTCTCTCCATTCCCTCCCCTCTCTCTTCTCCAAATGGCGACGGGCGGCGGTGGCGGTGGCGACGGCCCTGGTGGTTGGCAGGCCGACGACGAGCAAGATCCTGGTGGAGACGACTGGTTCTTGAACGAGGGCTTCCGCCCTGTGGCGGCGGAGCCAGAACCTGTCCCTCAGCTGTCGTCGCCGGTGAAGCCTGGAGCGCCATGGGAGAAGGGCTGGACATCTGCGGGCAGCAGCTCCAGCTCCAGCGTCGACCCGATGAGCCATTACATCTCCGACAACGGGTACGTGACTAAGATCCCATTTATCTTTGGATTGCAGTAGCTATTGTTCGTCGAATTTTGGTTAGGGGTTCTGAACATATGGTTAAACTTGCAAATTTAGGTTAGAGACAGAGATGTGGGAGCTTTTTGTGCAGTTTGATGGTGTCAAATTTGTGCGAAAATCAATGCCTAGGTCAGACATTAGGTATCTGAATCTCTTGGCACTAATGGAGAAGGAGGGATATGGCATATGTGACTCTATGTATTATGTTAAAGAAGAAGGGGAGGGATTGAATGAGTTAGATTTAGTTGACAACAATTTTAAGGTGGAAGAGATGATTAGGAGGTATGAATATCGTAAGAAATTGGTACTAACTATCATGAGATATAAACAAAGAAACCAGGCAATTGTGCTATCACCTTTGAAGAGAAAAAATCAGAGAGTGTTAGAGCGAAATCAAGGCCAATTCAAATTGATATTGAGGAGGAAGAGTTTGTTCCTTGTCAGATGCAGACTCAGGAAAGTTTGTACTGTCAGCTGATGCAGACACAAGATGTAGAGAATGACATGGATGAAGAAGAGGAGGGGCAGGCAGCAGATGACTGGAAATTGGGATGATAATAGAGAGGACAAAGAGGAGGAGTGGCTGAAGCACATATTTGCAGATATGAAGAGGGATAGGGATGATCCTTTGACACATTGTGAGGGTGATACATATATTGAGGATATATTTGTTATTGAAGAGGACACTCAACCAATTCAAGTTCAAGAACCGGTGCAGAAGAAAGTGAGGAGGTAGGGCCCTACTACCAGATCACATAGTCAGCAAGAAAGAAATGTGTTGCCTGAGTGGGTTCCTTCTGATGATGAAGAAGACCAAGGCTTTATTAATGTGGATGATGATGATGGTTTTCACGAGCCAACTTTTGTGCAGCCTAAAGGGAGGAAGAGCAGAGCAAAGAAATATAAACCTAGGGTTTAGTATGATGAGAACAGAGAGAATCCAACACAGCAGTTCATCTTGAAGCTTTGTTTCAGAGATGTTTCTCAGTTCAGAGAGGCTCTTGCTAGATTGCACATTCAGCAGGTTAGAAATTTCCACTATCATAGAAACTGCAAAGACAATATCATTGTGGACTGCAAGCAGAAGGAGAAGTTTGGTTGTCCATTTTATATGGCAGCTTCTCAGATCAAGAATGAGGAGACATTTTGCATCAAGAAGATGGAGCTACAACATACATGTCCAACTGATCCTACCAATACCAGGGTGAATTCAAAGTAGCTTAGCAGACAGTTTGTGGACAAATTCAGGTCTGACCCAAATACCAACATCACTTCTTTGCAGGACAAAGCAAAAAAAGATTTTGGTGTATCATTTCCCAAAAGGATGGCATACAGGGCAAGGACTTAAGCCAGGCAAATGGTGCTTGGTGATCATAAGAAGCAATATTTTAGAATCAGGGATTATCTACAAACTATAATTGATAAAAATCCTGGTTCTAGATGTATTGTCACAACTGTCACTGGCCCAACAGAAGAAGAAACTGAGGCAATGATGCAGGGACACAATGTTGATATCTCCTATGAACCAAGATTCCATGGTTTGTTCTTTTGTGTTAATGCTGCAAGGCTAGGGTTTCTTGAAGGTTGTAGGCCATTCATAGGTCTAGATGGTTTCTTTATTAAGTTGACAACATGTGCTCAAATACTTGCTGCAACAGGAAGAGATGGCAACAACAACATGTACCCAATTGCTTGGGCTGTAGTTGCCAAGGAAGATACATAGAATTGGGTTTGGTTCTTAGAACAACTAAAAGAAGCACTTGGTGGAGATGAAAGTGTTGGCAGAGAACCTGGAGTTGGACCTCTTGGCAATTCATATGCTGGTCCTAGCTGTTCACCACATGATTGTTAGTTGTTCACTAGAGAACCTGTCGTTGGACCTCTGTTGCTACTTGCTATTTTGTGGTCTGTTGGTACTTCTTATCTCCATTATCTGGAGGGGCCAGGGTGTGTTTGTACTTGTTATATCCATTATCTGGAGATCTCTGTTATCTGAAATGCTAGTTGGACCTCTATTTGCTACTTGCTATTTTGTGGTCTGTTGGTACTTGCTGTCAAATGTGATGTCTAAATTTTAAGTTCTGTGAAATTTGATGTCTAAATTTCAAGTTCTGTCAAATTTGATGTCAATTGTGATGTTTAATATGACCAGATGGTTCTCGACAGTCGATGTTGACACCTAAATGTTAAAGAAATGGACCAAAAGGTTCTCGACAGTCGATGCCGAGACCTAAATGTTAAAGAAATGGACCAAATGGTTCTCGACAGTCGATGCCGAGACCTAAATGTTAAAGAAATGGACCGAAAGGTTCTCGATAGTCGATGCCGAGACCTAAATGGTAAACAAATAGACCTTTAGGTTCTCGACACTCGATGCCGAAACCTAAATGTTAAACAAATGGACCAAAAGATTCTCGACAGTCGATGCCGAGACCTAAATGGTAAACAAATAGACCTTTAGGTTCTCTACAGTTGATGCCGAGACCTAAATGGTAAACAAATAGACCTTTAGGTTCTCGACAGTCGATGCCGAGACCTAAATGGTAAACAAATGGACCAAAAGGTTCTCGAGAGTCGATGCCGACACATAAATGGTAAACAAATATGATAGTATTAAGACACATTACTAATTCAACGGATAAATCACCACATCATTCAACTTATTTCATCAATTCAACCTAAAGGTTCATGCACACTTCTGCCAATACTTCTCATGACAAATGACTACATAGTTCAACAATACACTCATGACAAATTACTAAATAGTTCAACAACACATTCAAGACAACTACTCATCACATATTTCTTTGATCTTCCTAAGCTTTGATCTAGCCCCTTCATTATGTTTCATCAGTTCTGCAATGAAGTGTTCTAGCTTCCTCTTCTCTTACTTCAACTTGTCCCTCTCTTGCTCTGCCTTTAACCTCAAACACTTGTGCATGTTAGAAGTTGATGCATTCATTTTTTTCCTTATCCTCAAGTTCTGCCCTGACTTCAATCAGAGCTTGTTCGGCTTTGGCCTTCAAAGCTAGTGTAACCTGCTTCTCTTCCACCACTTGCTTCAGATCATCTTGTGCAAGCTTTGTAGGGATTCGTTGCATAGAAAACAAAAATTTTCCTACCGCGAGAACGCAATCCAAGCCAAGATGCAATCTAGAAGACGGGAGCAACGAGGGGATGATCAAGACTCACCCTTGAAGATTTCCAAAGCCTATAAGAGTAGGCTCTTATTGCTGCGGTAGACGATCACTTGCCGCTTGCAAAAGCGCGTGGAAGATCTTGATCACGGTGCCACGATCGGGCAGCACCTCCGTACTCGGTCACACGTGCGGTGTTGATGACGACGTCCTTCTCCCCGTTCCAGCGGGCAGCGGAAGTAGTAGATCCTCCTCGGAATCCTGGCAGCACGATGGCGTGGTGGCGGTGGTGGTGGAGAACTCCGGCAGGGCTTCGCCTATGCGCTGCGAGAGTATTATGTGGAGGAAGAGAGGCTAGGGTTTGGGGAGAGGGGGTGGCTAGGGCGCCGGCCATGGGCAACCCTAGGTGGTGCGGCCAAGAGTGGCTGCCCCTTCCCTCTCCTCCTCATTATATAGGTGGAAATCCCCAAGAGTTGTAGTCCAAGTCTTCGAATAAGACCCCAACAACAAAACCCCCCATAGGTGGGAAACCTACTCAAGGGGGGAGTCATACCCAAGGTGGGACTCCCACCTTTCCCTTAGGTGGGGTGGCCGGCCACCTATGGTGGAGTCCACCTGGGACTCCACCCCTTAGGGTTTGGCTGGCCATGCAAGGTGGAGTCCCTCCGGGACTCCACTTTCCATGATGATTTCTTCCGGACTTTTCTAGAACCTTCTAGAACCTGCCATAAATGCACCGGATCATTTCCAAACTTGGAATATGACTTCCTATATATGAATCTTATTCTCCGGACCATTCCGGACCTCCTCGTGATGTCCTGGATCCCATCCGAGACTCCAAACAAAACTTCGAACTCCATTCCTTATTCCATATCTACTTAAACGACATCAAACCTTAAGTGTGTCACCCTACGGTTCGCGAACTATGTAGACATGGTTGAGACCTCTCTCCGACCAATAACCAATAGCGGGATCCGGAGATCCATAATGGCTCCCACATATTCAACGATGACTTAGTGATCGAATGAACCATTCACATACGATACCGATTCCCTTTGTCACGCGATATTTTACTTGTCCGAGGTTTGATCATCGGTATCTCTATACCTTGTTCAACCTCGTCTCCTGACAAGTACTCTTTACTCGTACCGTGGTATGTGGTCTCTTATGAACCATTCATATGCTTGCAAGTTATTTAGACGACATTCCACCGAGAGGGCCCGGAGTATATCTATCCGTCATCGGGATGGACAAATCCCACTGTTGATCCATATGCCTCAACTCATACTTTCCGGATACTTAATCCCACCTTTATAACCACCCATTTACGCAGTGGCGTTTGATGTAATCAAAGTACCTTTTTGGTATAAGTGATTTACATGATCTCATGGTCGAAAGGACTAGGTAACTATGTATCGAAAGCTTATAGCAAATAACTTAATGACGTGATCTTATGCTACGCTTAATTGGGTGTGTCCATTACATCATTCATATAATGATATAACCTTGTTATTAATAACATCCAATGTTCATGATTATGAAACTAATCATCTATTAATCAACAAGCTAGTTAAGAGGCTTACTAGGGACTCCTTGTTGTTCACATAACACACATGTATCAATGTTTCAGCTTAATACAATTATAGCATGGTATGTAAACATTATCATAAACACAAAGATATATTATAATAACCATTTTATTATTGCCTCTTGGGCATATCTCCAACAGTCTCCCACTTGCACTAGAGTCAATAATCTAGTTTACATATGTAAAGATATAACACCTTGGCCTTCCGGTGCTTTATCATGTTTTGCTTACGGGAGAAGTTTTAGTCAACGGATCTGACATGCTCAGAAACGTATGTATTTTGCAATTCATTTGCGTCTCAACGCATCACTCATTTTCCAAATGAGTCGGCATCAAATATGTTTGGTCTTCTGGTGGAACCTTAATTCCGCGGTCTGAAATATGTCACTAATATTGTCATACACAATATAGCTTCAAAGTTCTGACACTATCGGAACTACACCAAGTTCACAAGGAACTTCTTGACTTAACATCCTCAATCATTGTCAAAACAATGACATACTCTGCCTACTTTTGTAGAATCCGTCACAATATTTAGAACTCTTCTAAATCTAGCATTGTGTTACCTTTTAAACAATACTTAGCCTAATTGAGATTTGAATTTAATTTTTATATGTGACCAAACAAATATCGGTGCAACACCTTACAGCGATTTGTTTGACATTACCCCATATAAAGTTATATATATATCCTTGGTTCTTCTAAAGTACTCAAGGATATTCTTACTGTCGTCCAATGATCATCACATGAATCATTCTGGTATATGCTCATAACATTTTAGAGCACATGACATCTGATTGTGTACATATTATTCGTGATCCATAATCACTCATGTGTTTTTACTCATTGAGTGTCAGATATACTCAAGTCTTGTTAAAACTTCACAAAGAACAACTTCTTAATATTTCTATATTGAACTACTTCAATATCCATTCTATGTACTTTGACTTAAACTTATTATGTGTTTCAATCTATCTTCATAGATCTTGACACTAAATATGTTTCTGTCCATATTTTTTTTTCATTGAAGTTAATTCTCAATGAAACCTTTTATAATCAAGTATATAATTACATCATTTATAACCAAATATATGTCATCTACATAAAGTATTATAAATATGTCTCAGCGCTCCCACTTAATTTCTTGCAAATGCAAGCATCTTCATCGTTTCTGATGAAATCCAAAACTCTTTGACTATTTCATCCGGTGAAGATTCCAACTCCGCGATACTCACTTTATCCAATTGAAGTTCGTATACCTATCTAGTATTCCATGGACTAGCAAAACAATTGGTTGTATCTTGTATACACCTTTAATACACACTTGTGTTAAGTAATGTATTTTGCCATCCTACTATCATATCTCATGAAAGAAATATGTAGCGATTACTAGAATAATCCACATAGACTATAAGCATTGCTACGGAAGATCTAATCTTATCGTAGTCAACTCTTTGAACTTTGTCGTAAACAACTTTTCGACAAGTCGAGCTTATTCAAGGATATTCCATCCAAGTCCATCAATTTTATAGATCCATTTACTTTCAAAAAGTATTTATCTATCTTGGATTTCATGGCGTATAGCCATTTTAACGGAGTCAGGGCCCATCATAACTTCTTTGTATGTAGTTGGTTTATCATTGTTTCAAAAACAATTCTTTGTTCACAAATCATTTATTTGATCACAAAGTAAACCATACCTACAAGGTTCAATAAGTACTTCGATCTCCATGACTATAACATTTTGTAGACATGAGAGCCATGATCGTCGTGGCCGCATCCGGAACCAATTCCGATGCTGCGCTACTCTGATCATTATGCTCAGGTTCATAAACCTTATCAAGTTCTATTGTCCTCCCACTCAAATACTTCGCTAAAAACAATTTCTTGAAAATAAGTAAGAAACATTGACAAACACTTTTGTCTTTGTCTCCATAGTGGAAAGAATTCCCAATCAATTCTGTGGGATAACCAACAAAAACATTCATCCGATTTTGGTTGTAAACTTATTTACTTTATGCTATGCATTCCAAAATTTAAGAAAGGACTATTAGGGTTCATACCCATGCCATAACTCGTATGGTGTCATTTCAACGGATCATGATGATGCTCTATTCAGTGTAAAAGCGGTAGTCACTAAAGCATAATCCACAAAAATATAATGGCATCATAATATTTTATCTCATCATTAATCCAACAAGGTTTGGATACATCTCTCGGATACTCCATCATCACTATGATAATCCAAGAAACGTGAGTTGTAGAACAACTTCATAACTCTCTTAGATGTTCGCTAAAACTCGTAATTCAAATATTTCCACTATGATCCAATCATAGATATTTGACTTTTCTATTACGATGATTTCCACTTCATGCTGAAATTTATTTGAATCCATTAAAATGTTTCAAACTTCTTCCTTATCGAATATATCCACATATATATACTCAATTCATTGTTGGAAGTTTTCATGAAGTAGAAGAATCTCCCGCACACAACTATGCCCAGTGAACCACATACATCATCATATATGTTTTCACTAAGTTAGTTTCCCGTTCAACTCTTGGCCTATGAACGGTGTTTTAGTCATTCTCTTTAGAAAAGATTTGCAAGCGCCAAATGATTCAAAAATCAAATGACTCCAAAAATCCATTTGCATGGAGTTCCTTCATGCGTTCCTTTCTAACATGACCTAAATGGCGGTTCCACAAATAAGTGGAATTCAAATCATTTGCCTTATGGCATTTTAGCGTCAGTGTTATGTATGTGTGTTTCACTATTAAGATTTATAATAACTTATCCAATGTACATGGAGTAATGTCATAATTTGAACAACTCATTGTTTTCATTTGACCAGAGCAAAATAACAATTATTAAGTTCTTTATTATAAATTCTAAGGGCTAGATAGAATGCCAACGACGAACATAATAACACTTTATTTTTTGTTCCAGACGTGCATTCCTATCATATTCCTTGTCAGTCACTTAGGCCATTGTATTCTTGTATTGCGTTGTTTTGTATGACACTTCTGAAAGATCGAGATGTCGCCTAGAGGGGGGGGGGGTGAATAGGCAATTACAAACTCTTGCGGATTTGTCTTGTAAGAATGCGGAATTAAACTATCGTTTAGTTTACAAGCACAAACCCTAAATATGCTAAGCTCAACTAAGTGTAACAATAGCAACTAGAGCTAAGCAAGATAGGCACAAGATATATGTAGCACAAGTGATAGCAAGATATATGTACTTCAAGCACGATGGCTATCACAAGGAAAGAGAGCTCGGGTATAGAAATAACCGAGGCACGCGGAGACGAGGATGTATTCCCGTGTTCCCTTGCTTTGCAACAAGGTACGTCACGTTTGGAGGAGTGGAGGTCCCACAAAGGATTCCCCGCGCCACGAAGGCTCACCCTATTCTCCGAACCACACCCACGAAGGATTATGGCCCTTTCCTTATGGTTAGCTTTTCCTCCGCTCCGGAGATGGCAAGCTCCACAACCACTTCACAAGCTCCACGAAGGAGAAGCTCGGGCCCCTTCACAATCTTCCACGAAGAGATCACCGGGACACCAACCAAGCCAACTAGGAGGTCACCCTCCAAGAGTAACAAGCTCACGGTCTCTCACTCGAACAAATCGTGGTGGAGAGCTCAACACTATGCAATGATGCAAAGCAAGAACACCGGAGGTGTTCAAGTCCTTCACACTCAAATCCCACCAAAGCAACGAATGCTAGGATGAGATTGGAGAGGAAGAACAAGGGGGAAAGTCAACCAAAGACTCCAAGATCTAGATCCCAAGAGTTTCCCTCACTTAGAGAAGAAATCGATCGGTGGAAGTGTAGATCTAGATCTCCTCTCTCAAATCCTCAAATATGAGCAAGAATGATTGGAGGAATCAAGGGGGAGAGCAAGTTCTTCAAATAGTAGCAATGGAGGAGAGAGAATAGGAAGAACTACCCAGCCCAAGGTGGAAGAAGGGCTATTTATAGCCCAAGAGCAAATATAACCGTTGGGGAAAAGTTGGACTGAGTCAGCCGTCGAGGAGGCCGGTCAACCGGGCCTGGGACCGGGCCGTCCGGTTCAGGACCCGGTTAGACCGGGCCACAGACCGGGCCATCCGGTCCACAGACCGGTCGACCGGGCTAGTGACCAGACCAAGCTGAAAAGCTTACTGGATAGTGCCCGGATGGCACCGGTCCAGGGGCCGGTTTGAACCGGGCCATCCGGTCAGACGGCCGGTCACGCCGGGCTAGAAACCGGGCCAGCAGGAAATCATGTTATACAAAAACTGTGATAACTTTTGTGTCCGGACCCCGATTGACATGAAACCAATTTTGTTGGAAAGATAACGACGAATAGAACCCCAACAAAAACTGGAAATATGGAGACTCCTCACAGAACATTTTAGATGATTTTAGAGAGGGAGTCTCCCACCGTTAAGAAACGGTGAAGACGTCCAAACTCGAAAACGCAATAGAAGATGCATGCGGATTCCGTTTTCGATGAACTTGGGCTTGTTGTAAAGCTAGCAACAAGCTCAAGAACCTCTCACAGAGAAACACCAAGAAGCAATAGGGATATGCAAAGTATGCAAAGGATTGAGCTCCCTAAGATGATGCGATCAAGTTACCCAACCGAAAGCCCCTCTTGATAGTGCGGCTATCTATCCTATAATCCGGTCTCCCAACAACCACCTTGAGACCGGTAAAAGGAAAACCTAGCAAGGCCATACCTTTGCCTTGCGCATCCCGCTTGATCTTGATGACAGCTCTTCAAGCTCCACTCAAGCCGGAATGCCTCACTTGATCATCGTCGCTCCGTGAAGACTCACAAATGCTCCCCCATACACCATGATGGGAAAGCTCTATTGATGCACATCTTCACATGTCCATCATTACCAAATGGACGGCAAGCTTCAAGTATGTGATCCACTCAAGATGCTCAACTTGAACTTGCCCAACTCAACCTTGTATCTTCTCATACTCTATCATACTATCTTGAGGTGTATAAAGAATTCTTCACTTGGAATCAAGCTCTCAAGATCTTGATCATTCATTGCTTATCTCATAGGATAGAGCATGGCCAATATTGAGTTCCACATAAGAACTCCATCTTCATTTCTTCTTCTTGATCATATCACATATATATCTTCAAGCCAATGATCTTGATGCCAATACACAAGATGTATCTTTATTTACATGGCATCCATACTTGAATCCAACACATGGAATACAAGTAGAACCTATGGAATATTCCTTCATATAAACTTAATGAAAACATTAGTCCATAGGGGTTGTCATTAATTACCAAAACCACACATAGGGGCAATGTACCCTTACAACTTCATACCAACCAATATGGTACTAATACCCAAGAATTTCATTGTGTGACCAAACTAGGAATACAACCATAACATGTATATCATGTATATACACCTGAGCTAGACTTTCGAGTCTTTCCTTTTCTTTCTGCCAAAATATCTTTTGTAGTTTCTCTTTTAGTTTTCCTCATTATTCAGAAAACACTTCACCTTCAATAACTTCTAGGTTTGTTGGTCAAATACCAATAACCTTGAGGTTCTTACTTTGATCATCATATGACAAGTGTTCCAGATTTCACTATTAGTAACTTTGTAATATGATGAACAATTTCACTCATAATTTTATCCATCAATTCATGACGACTTTTCGAGACCATGTCTGTACATGCTAAGCTTGTAAAGTTTTAACCTCAGTATTCGCATGTGCAAATCTGGCTTGCACCCGTTGTATGCACACGTAGAATCTATAACACCCGATCATCACTAGATGCTTTGAAACGACGAGTCTTAGCAACGGTGCATACTAAGGACGATCACTTCATGGATATGCGAATATCGTTAGTGCCCCAATAGTTGGAGGATTGGGACGCCTTGCGTCTTCAATCTTCGTACATTCCCATAAAACTTATGAGTTTATGTAGTCTCACCAAATTATATTCTATCATCTTGCAATAAGGTCTTAGATATCACATATATCTCATACCTTTGATTATTTCTGACAGATTTGAACTTCAATTTTCACGGAGACAAGATAACTTTAGGTACTAATTGAACTTCAATTTTCACGGAGACAAGATAACTTTAGGTACTAATTGAAACCATAGCTCTTTGAATCAACAATGTGAGGTTTACTAAAAGTTTGCAATAGGACTTAATCATTTCTTGATTCTTTAACAATACGGTACCAGTCCGTAAAGTTTCTTGTCAGATTTTAACAGTATTTCTATCTCAATTACAAGACTAGCGCTTGGTAGAAAACGGATGCCAATACTACAAATTTAATTCAAAATACTACTCAGACTATGTTTATGATAATTAGTTCATGTTTTAATCTAATTACTAATGAACTCCCACTTAATACAACATCCCTCATAGTTGTTAAGTGGTACACGATCCACATCCACTACACCAAAACCGATCATCACGTGAGATGATGTAGCTTCAATGGTGAACATCAACATGTTGATCATATCATCCATATGACTCGTGTTCAACCTTTCGGTTTCCGTTGTCCCGAGGCCATGTCCGTACATGCTAGGCTCGTCAAGCAAACCCAAGTATTCCGCGTGTGCAACATGGCTTACACCCGTTGTATGTGAACGTTGAGTCTATCACATCCGATCATCACGAGATGCTTCGAAACGACGAACCGTGCAACGGTGCATACGAGGGGAGAACACTTTATTATCTTGATATTAATGTGAGGGATCATCTTATAATGCTACCGTCGCGTTCTAAGCAAAATAAGATGCATAAAGGATTAACATCACATGCAATTCATATGTGATATGATATGGCCCTTTAGTCTTTGTGCCTTCGATCTTCATCTCCAAAGCACGGACATGATCTCCATCATCAACGGGCATGATCTCCATCATCGTCGGCGTAGCGTCAAGGTCCATGGCGCCGTCTTCATGATTGTTCACCTCATGTAGCAACTATTACAACTACTTTGAAATACTACTCAACATGAAATTTAAAGACAACCATAAGGCTCCTGCCGGTTGCCACAATACAATAATGATCATCTCATACATATTCATCATCACATCATGGCCATATCACATCACCAAACCCTGCAAAAACAAGTTAGATGTCTCTAATTTGGTTTGCGTATTTTACGTGGTTTAGGGTTTTCGAGTGAGATCTAATCTACCTACGAACATGAACCACAACGGTGATACTAGAAGAGTAAATTGAATCTTCACTATAGTAGGAGAGACAGACACCCGCAAAGCCACTTATGCAATACAAGTTGCATGTCGAGCGTGGAGCAAATCTCATGAACGCGGTCATGTAAAGTTAGCCCGAGCCGCTTCATCCCACTATGCCACAAAGATGCAAAGTACTCAAACTAAAGACAACATAAGCATCAATGCCCACAAAACAATTGTGTTCTACTCGTGCAACCATCTATGCATAGACACGGCTCTGATACCACTGTAGGGATTCGTTGCATAGAAAACAAAAAATTTCCTACCGCGAGAACGCAATCCAAGCCAAGATGCAATCTAGAAGACGGGAGCAACGAGGGGATGATCAAAACTCACCCTTGAAGATTTCCAAAGCCTATAAGAGTAGGCTCTTATTGCTGCGGTAGACGATCACTTGCCGCTTGCAAAAGCGCGTAGAAGATCTTGATCACGGTGCCACGATCGGGCATCACCTCCGTACTCGGTCACACGTGCGGTGTTGATGACGACGTCCTTCTCCCCGTTCCAGCGGGCAGCGGAAGTAGTAGATCCTCCTCGGAATCCCGGCAGCACGACGGCGTGGTGGCGGTGGTGGTGGAGAACTCCGGCAGGGCTTCGCCTATGCGCTGCGAGAGTATTATGTGGAGGAGGAGAGGCTAGGGTTTGGGGAGAGGGGGTGGCTAGGGCGCCGGCCATGGGCAACCCTAGGTGGTGCGGCCAAGAGTGGCTGCCCCCTCCCTCTCCTCCTCATTATATAGGTGGAAATCCCCAAGAGTTGTAGTCCAAGTCTTCGAATAAGACCCCAACAACAAAACCTCCCATAGGTGGGAAACCTACTCAAGGGGGAGTCCTACCCAAGGTGGGACTCCCACCTTTCCCTTAGGTGGGGTGGCCGGCCACCTATGGTGGAGTCCACCCGGGACTCCACCCCTTAGGGTTTGGCTGGCCATGCAAGGTGGAGTCCCTCCGGGACTCCACTTTCCATGATGATTTCTTCCGGACTTTTCTAGAACCTTCTAGAACCTGCCATAAATGCACCGGATCATTTCCAAACTTGGAATATGACTTCCTATATATGAATCTTATTCTCCGGACCATTCCGGACCTCCTCGTGATGTCCTGGATCTCATCCGAGACTCCGAATAAAACTTCGAACTCCATTCCTTATTCCATATCTACTTAAATGACATCAAACCTTAAGTGTGTCACCCTACGGTTCGCGAACTATGTAGACATGGTTGAGACCTCTCTCCGACCAATAACCAATAGCGGGATCTGGAGATCCATAATGGCTCCCACATATTCAACGATGACTTAGTGATCGAATGAACCATTCACATACGATACCGATTCCCTTTGTCACGCGATATTTTACTTGTCCGAGGTTTGATCATCGGTATCTCTATACCTTGTTCAACCTCGTCTCCCGACAAGTACTCTTTACTCGTACCGTGGTATGTGGTCTCTTATGAACCATTCATATGCTTGCAAGCTATTTAGACGACATTCCACCGAGAGGGCCCAGAGTATATCTATCCGTCATCGGGATGGACAAATCCCACTGTTGATCCATATGCCTCAACTAATACTTTCCGGATACTTAATCCCACCTTTATAACCACCCATTTACGCAGTGGCGTTTGATGTAATCAAAGTATCTTTTCGGTATAAGTGATTTACATGATCTCATGGTCGAAAGGACTAGGTAACTATGTATCGAAAGCTTATAGCAAATAACTTAATGACGTGATCTTATGCTACGCTTAATTGGGTGTGTCCATTACATCATTCATATAATGATATAACCTTGTTATTAATAACATCCAATGTTCATGATTATGAAACTAATCATCTATTAATCAACAAGCTAGTTAAGAGGCTTACTAGGAACTCCTTGTTGTTCACATAACACACATGTATCAATGTTTCAGTTAATACAATTATAGCATGGTATGTAAACATTATCATAAACACAAAGATATATTATAATAACCATTTTATTATTGCCTCTTGGGCATATCTCCAACAAGCTTCAGGTCAACCTTAAGCTTTGCAATCTCATCCTGAGCCTTGTACCTTCTCTCAACATCATCCAGGGCATCATTTATCCTACCCTGTTTGCAGGAATAATACATTTCCCAGAGCTTGGACAGAGACTTGCAAAAGGGGTGCAGGCCAAACTTCATCAACCCAGTGCACAAAGTCACATGTTTCTCCATCCTAAAATGTTAACGGCATGATAGTCAACAGTTAGTACCACACAATGCAACAAATGTAATGATGTATAACTGCAACTGAGATCATGAGTAACACAGACCTCCCCTAGACACGCCAAGAACCTCCTGCCAGTCCAGCATCCTTCAAAGGCAACATGCTTGACAACCACACAGTTACATTTTCAAAGCACAGGCATTTCTCCATCATCGGCTCTTCCACAAAAATCGGAGTCATACATGCTACTGGGACCCTAACAGAGCAAATGTAGAAAGTAAAAACCCCAAAAATCGAGCTCAAATCAGAAACCCCCAAATTACTATGAACCCTAACCCTAGATTTGCCACAGAGTGGGTCGGAAATCACTAACCTCGGTGCCTAGAGAGCTCAAGTCATCAGGAGATTCGTCTTCGTCGCTCCAGGAAACCATTCCGGCGGCACGGCGACGGAGCTTGGCGGCGGCCCGACGGCGGCGTTGGGAGCCTCTATCGACAGCTATGGCAGAGAATTGAGCGCAGGAGAGAGAGAAGAGCTGTCCAGAACCACTTAACACGCAGACCTAACGGCCATCCACGCCCACCGTCAACGCATGGACACGTGGCACCTGACAGTGGCCCCAACTTGACAGAAACGTGGTTAAACTAGGCCAAACGTGAAACCAGTGTTGTCTGTCGCGAGCCTGCCCTGAGTCGGTGCTTATGTGTCGCTTAGCCTCCAACATGTGGTCATGTGACACCGAAGCCTCAATTATCGTGGTTTTTTTTGTCATTTACTGCCCGCGTCGGCACACTAGGCGTCAAATAGGAAACCCCGAAAATTTGTCGGGCCTCCGTGCAGTGCTGGGCCGGCCCGATGGCCAGAACTGCCAGCCTCCGTCAACACCACTGCAGCAGCAGCACCAAGCAATCTCGTCGTCTCCCACTCGGCCACATCCCCCAAAACTCCACAAAAATCTCCACTCCCCGGCATAACCGCCGCTGCCGCTGCGCCACGCCGTCAACAACCCAAACGCCCTCCGCCGGACTTCCTCAAACACCCACAAAAATCTCCAATCACCGCCCGCCCGCCATGGCCTCCGCCGTATCGCTCCTGCTCCTCTCCTCCCCGCGCCCGCTCCACCGCGCCGCCCCGTCCCTCCTCCGCCCCCCCACCCGCCTCCCCCTCCTCACCCCCCGCCCCCGCCCCCGCCTCCTCGCCGCACCCCCGCGCGCCAACAACGACAACAGCGACGCGGTGGGGGCAGCCGACCGCCTGGTAGCCGCCGTCGCCTACCTCTACCCGTTCCTCGACGGCGCGCACCACGGCCGCTTCGTGGTCGCGCAGTACCCGTTCTTCAACGCCATCCTCAGCCCGCTGGCGCCCGCCGCGCGCCTCTTCCACTCCTCGCCCCTCACGCCCTTCCTCCTCTTCGTCACGCTCTACTTCGCCGTCGTCCGCAACCAGCAGGCCTTCTCCCGCTTCGTGCGCTTCAACGCCATGCAGGCCGTCGCGCTCGACGTCCTGCTCATCGTGCCCGACCTCCTCGCGCAGTCCTTCGCGCCCTCGGGGGCCGGGATCGGGCTCGACATCTTCATGAGCGCCGAGAACACGGTCTTCCTCTTCCTGCTCGTATGCCTCGTGTACGGCAGCGGCGCGTGCCTGCTCGGGATCGTGCCCAGGCTGCCCATCGTCGCCGATGCGGCCGAGCGACAGGTGATGTGACCGACCTTGCTCCGGTCTCAGTGTGAAATGGAATCTGATATAGCACATCCCCATGGTTTGTTATGTTTATTCACAAGTTTAGTATAGTACACTAGCTGTCTACGGTTTTGTTTATCATTCTAATGGATGGTTCATACAATGGCATTACAATGAATGATCAGATGAATTTGTTATGTTTCTGAACCGTAATTCACAACATTAGTGTAGTGCACTGCATGTCTACGGTTTTGGTTATCAGTTTAACGGATAGAATCATGATACAATGGCATTACAATGAATGATCAAATGAGCTGAATCCACATTCTATCTTACGATACAAGCTGGATCCATCCATGGTTTGTTATGTTTTTGAATCATAGTAATTCACAAGTTTAGTATTATACACTGGCTGTCTAAGGTTTTGGTTATCAATGTAATGGATAGAATCATGGATACAATGTCATTGCAATGAATCATCAAATGAGTTGAATTGACATTCTATCTTTTGATACAAATTCTATACAAAGAATGAGTTGAATGAGGGAGAAATACAAACACATTGTAGAATCTGAACTGCATTTACAGAATCAGCAATGAAAAAAATCAGGGAGAGTTCTGAATACCCTCCCCAAAACCGCTTCCTTGGTATACTGATGAAGCTTTAGGTTAGTAAAAAAATGTAGCTGCAATATAAATAAAAGAATTGCATCAGCTGTAGTTTGCTGCTGCAAAGTCCTGGTCTGAACTTTGCGATGAATGGGCTGTCTAGTTTGGGACAGAGATCTAGCTTCTGTCGCACCGGAGCCTCTTGGCTATGTGGATAGGTTCTTTGCCTTCGTTAGCCTATGCAATGAGGCGAAAAGAGTCATTGTTTTCTTATGTCTGAGAATTATGAGCAAGTCACAACATAATTTAGAAACTTTCTAAAGCTTAACTTCTCCAGATTGATCGATAAATTTAGGTACATCTATACATCGGTATATACCTTTGAATTGTCATCTGTATGAGCATTGGCCCGTGCCCGTCTGTCCATATTGATCTCTACAGATATGTTAGCCTGAGATGGATCTACTCCTGACTTCTGTAGTGCTTCTTTCAGTTTATACAACAACCTGTCACAAATCGAAACAGTATTCGTTTAGTCACACTACAAACATATCTAATTGTAGTCGTGTAAGAAAAATTAGTTTAGGAGCATACCCTTGGGAGTAAGCACTAGAAAGACTCTGACTGTTACTGTGATGACTTGGTGGCTCGTGTTTGCTTAGAGTTCTGTTGCTTGCATCACAGTTCTGGTTCATGGTTGACATACTCAGCCACGGTGGCTGATTGCTAGGCATACCATTCTCTGCATTTAAAGACAACGGGCATGATAACCTAGCTCACACCATTTATTAAAAAAAACTGACTACTGAAGGTAATTGCACAGTGCAGAATGGGAACATAAAAGCACATAGCTAAATTTGGACAAACGATCTTCCAATCGGAATTCCTTACCAAAGGTAATGGAATACAAAAGCCAGCACATAGCTAACTTGACAAAAACAAAAACTACCATACCTGTTATATTGTGGGAGGAACTGGCGGTCGTGCTAGTTTCTCTTACACTTTGTGTGCTGAAGAGAGGAGCAGGTGCAGCTGTAATGCTCTTGGAACTGTGCTGTTCTTTGTTCATGTTTTCTCCAGTAGTTGATAAACCTCCTCCTTGGACTTGACTGATGTTCTGTGGAATCATGATAAAATATCAAATGAAGGTACTTATCTTTGATGTATGATGAGTTCGCCTCAACAAAGAACTTGTCATGACTAAAATATCATTGCTTGTTTTGCGCCATTTGCGTTTTCATTACTTCTATAAGGAATTACCTGTGCATTCATCCATCGTGATCTGTAGTACACTTTGTCCTGCCAAAAATGAAAAGGTTGTTTGAGAATGTAAGTTTAGACTTAAGTGACCTTGTCTGTTTCTGCTTCTAATAAATAAGTCAGTGTGGTTCTTGTGCAATTCTGTTATAAACAAGGTAGAATGGCCATACCCATGGCATTGATTTGGCATCCACGTGATTCTTGTCTGGAACAGCAGACTCATATTTGTGGCATCTCTCTTGCAAGTGCCTTATGTATTCGATAACCTGCAATAAAAATGTTCGGGAGGTGAGAATTTGCAAGTATAACCTGACGACTGCCGTGCCGAATTTACAAGATGTCGTGTGAACCTCTAGAAGGAAAGAAGCTTTATCCCTTTTCTGATTGCAGTTCGGCAGGAGTTCCCGAAGCACGTCAAGCCTGAAAGAGATCACAAATAGATGCTTCTTAGAACGTCGGGATCATTCTAAGAACGAATTGCTCATCATGTGTGTGTGTGTGTGTGCTTATATGATTTATGAGATGTCCTTTCTGGATTTGCTTATAGAATGCTGAGCTCTCACTGTTTCCCATGGCTAATGTGCTACTGCTTGGTCCTAACCCTCTGAATTCTGCACAATGGTGGAAGTTTGATCTCAGTTAGCTTGCCTGTCATTTATCTTGGTCCTCCGCCGCTGCTCCGTAGCGGAATGCTTTGACCTCGGGCTGTTGGGCTCCTGATCGGCACTGCTGCCACTGCTCCTCCCCTCTGCTCTCGACGCTGAACATTCATAGCAAAATTCTGCGTCTGAAACCGTAAAATAAAACCGTACGTGGTGTATCAACTGTCTTACCTCTAGATCTCTTATCAATGCCGGAATCTTGCCACATTGTAGACGGAGCACCACGAACAGTAGCACTTGATCCTGCCGCGTGTGCCATCTCCACCATGGAGGCAGCGACCGATGCTTCCCTCAGCTGAGCGTCAGTCACTTGCCTGATGCTGAACGTCCCAACGCCACCTGGCAGCACATGCTCCTCCAAATCTGCCGCCGTAACGACCGCCATGTCTCCGGCAACCTCCATGCCGTCGCCGTTGCGCTGCTTGGCTGGCTCATGGGGCTTCAGTACTGCAAGACAATGCCATGTCCTCATGAGCAATCTGATGCACGTACATGCTCGTGTGATCTGAATTCTTAAGGTGCTTGAAGCTTGTATTTCTATTTTGGACGCCAAGATCGGCGCTTGGTTTCAAAGCTTTTTCTCGAGGGTACGCCTAGGTAGGCAGGCGTACCATAATTTTATAGAAGATGGCAAAGAAATTCACAAGAGAGGTGAAGAAGATCTTGCGAAGAAGATCATCAGCCTGGTTTTAAAAGTTGCCCGCAAAAAAAGAGAGACTTGGTTTTCAAAGTGAGCGTGCAAAGATCGGAGAGGTAAAAAACAGAAACAAAAAGGCAAGGAACGTCATGGCTCAACAGAGACGCACAGCGTAGACGGGAAAGAAGCACGCCGGCTGGAACGACAAGCATCCTAGCTGGCACAAATGGCCGGCCGACACTTGTTGCAGGTTGAAGAAGGCCAAATTAAGAGATGCGGCGGTACCTTGCTGGGCGGAGTGCAGCCTGCGCTGGAACGGCGACGAGCCTCCGGCGCGGAGCGAGAGGAAATCGTGTGCCGGCTCCTCTCCTGCTGAATTACGCACGCACGGCGGAGCCATGGCACGCCATGATCAGCATCAGCGGAGGAGGTAACTTAAAGAGTGGAGATGAACACGGTGGTGCTTGTCTTGAAATGTTTACCTTGGAAGAGCTCCATTGCCGGGGACAGGGGCTCAGGAGATCTGTCGGAGGGAGCTGCCTGCCAGGTCTGCCAGCAGCAGAATGACGGTGGCTGGATCTTGGTACTGGCAGTACTGGTGGAATGTTCAGCGAGTTCGGATGTGGCAGAGCTTATTATACTCGGCTCGATCGGGGGAGCGGAGAGACTAGAGAGGCGTCGGGGAGGTGGGGGGAGATTTGACAATGGTTTAACAAAGTGGAGGTAAGCCTGCATATGCCTGTCCGTTTGGTAGTGTTGTATCTTCAAAAGTTTATTGTACAGTACGCAGAAGCTCCCTCTCTCTCCTCCTCGTCTCCCCCCGCAACAAAGACAATGGGTAACTTTTTTTTCTGACAATGGGTAACTTTTTTTTTCTGACGGGTAGACAATGAGTAACTTACGCAAAGGAGGAGTGAACCCAGCTTAACTAGTTAGAAGACTGGATGTACAAAGCCATCACGTGGGTTCAAATCTTCTCGGACACGAATATAGTTTCCTATTTATATAATTATTAAGGCCCACCCTCTTCGCGTCCTTCTTCATGAGGCAAGGGCGCCGAGTGACGCTTTTACGGTGGTTGTACCGCGGATCATACAGTGGGGATGCGAACGATGGTGGCGTCTTGTGCATCACTTCCTTGGCAAGGGGTTAGAAGGTGGATCGTCGTGCTTTCTACCGCTTAAACTGACGACATCAAGTTTTGGTGGCATGGTATAGCAAGGTCTCGGCGGTGCCACGCGTAGGGTGGTAGCGCCGCGACTTGCGATATACTGAGCTTTTCATCGAATGAGGGCCCCTGTATCGCCATGAGGGTGTCTCGGCGATGGCCCAGGTTCCTAGTTGGTGAGGAGATTTTCTGCTGGATTATTCTTCATGCATTGTCGGGTTCGTAGGTGTTACACGGTGGCCTTAGATTTTCTGATGTGCGATTTTTGTTGAACTTTTGTTGAATAAATTAATTAAGAATTTCGATGCAGAGGGCACCTCGGTATATTTGAGCGTAGTTACCGGGATGACAGCCTTGGATCAGAACAGATGATGCATGATCATTTATCGCTAATCACTGACATTGCTAACCACCGCTCGGTGGGGATGGATATTGTGTGCACGTTGGAGGGAGACGGAAAGAAAAGAAGATGGCTAGCTAGTACCTCATGTGCTCCGCCGGCGAGCCCACAAGACGAGTGGACGCGGTGGGCCTCGTGCTTGTGCCAATACCCAAGGTATATCTTTATCTTCATGGCATCCACACTTGAATCCAACACATAGACTATAAGAAATACCTAGGGAATATTCCTACATATGAACTAAACGAAAACATTAGTCCATAAGAATTATCATTAATTACCAAAAACACACTTAGGGACAATGTACCCTTACAACCTCCCACCTCAGGAGTTTGTCGGAGAACTTCGAGGATGACCAAGCATCGCTGAGCGACGACAACGGAAGGAGCAAGCCCGATGGATCTCAACAATCACCATGGGGACACATACTACGAATACTAACCCTACATCTACGATGAGAAGAATTAATCCTAGTATATACAAAGGAGCCATGCCACCACCTCCAGCTCCACTCCATCGGAGCGGTCGTCGGAGGAGGAGAGAAGCGGCGGCGGGTGAACACGGGTGACTCTCAAAGCCTAAGAAAGGATAGGGAAAGAGAAAGTGGAAATAAGAGCCACTCACCTTTTCCTTTAATTAGGGGTGTTGTTTTACAAAGTTCGTAGCAGTAATCATGCGATGGCAGAGCCGACGTCAGTACAAAGTACAAAGTATGCATCTGGTGTCTCTGGTTATTAACCAAGAAGACATATATGCCCTTGAAAGAACCAGTAAAATAGCAACAATGGTATAATCTAGATATTTCTATTTTCATGTACATGAGATATGCAATTGTGCACCCCAAAACTTCTATATATCGTGATACTTCTAGACCATATAGATGTCTATTAAGATATTTAAGGGCAAGAAAATAAACATTAGAATATGCATGTAACCATAATTCTCTAGCTAATCCAAAGGAATCCATTAAGGCATATGGGATTATCCTCGTATATATTTTTGCTTATAGTAATCGGTTCACGAAAGGCTTGATAACAGTCAACATGAAAAACTAACATCACTTTGTTGCAAATATGCTCGTATTATTTAAAACTAGTGTAAGTTTTCCTCACTTTGTGGTTAGAAAATTCTTTGAAAACAAATAGAAATAGATAATGTCATACATTAAGAAATAAGATATACAAAATAAAAAAGTCTAGTATAAATAAATGATATATGCAGCTACATCACAACAAAAATAGGATGTTAGTAATTTTTCTGACTAGAAATCTACAAAAATCTGCAAAGTCAAACTGACTTCAAAAGTGCAATCAATTGTAATAGTGTGTACATTATATGTAATAGAACAACTGATTCAATGGTTTCTTAGATTGCAGATTTGTATAACGGATGGTTATTATGCTATAAATAAATCAATTCAAAACTTTATGTGCGACAACCAAACTTGGGCGTGGAGTATGTGGAAAAATATAAATGCATGCTTTGATCTTTGATAACCAAACTTGGCTGTATATGGAATAAATCTAGTGGTTTATTCCGCGGATAATAAAAAATTGGAGACTTCTGTTCAAGGAGCCTAAATTCTTTATAGAGGGGAAGATATGAGATATGTGTTTCTGCTTACAAATTGTTAATGTATATCAACAATGCTTAATGGGTATTTCAAAGGCATTAAAATTTCAAACAACATATGTTTTACGGACAGGTGAGCTTTATTTGTTATTTTTTGCAATCATACATGAACAACTCTAATACACAAGCTGGCCGATGAAGGAGACGTACAGGTGAGTTCCGCGAGTTCATGGGCAGCAAATTTTGATTCTCATGCACAGTATTCGATGTATATTTTGGCAAACTTCCGGCATATGTAATTATTGAGATGGATTCGTCGCTAACCGGTGACGTTGCTAACCACCGCTCGATGGGGATGGATGCCGTGCGCGCTGGAGGAGACGAAAAGAAAAGGAGATTGGCTAGCTGCCCTCACGTGCTCCGGCGGCGAGCCCACGAGACGAGCGGAGGTGGTGGGCCTCCCGAGCGTCTCCCGTCCGTTGCTTGCTTGCGCGCACATGCGACACCCGTCGCCGGAGCTTCCGGCCTGGCAGCATAGCACAGCAGCCGGCGCGTGCGTCCCATCTCATGTGCCGACCGATCTCGCCAATTAAACGAGAGACAGCGAAGACGCCGGCGATGCACGCACGATCCACGCCGCGCCATGATCAGATGCATGCCGCCTTCAGCAGCTGGCGAGCGCGGCCTTTACAACCTCTCCATCGACATGGAGAGTGATAAAAGCGCAGGCACGAGCCCATGGCCAGGGAGATGAAGATCGATCATGGGTGTACCCGACGTATCATCGATCTGGCCAGTGCATGCCCCGTCCCTGTCACCCGTGCCTCGCGCCAAACGTGCACGTGCCAACACCGGGGACGACCAGTGACCACCCCTCTTTGGCCTTGTTCCACTAATCCCCACTCCAAGTGGATTTGGAGTGTATTGAAGAGTATTAGGAAAATTTTAAGGCCTCTCGTTCGGTTTAGAGAGGGTTGACAGGGATCGAAAGGAATTGGGGTGGATTGGATCCCATGCATGTTAAAATTTCCTCAATTCCTGTCCAGACCACTCTAATCTTCTTGCGGAGAGGAATAACCGAACAAGCCCTAAGTTGGATGGGATCTTAATACCTCCAATACACCTCAAACCGAGTGGATTTGGCTAAAACCGAACCCACATGGGTCCGTATCGCGCCGCGGTGCGTAAACCTACAGAACACACGGCTCTGATACGGTTTAAAATTGTGGGACAGCCAAAGCAACGACATATACTACTTAATAATTACCTAGGGACTAGGTGGGAGAGGCGGAACTGTCCTCTCCCCCGCCCCCCTACACACATATAAGGATGTAATGTAAGTAAGAAAACCTTGAATTGAATTTGTCTTGCAAAATTCAGTTTAATTTGCCACTATATTGGAGCAGCTAAATTTAATCGACCTGAAAAATGGCCGTGTATTCTACCGATTCTCATACTTTCGGCCAACCCTTATAAATTTTACTCAATAATCCTTTGTATAAATCCCAAAACTCACGTGGCTCATTCATGCATGGCGATGGGTGGGAGAAAAAATTACTCCCACATGTTAGCTTGATGGGAGTTGGACCATGGAGACTGAATTTAGAGCTCGAAAATTCTTACCGCAAGTGCAAGAGGAGGGACGATGGAGGACGGAGTGGCTACCATACATGGGCTTTGAAGCGGAAGCCATGATGTCTTCGACCCGAGCGGGCACCACACCGACGGCAGGAGCCACATCCTCCACGAGTCCGGCAGCCAGAGTGGGCACCATGGTAAAGTCAAACACATATTATATGGTTTAATTATTAGGGTTGGGTGGGAAGGGGGGCAGCTGCCCCCTCCCATCCCCACACCTAAGGATGTATAATGTAAAGTATATTTGACTTAAAAATTTCTAACAACGATATGCTAAATTTAATTCAATTTGCCACTATAGTGGATCAATTAAATTAAATCACAATGACTTGTATTTGACCAATTATTAGTACCCACATATATGTTCCATTTAATAATCCTTACTATAAATCCCAAAGTTCATGTGGATCATTAATGCATGTCAAGGATTGCGATAAAAATTTACTCCCATATTGTTAGTTTGGTGGGAGTTGGGCCATACATACTCAATTTGAAGCTCGCGAATACATTTCCGTTAGACTGGCCGAGCAGCGAAAACGATGGGGCCGAAGTAGCCACCACGCCATGAGGCAGAGCGGCCACCACATTCATGGATATCTTTAATTGATCTTCCTCCATTGGTAGGCTCTAAGTCAATTTTTACAAATTTGACCTTTTTTCAAAAGTGAATTAACATATTTCAAAAGGGCAGCGCCCTTGTCGGCGGAGCTGAACTTCAAATGGGTAGTGCCCTTGTCAAGGGATTTGAGGTGGCGAATCGCGGGCCCCACCTTGCCACGCTGACACATGTTCAGCGCCGCTGCTCGTGGTGCTACGGTGGAGATGGTAGTGCCCCGAAGAGAGGCACTACTAAAAAGGATCAGATTTTGAATATTTTTTAAAATAGGGTCAAAATGTGCTGAAGTTTTGAAAAATGGTCAAATTAGTCAAAATCGATGGGCTTTATACGCTTAACGAACATGAGAGTGGCGGGAGTGGGGCCCACACACACACACACACACACCTTGGGCGTGATTGGTTGCTCGCGAAGGGTTTTCTCGCATCAGTTGGGCCAAAAACCGGACATTTGATAGTCCACAACGAAGAATATTCTCTACATAGCCAAATGTGTCCGTAAAAGAAGAGCAAAGCAAAGGTAGCATGGCAAAAAGTGAACCAACTCCTTGAATTGCTGCCAAAAACACCATTTGATTTCAAAGTAGTCCGATCTAATTAATTTTTTTTCCTAATTGAGAACGCCTTTTTACAGTAGCAGGATCAGAATAACTTACTCCATTATGGTCACCACCATAAAACTCCACCGTTACGGCTACGGTTCTCAAATCAGCCAAGATGCAGGCAAACCATGGCCCAAGAAGAATGGTCGATTTGGCTGGCCTCTACGGCCAGGTTCTAGCTAGTGTGAAAGTGGGTCATTCGTGGCTGAACTCATACGAGCATGTCTAGTAACCTTGCCACTAATATGTATCATTTTAATTCTCACCGATCTATATAAAACGGTGGATCGGTTTGAAATATGATATACACGAAAAATATTGGTATTGATGTTACGAATAACTCCTGTTTCGTCGAGTATTTGAATGGCTATTTCGTGTTCTCGTTGAAGCTTTTTGGGCCAAATTTAGTTAAGATTTTCGCATCCGTTTACGCGTTTCAAAATTCCTTCGAGGAGCATCTCACCGTTACGCATGACTTTTGCGTTCATAGTTTTCCATTTCGACATTCGTATAAAATTACATCTACGTCTTCATAGTACATTGTACGAAGTTGTAGATCTACTCATTTACGAAGGTGGAAACCGAAAATCTTGAACACCAAAGTACTGCGAAATGGTGAGGTGAAGATACTCCCTGAAGGAAATTTGAAAAGGCCAACCGTGTGCGAAAAGTTGACAAAATTTATCCAAAAAGGGCTAAAATGGAACACAAAATCTAGTTTGAAACACTCGACGAAACGACGAATCGATCATGGAATGGAATCACAACATCGAGACACATCTTTTTCATGTATATATACCTTATCTCGAAGCAATGAATGGTTAGGCAGATTTAAGGTGATTATGATTGAACTAGTTTAATTAACCATAACCTTCCTCAGCGTGTAGCCTACCAATCGAAGTGCCTCTCGTTTCTCCAATCGAGCCCAAGTAAAATTGCTAGCATCCCAATCGTAGTACCAAAGGGCCACATTTCTACTCATACGGTAGCTGTAGGGCCAAATTACACACAAAGGCACGAAAGAGGGAAAATCAAAGAGAGCAACCAGTCAAGCCTCTAATGATGTAATGTAAGACACATTTGACTTAAATTTGTCAAACAACAATATGAAAAATTCCATTCAGTTTGCCACTATAGTCGAGAAGGTGAATTTAACCACCGTGAAATGGTTGTGTATTTGGCCGATTATTATATTTTCGGCCAGCCTATATATATTTAATTCAATAATCCTTGGTATAAATCGAGAAGCTCTCATTCATATTGTTTGGAGATCAGGTTACATTGTTGTAAGACAAAAGTTTAATTTCACATTGTTAGTTTGGTGGAAGTTGGACCATGAAAATTTAGTTTGGAGCTCAGGTTACAGATAGCTCGTTTTAAAACAATATAAATAAAAAACAATGCTTTAAAGTTTTGAAATATTTAGAAAACAAATGTGGTTGTAGACAAGCATGTATCCCTTAGCGTGTGAAAAGTTTCAATATAAAATCCATTGTACTTGGGGCTACATAAAAATGAGTTTTTTTTTACAAATTCTCAGATTTATGTTGTTGTCATTTTTGTTTAGACCGGAGTATAATGTATCTCGTATTTGAATTTAAAACACCTGTAGTATATATCCCCAACTACATCAAATTTATTTTTAGATTTTCTGAAACTTCAAATTATGGTTTTAAATTTTTTATAAAAAAACGAGCTACTTATAGCCCATCCTCGCAAGCACCTTACTCCAGTTGGGCCTGGTTATACGAGAAACTCTTCTATTAATTGTATGAGTATAAAAAAAGAGAACTACACATGTGCTCCTCCTCCACTGCCTCGTCGACTCGTTACGACACATTGAATGAGCCTAGCCAAGCCGAGCTAAGATATATGTCTCTCGAATAGATCAATCAATCTTTTCTCAATAAAGGATGACTTATTATTTTAAGCATTACACCTGACATTTGCATCTCCAGGATGTATACAGCCGCTCAGGTCAAACAAAATTTGAAAAAAAATAGAACACACAGTACAAGTTATCCGTGCGGAAATTGGAAAGACGCCTAAACGGCTAAACCTATGAATGACCGAGCCGTGGATCACGCTACCATCCATACTGGATGAAAAAAATCTCGCGAGGATCAGCTCACATATTTAGCACAACATATCCTGGCTAAGCGATGGGGCGATTAGCCAACGACTACGAAGACCTTTGTAGCAACCTAGCTAGAAGCTCAAAATCGAGCTGGGGTACGTTCACGAACCCTACCATAGTGTAGCCACATTTAGGTAGTCAGGAGATAAAATAAAATTAGGAGCTAGCTAAGCTCAAAGCATCATCCAAAAAGGTCGCTGCGCCCCCAAAACGACAAGCGAGGCGCGTGCATGTGCCCCGCATAACCCACGAAGCTTCCCCTCCGTTTCGTACCAAGAAATAAGCAAATCTCATCCCATCATTGACAGGTGGTCAGTACGAGCGCGATCCACAGACGTGCCCCGCAGCCGGCCTCTGAGTCTGAGCGGAACATTCTTTCTGCAAACTCTCTGACGAATCCGTTTGGGGATCAGTAAACAACTTCCCCCCGTCCGATTGGCAGCTAGCTAGTTAATTAGCTCCTGATTAGTTTAGGATATCTTCAGTCAGATCTGAGCCTAATTTAGCTTTGGGGTGTCACGTGGCCAACGCACGGATCCATCCATGCATGATGCATCCATTGCCACCGCCAGGTTAATTAGTTACTTGGTCGATCCAGTACGTGTTGGTAGTGGTGTGTTTGCTTTGTTAGCTGCTGTATAGCCAAGGAAGGCCCCTTCTGCAACACATATGCATGAATTCAACTGTTTTCAGCAAAATTCATGTGTGCCAAACCAGCACTGAGCCAGCCCACCGGCTGTATGTTCTGGCGCTGAGGATATACTTTTGTTGCTTTTGTTTTTGGTCAGATTATGTATTTAACGCGGATCTGTTTTTTAGGGGAGAGAAGCATGTGAGTATGAGACTTTGGGAGTGAGCTGTCGCCCTCGTGAGGTGGTGCCGGCACGTGACCTATCATTTGCAACTTTGAACTGTGACACGTCGCCAGCGCGAGAAAAGTTCACCGGATATGGCCACGTTACATTTTCCTTCTTATCACATACTCCCTCTGTTACATAATAAGTATCACAGGATTTTTACTTTTTATCTAGAAAAAGTTGCGGTATTTATCTAGAAAAAGTTGCGGCATTTATCACGTTACTTTTTATCTAGAAAAAGTTGCGGCATTTATCTTAGAATGAATGTAATGCAAATTATTTAGCTTGAGAGGAAATTAACTGGGGAGCTATACACTCGTACTTTCATTAGCTGGAAGAACTAGGAGAACTTTATCTAATGAGCGCTGAAGAAGTGTTTGGCAGCTGCGCCCATCTGCCCCGCCGGGCCGTCACTAGCGCTGATGACCTCCGCCGTGGCCGTGGCCGTTGTTTGTCAGCTTGAGGAACTAGGAGAACTTCATCTTGTGAACGCTGCAGAGGTGTTTGGCAGCTGCGGCCATCTTCCCCCTCGGGCCGTCGCCGCCGACGGGATCTTCGTGGCCGTCGCCCTTGGCGGAGAACAAGCAGAAACGCGCCAGCCACGACGCCAGCGAGGCCGGCCAGGAGAAGCTCTGCGATTCGTACTCCATGATCGCCTCCACCTCGAGTTTTAAGAGCTGGACACGAAACTTAGTTTGCTCGATCTGTGCAAGACAAGCTTGGTTTGGTTGACTGCTGTTCTTCCCTTGCACTTGTGTTACTTATAGAGTGATGTACTGGGGTTGTGTGCTGGGTGGGTTACTTGGTGATCAAGTAGCAACGTGAGATTTCTCGATTGGTTCGTGGACTACTCTCCGGTCAAGGTGAAGCGACGGTGATGTATGACAAGGGATATTGCTCGAGGGTGCAGTGGAGGTGAGTGCGGTGCCAGCGCAGCTTCCTTCGGTGGTGCTGGGATACCTATCTTATGACCATTGACACGAGAGACTGAGTGCGAGTGTTGAATTTGCACTACAAATGGACTGAAATATAGCTTGGCATCTTGCATATATTTCTTCAAGAAAATGAAGCAAGAAGATGTCTTTTGAGAAGAGCACAAGTTTTAGGTTTCTCGGTGGATCCGTGGATGCATGGAAATAGCTGACCAAGGGGAGTGACAGCATCTTCAGCCGCGTCCCCCAAAGCGCCCCCAAACGGATTTGGGGCATGTCGGGCAAAATTTCGTTCCAGCCGCGCGTCCCAAAGTCACCTTCCGTCCGGCGTGGCACAATACGGTGGCCGGCGCCCCGAGCCCGTTCCCGCTACACAGGGGACACTCTGGACACGCCGGACACAACGAAAATTGAGGCGGGCTCCCACCTATCGACGACCAGTTCCATAACGGTTGGTTGGCACCTTTTATTTCTCGTCGCACCTTCCCTCCCGCGCCTCCCACCCCTCCGCCGCCGCTCGATTTGCCGGCCGTTTCGACGGTAGATCTCTTCTGAGTCGGGCACCATCGTCGCGGCTGGCTATCTCGCCGGCCTTTTCGCCGCCGCCGCTTCGTCAGCGCGTCCCAAAACGCGACGTTAAATCGCCCCACCTCTACGCACATAAGGTGTTCGACGCCTTGTAAGGTAGGCGCGATAGATCGCTGTTCGTTTCCTCATCTGTCGCGGCTAAATTTTAACCATTAAGTTTGCTTCAGACATGGACATCGACGACGAGATGCTTGTCCGACTGCTGGAGGAAGAGCAAGCCTTCGACAACGACATCCGGGAGCATTTTATGATCATCGCATCCCTCCAGAACATGCTTGACGCATAGGCAGAGAAGCGTAAGAGGCCGCGCCACAGAGGATCAAGGTCAGGGAGAAAGAAGTCAAAGCCCCGGCAGAGGATGGAGGGGCATACCATGCTGCACAACGACTACTTCATAAATGACGCAACACATGCCGATTTTTTTTGGCGTCGGTATAGGATGAGCAAGGGTTTATTCATGAATATCCTCCACGGAGTTCGAGAGTTCAACCCCTATTTCAAGCTGAAGAACGACGCTGTAGGCGTTTCCGGGTTCTCCTCGATTCAGAAGTGCACCACCGCCATGAGGATGCTTGCATACGGGGCACCTGCCGATACACAAGAAGGCTACCTTCGCATGAGTGAGTCTACTGCCATTGAGTGCATGTACAAGTTTTGCTGAGCTGTGGTGGGAAAGTTTGGCAAATACTACTTGAGAGGGTCAACTGAAGAAGAGACTGCAAGGATCATGGCACAAAATGCTATGAGAGGGTTCCCGGATGCTTGGAAGCATCGATTGCATACACTGGTCATGGAAGAACTGACCGTTTGCTTGGCAAGGTATATACAAAGGGTGTCATGGATATTACAGTGTGGTGTTTGAAGCTGTGGCAGATTATGATATGTGGATTTGATATTTTTTCTTTGGCATGGCGGGATAACACAATGACATCAACGTGTTGCAGCAGTCTTTAGTGTTCAGCAAACTAGTGGAAGGTCATGCTCCACCATGCAACTATGAGATCAATGGCCACCAATATATATGGTATATATCCAAAATGGGTCACTTTTGTCAAAACAATCCCGGCTTCATCAGATCAGAAGAATTGCCACTTTGCTTCGCGACAGGAGGCTTGCAGGAAGGATGTCGAGCGGACATTTGGTGTGCTTCAAGCTCAATTTACAATTGTCTGACCCTGCTCTAAGCTGGTCTCACGACCAAATGTGGGAGGTGATGCAGACTTGTGTGATCATGCACTACATGATCATCGAGAATGACCGCAAGAATCTGTAGGATAACGTTGCATAGAAAACAAAAATTTTCCTACCGCGAACACGCAATCCAAGCCAAGATGCAATCTAGAAGACGGTAGCAACGAGGGGGTATCGAGTCTCACCCTTGAAGAAATTCCAAAGCCTACAAGTTGAGGCTCTTGTTGCTGCGGTAGACGTTCACTTGCCGCTTGCAAAAGCGCGTAGAAGATCTTGATCACGATCGGTTCCGGCGCCACGAACGGGCAGCACCTCCGTACTCGGTCACACGTTCGGTTGTTGATGAAGACGACGTCCACCTCCCGTTCCAGCGGGCAGCGGAAGTAGTAGCTCCTCTTGAATCCGACAGCACGACGGCGTGGTGTCGGTGGTGGTGGAGAACTCCGGCGGAGCTTCGCTAAAGCTACGCGGAAGATATGGAGGAGAGGGGGCGGCTAGGGTTTGGGAGGGGGTGGCCGGCCACTTCAAGGGGGGCGGCCAGCTTGTGGTCTTAGGGTGGCCGGCCCCCTCCCTTGGCCCCTCATTATATAGGTGGATCCCCAAGAGTTGGTGTCCAAGTCTTCGAATAAGACCCGAACCAAAAACCTTCCAAAGGGAGGGGAAACCTAGCCAAGCTAGGACTCCCACCAAAGGTGGGAGTTCCACCTCCCATATGGGGGGTGGCCGGCCCCCTAAGGGGGAGTTCACTTGGGACTCCTCCCCCACTAGGGTTGGCCGGCCATGGAGGTGGAGTCCCATGTGGACTCCACCTTCCTTGGTGGTTTCTTCCGGACTTTTCTAGAACCTTCTAGAACCTTCCATAGAACCTTCCGCGACATTTTAATTCACATAAAATGACATCCTATATATGAATCTTATTCTCCGGACCATTCCGGAACTCCTCGTGATGTCCGGGATCTCATCCGGGACTCCGAACAAATATTCGAACTCCATTCCATATTCAAATACTACCATTTCAACATCCAACTTTAAGTGTGTCACCCTACGGTTCGTGAACTATGCGGACATGGTTGAGTACTCACTCCGACCAATAACCAATAGCGGGATCCGGAGATCCATAATGGCTCCCACATATTCAACGATGACTTTAGTGATCGAATGAACCATTCACATACAATACCAATTCCCTTTGTCTCGCGATATTTTACTTGTCCGAGGTTTGATCTTCGGTATCACACTATACCTTGTTCAACCTCGTCTCCGACAAGTACTCTTTACTCGTACCGTGGTATGTGGTCTCTTATGAACTTATTCATATGCTTGCAAGACATTAGACGACATTCCACCGAGAGGGCCCGGAGTATATCTATCCGTCATCGGGATGGACAAATCCCACTGTTGATCTATATGCCTCAACTCATACTTTCCGGATACTTAATCCCACCTTTATAACCACCCATTTACGCAATGGCGTTTGGTGTAATCAAAGTACCTTTCCGGTATAAGTGATTTACATGATCTCATGGTCATAAGGACTAGGTAACTATGTATTGAAAGCTTATAACAAGTAACTTAATGACGAGATCTTATGCTACGCTTAATTTGGGTGTGTCCATTACATCATTCATATAATGATATAACCTTGTTATTAATAACATCCAATGTTCATGATTATGAAACTAATCATCCATTAATCAACAAGCTAGTTAAGAGGCATACTAGGGACTCTTTGTTGTTTACATATCACACATGTATCAATGTTTCGGTTAATACAATTATAGCATGGTATATAAACATTTATCATAAACATAAAGATATATAATAACCACTTTTATTATTGCCTCTTGGGCATATCTCCAACAGATCTCCCACTTGCACTAGAGTCAATAATCTAGATTACATTGTAAGGAACCTAACACCCATGGCATTCCGGTGTTGGTCATGCTTTGCCCTAGGGAGAGCTTTAGTCAACGGATCCGCTACATTCGGATCGGTGTGTACTTTGCAAATCTTTACTTCTCCATCTTCGATGTACTCGCGAATCGAGTGGTAACGCAGCTTGATATGCTTCGACCTCTTGTGTGACCTTGGTTCTTGTGCATTGGCGATGGCACCCATGTTGTCACAGTATATGACTAATGGGTCCAATGCACTAGGAACCACACCGAGCTCTACAATGAACCTCTTCATCCATACCGCTTATGATGAAGCCTCTGAAGCCTCTATGTACTCCGATTCTGTTGAAGACTTCGCCACCGTGCACTGCTTCGAGCTTGCCCAGCTTACTGCAGCACCATTCAATATAAACACGTACCCGGATCGTGACTTAGAGTCATCGGGATCGGTGTTCCAACTTGCATCGGTGTAACTTGTTACAACGAGCTCTTGGTCACCTCCATAACAAAGAAACATATCCTTAGTTCTTTTCAAGTACTTCAAGATATTCTTGACCGCTGTCCAGTGTTCCATTCCTGGATCACTTTGATATCTCGCTAGTCAAACTAACAGCATGCGCTATATCCGGTCTTGTACATAGCATGGCATACATAATAGAGCCTACTGCCGAAGCATAGGGGATCTGATTCATCCTTTCTCTTTCTTCTGCCGTAGCCGGTCCTTGAGTCTTACTCAAGACCTTGCCTAGTAACATAGGTAAAAACCCTTTCTTACTTTCGTCCATTCTAAACTTCTTTAGAATCTTGTCCAGGTATGTACTCTGTGATAGCCCTATTAGGCGTCTTGATCTATCTCTATAAATCTTGATGCCTAATATATACGATGCTTCACCAAGGTCTTTCATTGAAAAACTCGTTATTCAAATAACCTTTTACATCTGCTTAATAGTTCTATATCATTCCCAATCAATAATATGTCATCTACATATAATATCGGGAATGCTACTGAGCTCCCACTCACTTTCTTGTAAATACGAGGCCTCTCCATGACACTTGTATAAAACCGAAGTCTTTGATCACCTTATCAAAGCGTCGGTTCCAACTTCTTGATGCTTGCTTCGAGTCCATAGATTGAACGCTGAAGTTTGCATACTTTGTCAGCATTTTTAGGATCGACAAAACCTTTGGGTTGTACCATATACAACTCTTCCTCAATGTCTCCATTAAGGAACGCCGTTTTGACATCCATCTGCCAAATCTCATAATCGAAAAATGCAGCTATTGCTAACAAAACCCTCACAGATTTTAGCTTCGCTACGGGTGAGAAAGTCTCATCGTAGTCAACTCCTTGAATTTGTTGGAAACCCTTTACGACAAGTCGAGCTTTATAGACAGTAATATTACCATCAGCATCTGTTTTTCTCTTGAAGATCCATTTATTCTCGACAGCCTTTCGGCTATCAGGTAAGTCTACCAAAGTCCATACTTTGTTATCATACATGGATCCCATTTCAGATTTCATGGCTTCTTGCCATTTGTTAGAATCTGGGCTCATCATCGCTTCTTCATACGTCGCAGGTTCCTCATCATTGTTATCCACAATCATGACATTTAGACAAGGATCATACCAATCAGGAGTGGCACGTTCCCTTGTCGATCTGCGAGGTTCGATAGTTTCCTCGTTCGAAGTTTCATGATCATTATCATTAGCTTCCTCTCGTTGCCGGTGTAGACGGTACAGGTACAACTTCCGGTCATTGCGCTACTCCGATCAACGAGTATAGATTCATTAATCTCATCGAGTTCTACTTTTCTTCCAGTCACTTCTTTAGTGAGAAATTCTTTCTCAAGAAAGGTTCCGTTCTTAGCAACAAAGATTTTGCCTTCGGATCTGTGATAGAAAGTGTACCCTATAGTTTCCTTAGGGTATCCTATGAAGACGCATTTCTCCGTTTTGGGTTCTAGCTTGTCCGGTTGTAACTTTTTTTTACATAGGCTTCGCAACCCCAAACTTTAAGGAACGACAGCTTAGGTTTCTTATTAAACCATAATTCATACGGTGTCGTTTCTACGGATTTTGATGGTGCTCTATTTAAAGTGAATGCGGCTGTCTCTAATGCATAACTCCAAAATGATAACGGCAAATCAGTAAGAGACATCATAGAACGAACCATATCTAAGAGAGTTCGATTACGACGTTCGGACACACCGTTTCGTTGTGGTGTTCCCGGCGGTGTCAATTGTGAAAGTATTCCGCATTTCTTTAAATGCATGCCAAACTCATAACTCAGATATTCACCTCCACGATCAGATCGTAGAAATTTGATCTTCTTGTTACGTTGATTTTCTACTTCACTTTGGAATTCCTTAAACTTCTCGAAAGTTTCGGATTTATGTTTCATGAAATAGATATACCCATATCTACTCGGATCATCTCGTGAAGGTTAGAACATAACGATAACCACCGCGTGATGCTACGCTCATTGGTCCGCACACATCGGTATGTATGATTTCCAATAATTCATTAGCTCGCTCCATCATACCAGAAAATGGAGTCTTAGTCATTTTTCCCATCAGACATGCTTCGCATCTATCAAGTGACTCAAAGTCAAGTGATTCAAGTAATCCATCAGTATGGAGTTTCTTCATGCATTTCACTCCAATATGACCAAGACGACAGTGCCACATATAAGTAGAATTATCATTCAATTTAATTCGCTTAGCATCAATGTTATGTATATGCGTATCACTACTATCGAGATCTAATAGAAATAAGCCATTCTTTTCGTGTGCTCGACCATAAAAGATATTATTCATAAAAATAGAACAACCATTATTCTCGGACTTGAATGAATAACCGTCTTGCATTAAACAAGATCCAGATATAATGTTCATGCTCAACGCAGGTACATAATAACAATTATTTAGGCTTAAAACTAATCCCGAAGGTAGATGTAGAGGAAGTGTGCCGACTGCGATCACATTGACCTTGGATCCGTTTCCAACGCGCATCGTCACTTCATCTTTCAGCAGTTGTCGTTTATTCTTTAGTTCCTGTTTCGAGTTACAAATATGAGCAACCGAACCAGTATCAAATACCCAGGTACTAGAACGAGAACCAGTGAAATGAACATCTATAACATGTATATCAGATATACCTTCTTTCTTCTTCTTGACAAGACCGCTCTTCAGATCTGCCAAATACTTGGAGCAATTACGCTTCCAGTGTCCCTTCTCCTTGCGGTAATAGCACTCAGCATCAGGCTTAGGGCCGTTCTTAGGTTTCATAGGAGGCGTGGCAGCTTTCTTGCCACCCTTCTTGAATTTTCCCTTAGACTTGCCCCTGTTTCTTGAAACCGGTGGTCTTGTTGACCATCGACACTTGGTGCTCTTTCTTGATCTCAATCTCGAGCAGCTTTTAGCATGCCAAAGAGTTCAGGTAACTCCTTGTTCATGTTCTCGCATATTGTAGTTCATCACAAAGTTCTTGTAACTTGGTGGCAGTGATTGAAGGACACGATTAATCCCCAGTCTGTTAGGAATCACTATTCCCAAGTCACCGAGTTTCTTCGCATGCCCGGTCATGGCGAGCATGTGCTCACTAATGGAGCTGCCTTCTTCCATCATACAGTCGAAGAAATGTTTCGATGCTTCATAGCATTCCACGGCCGCATGAGTCTCAAAAATAGCTTTCAGCTCATTCATCAACTCATGAGGATCGTGGTGCTCAAAACGTTTTTGAAGATCGGATTCCAGATCGCACAGGATGGCACACCGAACTTGAGAGTACCGAGTTTTCCGAGTCTCGTAAACAGCTTTTACTTCATCGGTTTCGGTTTCGCGAGAGGGTCACCTAGCGGTGCATCAAGCACATATTGCAGATTTCCGCCGGAGAGGAAGATCCTCACATGATGGAACCGATCGGTGAAGTTGCTACCGTTGCTCTTAAGCTTTTCTTTCTCTAGGAACTGGTTAAAATTGATTGGGGACGCCATCTCTACAACATATATTTGCAATAGTTTAGACTAAGTTTATGACAAAATGAGTTCAAATTTTAATTCAACATAATTAAAAATCTAGGTGAACTCCCACTCAAAACAATATCCCTCGCATTGTCTTAGTGATCACACGAACCAAATCTACCGCACCTAAACCCGACCATCACGAGAAAAGGTGTGATTTCAATGGCGAACACTCAAAGTGTTCATCATATCAATCATATGATTCATGCTCTACCTTTCGGTATCATGTGTTCCGAGACCATGTCTGTACATGCTAGGCTCGTCAAGGCCACCTTAGTATCCGCATGTGCAAAACTGTCTTGCACCCGTTGTATGTACTTATTGAATCTATCAGACCCGATCATCACGAGATGCTTCGAAACTACAAGACTTGATAACGGTGCTACTAAGGATGAACACTTTATTATCTTGAGATTTTAGTGAGGGATCATCTTATAATGCTACCGTCGCGATCTAAGCAAAATAAGATGCATAAAAGGATTAACATCACATGCAGTTCATATGTGATATGATATGGCCCTTTTGTCTTTGCGCCTTTGATCTTCATCTTCAAAGCACGGACATGATCTCCATCATCTTCGGGCATGATCTCCATCATCGTCGGCGTAGCGTCAAGGTCAATGGCGCCGTCTCCATGATTGTCCTCCATGTAGCAACTATTACAACTACTTTGAAATACTACTCAACATGAAATATAAAGACAACCATAAGGCTCCTGCCGGTTGCCACAATACAATAATGATCATCTCATACATATTCATCATCACATTATGGCCATATCACATCACCAAACCCTGCAAAAACAAGTTAGACGCTCTCTAATTTGGTTTGCATATTTTACGTTGTTTAGGGTTTTCGATATAGATCTAATCTACCTACGAACATGAACCACAACGTTGATACTAATGTTGTCAATAGAAGAGTAAATTGAATCTTTACTATAGTAGGAGAGACAGACACCCACAAAGCCTCTTATGCAATACAAGTTGCATGTCGAACGAGGAACAAGTCTCATGAACGCGGTCATGTAAAGTTAGTCCGAGCCGCTTCATCCCACTATGCCATAAAGATGCAAAGTACTCAACTAAAGATAACAAGAGCATCAACGCCCACAAAACCATTGTGTTCTACTCGTGCAACCATCTATGCATAGACACGGCTCGATACCACCGTAGGATAACGTTGCATAGAAAACAAAAATTTTCCTACCGCGAACACGCAATCCAAGCCAAGATGCAATCTAGAAGACGGTAGCAACGAGGGGGTATCGAGTCTCACCCTTGAAGAAATTCCAAAGCCTACAAGATGAGGCTCTTGTTGCTGCGGTAGACGTTCGCTTGCCGCTTGCAAAAGCGCGTAGAAGATCTTGATCACGATCGGTTCCGGCGCCACGAACGGGCAGCACCTCCGTACTCGGTCACACGTTCGGTTGTTGATGAAGACGACGTCCACCTCCCGTTCCAGCGGGCAGCGGAAGTAGTAGCTCCTCTTGAATCCGACAGCACGACGGCGTGGTGTCGGTGGTGGTGGAGAACTCCGGCGGAGCTTCGCTAAAGCTACACGGAAGATATGGAGGAGAGGGGGCGGCTAGGGTTTGGGAGGGGGTGGCCGGCCACTTTGATACGTCTCCGACGTATCGATAATTTCTTATGTTCTATGCCATATTATTGATGATACCTACATGTTTTATGCACACTTTATGTCATATTCGTGCATTTTCTGGAACTAACCTATTAACAAGATGCCGAAGTGCCGGTTCTCGTTTTCTGCTGTTTTTGGTTTCAGAAATCCTAGTAACGAAATATTCTCGGAATTGGACGAAACGAAGACCCAGGGGCCTATTTTTCCACGGAGCTTCCGGAAGACCGAAGAACACACGAAGTGGGGCCACGAGGTGGCGACACCACGTGGCGGCGCGGCCCAGGGGGGGCCCGCGCCGCCCTATGGTGTGGCCCCCTCGTCTGGCCCCCGACTCTGCCCTTCCGCCTACTTAAAGCCTCCGTCGCGAAACCCCTGATGCGGAAAAACCACGATACGGAAAACCTTACTGAGACGCCGCCGCCGCCGATCCCATCTCGGGGATTCTGGAGATCTCCTCCGGCACCCTGCCGGAGAGGGGATTCATCTCCCGGAGGACTCTACACCGCCATGGTCGCCTCCGGAGTGATGAGTGAGTAGTTCACCCCTGGACTATGGGTCCATAGCAGTAGCTAGATGGTTGTCTTCTCCTCATTGTGCTTCATTGTTGGATCTTGTGAGCTGCCTAACATGATCAAGATCATCTATCTGTAATTCTATATGTTGTGTTTGTCGGGATCCGATGGATAGAGAATACCATGTCATGTTAATTATCAAGTTATTACACATGTGTTGCTTATGATCTTGCATGCTCTCCGTTTCTAGTAGAGGCTCTGGCCAAGTTTTTACTTTTAACTCCAAGAGGGAGTATTTATGCTCGATAGTGGGTTCATGCCTCGCATTGACACCGGGACGATGGATGTAAAGTTCTAAGGTTGTGTTGTGTCTGTTGCCACTAGGGATAAAACATTGGCGCTATGTCCGAGGATGTAGTTGTTGATTACATTACGCACCATACTTAATGCAATTGTCTGTTGCTTTGCAACTTAATACCGGAGGGGTTCGGATGATAACCTGAAGGTGGACTTTTTAGGCATAGATGCAGTTGGATGGCGGTCTATGTACTTTGTCGTAATGCCCAATTAAATCTCACTATACTTATCATGTCATGTATGTGCATTGTTATGCCCTCTCTATTTGTCAATTGCCCGACTGTAATTTGTTCACCCAACATGCTTTTATCTTATGGGAGAGACACCTCTAGTGAACTGTGGACCCCGGTCCATTCTTTTAATACTGAAATACAAATCTGCTGCAATACTTGTTTTTACTCGTTTTCTCGCAAACAATCATCTTCCACACAATACGGTTAATCCTTTGTTACAGCAAGCCGGTGAGATTGACAACCTCACTTGTTTCGTTGGGGCAAAGTACTTTGGTTGTGTTGTGCAGGTTCCACGTTGGCGCCGGAATCTCTGGTGTTGCGCCGCACTACATCCCGCCGCCATCAACCTTCAACGTGCTTCTTGACTCCTACTGGTTCGATTAAACCTTAACCTTGGTTTCTAACTGAGGGAAACTTGCCGCTGTGCGCATCACACCTTCCTCTTGGGGTTCCCAACGGACGTGTCAACTACACGCATCAAGCAAATTTCTGGCGCCGTTGCCGGGGAGATCAAGACACGCCGCAAGGGGAGTCTCCACTTCTCAATCTCTTTACTTTGTTTTTGTCTTGCTTTATTTTATTTACTACTTTGTTTGCTGCATTATATCAAAACACAAAAAAAATTAGTTGCTAGCTTTACTTTATTTGCTATCTTGTTTGCTATATCAAAAACACAAAAAATTAGTTTACTTGCATTTACTTTATCTAGTTTGCTTTATTTACTACTGTTAAAATGGCCAACCCTGAAAATACTAAGTTGTGTGACTTCACTAGCACAAATAATAATGATTTCTTATGCACACCTATTGCTCCACCTGCTACTACAGCGGAATTCTTTGAAATTAAACCTGCTTTACTAAATCTTGTTATGCGAGAGCAATTTTCTCGGTGTTAGTTCCGATGATGCTGCTGCCCATCTCAATAATTTTGTTGAACTATGTGAAATGCAAAAGTATAAAGATGTAGATGGTGACATTATAAAATTAAAATTGTTTCCTTTCTCATTAAGAGGAAGAGCTAAAGATTGGTTGCTATCTCTGCCTAAGAATAGTATTGATTCATGGACTAAATGCAAGGATGCTTTTATTGGTAGATATTATCCCCCTGCTAAAATTATATCTTTGAGGAGTAGCATAATGAATTTTAAACAATTGGATAATGAACATGTTGCTCAAGCTTGGGAAAGAATGAAATCTCTGGTTAAAAATTGCCCAACCCATGGACTCGACTACTTGGATGATCATCCAAACCTTCTATGCAGGACTAAATTTTTCTTCGCGGAATTTATTGGATTCAGCTGCTGGAGGTACCTTTATGTCCATCACTCTTGGTGAAGCAACAAAGCTTCTTGATAATATGATGGTTAATTACTCTGAATGGCACACGGAAAGAGCTCCACAAGGTAAGAAGGTAAATTCCGTTGAAGAATCCTCTTCCTTGAATGATAAAGTTGATGCTATTATGTCTATGCTTGCGAATGATAGGACTAATGTTGATCCTAATAATGTTCCATTAGCTTCATTGGTTGCCCAAGAAGAACAAGTTGATGTAAACTTCATTAAAAATAATAATTTCAACAACAATGCTTATCGGAACAATTCTAGTAATAACTATAGGCCATATCCTTATAATAATGGTAACGGTTATGCTAATTCTTATGGGAATTCTTACAACAATAATAGGAATACACCCCCTGGACTTGAAACCATGCTTAAAGAATTTATTAGTACACAAACTGCATTTAACAAATATGTTGAGGAAAAGCTCAATAAAATTGATATTCTTGTTTCTAGAGTTGATAGTCTTGCCTCTGATATTGATCTTTTGAAATCGAAGGGTATGCCTAATAGGGATATTGAAAATAAAATTGTTACTACAGCAAATGCCATCCAAGTTAGAATTAATGAGAATATAAGATTAATGGCTGAACTGCGTGCTAGGTGGGATAGAGAAGAAAATGAAAAACTAGCTAAAAAGGAAAATGTAGCTAAAGTTTGGACTATTACCACCACTAGCAATGCTAATGATTCATATGTTGCTGCACCTCCTACTATCAATGGTAAAATAATTGGTGTTAGCAATGCTTCTACTCCTAGTGCAAAGCGCGCGAAATTACTCGAAACTGCTAAAACTCGCTAAAACTGCTCGTGATAAAACTGCTGAAATTTTTTCCAACCTTGGGGATGATAATCCCATTGCTTTAGATTGTAATGATTTAGATTTTGATGATTGCCACATCTCTGAAGTTATAAAGTTCTTGCAAAAACTTGCTAAGAGTCCCAATGCTAGTGCTATAAATTTGGCTTTCACAAAAACATATTACAAATGCTCTCATAAAAGCTAGAGAAGAGAAACTAAAACTTGAAACTTCTATTCCTAGAAAGCTAGAGGATGGTTGGGAGCCCATCATTAAAATGAGGGTCAAAGATTTTGATTGTAATGCTTTATGTGATCTTGGTGCAAGTATTTCTGTTATGCCTAAAAAAGTCTATGATATGCTTGACTTGCCACCATTGAAGAATTGTTATTTGGATGTTAATCTCGCTGATAATGCTAAAAAGAAACCTTTGGGGAAAGTTGATAATGTTCATATTATGGTTAACAATAACCTTGTCCCCGTTGATTTTGTTGTCTTGGATATTGAATGCAATGCATCTTGCCCCATTATATTGGGAAGACCTTTTCTCCGAACCGTTGGTGCTACTATTGATATGAAGGAAGGTAATATTAAATATCAATTTCCTCTCAACAAAGGTATGGAACACTTCCCTAGAAAGAGAATGAAGGTACCTTATGATTCTATTATTAGAACAAATTATGATGTTGATGCTTCATCTCTCGATGTTACTTGAGATACACTTTCTGCGCCTAGCTGAAAGGCGTTAAAGAAAAGCGCTTATGGGAGACAACCCATGTTTTTACTCCAGTATTTTTGTTTTGTATTTGTGTCTTGGAAGTTGTTTACTACTGTAGCAATCTCTCCTTATCTTAGTTTTATGTTTTGTTGTGCCAAGTAAAGTCTTTGATAGAAAAGTAAGTACTAGATTTGGATTACTGCGCAGTTCCAGATTTCTTTGCTGTCACGAATCTGGGTCTATCTCCCTGTAGGTAGCTCAGAAAATTACTCCAATTTACGAGCATGATCCTCAGATATGTACGCAACTTTCATTCAATTTGAGCATTTTCGTTTGAGCAAGTCTGGTGGCCTAATAAAATCCATCTTTACGGACTGTTCTGTTTTGACAGATTCTGTCTTTTATTTCGCATTGCCTCTTTTGCTATGTTGGATGAATTTCTTTGATCCACTAATGTCCAGTAGCTTTATGCAATGTCCAGAAGTGTTAAGAATGATTGTGTCACCTCTGAACATGTTAATTTTTATTATGCACCAACCCTCTAATGAGTTGTTTCGAGTTTGGTGTGGAGGAAGTTTTCAAGGGTCAAGAGAGGAGTATGATGCAATATGATCAAGGAGAGTGAAAGCTCTAAGCTTGGGGATGCCCCGGTGGTTCACCCCTGCATATATTAAGAAGACTCAAGCGTCTAAGCTTGGGGATGCCCAAGGCATCCCCTTCTTCATCGACAACATTATCAGGTTCCTCCCCTGAAACTATATTTTTATTCCGTCACATCTTATGCACTTTGCTTGGAGCGTCGGTTTATTTTTGATTTTTGTTTTGTTTGAATAAAATGGATCCTAGCATTCACTTTATTGGAGAGAGACACGCTCCGCTGTAGCATATGGACAAATATGTCCTTAGGCTCTACTCATAGTATTCATGGCGAAGTTTCATCTTCGTTAAATTGTTATATGGTTGGAATTGGAAAATGATACATGTAGTAACTCTAAAATGTCTTGGATAATTTGATACTTGGCAATTGTTGTGCTCATGTTTAAGCTCTTGCATCATATACTTTGCACCCATTAATGAAGAAATACTTAGAGCTTGCTAATTTGGTTTGCATATTTGGTTTCTCTAGAGTCTAGATAACATCTAGTATTGAGTTTTGAACAACAAGGAAGACGGTATGGAGTCTTATAATGTTTACCATATGTCTTTTATGTGAGTTTTGCTGTACTGTTCATCCTTGTGTTTGTTTCAAATAACCTTGCTAGCCTAAACCTTGTATCGAGAGGGAATACTTCTCATGCATCCCAAATACTTGAGCCAACCACTATGCCATTTGTGTCCACCATACCTACCTACTACATGGTATTTATCCGCCATTCCAAAGTAAATTGCTTGAGTGCTACCTTTAAAATTCCATCATTCACCTTTGCAATATATAGCTCATGGGACAAATAGCTTAAAAACTATTGTGGTATTGAATATGTACTTATGCACTTTATCTCTTATTAAGTTGCTTGTTGAGCGATAACCATGTTTCGGGGACGCCATCAACTATTCTTTGTTGGATATCATGTGAGTTGCTATGCATGTCCGTCTTGTCCGAAGCAAGAGAGATCTACCACCTTCATGGTTGGAGCATGCATATTGTTAGAGAAGAACTTTGGGCCGCTAACTAAAGCCATGATTCATGGTGGAAGTTTCAGTTTGGACATATATCCTCAATCTCATATGAGAATAATAATTGTTGCCACATGCTTATGCATTAAAGAGGAGTCCATTATCTGTTGTCCATGTTTCCCGGTATGGATGTCTAAGTTGAGAATAATCAAAAGCGAGAAATCCAAAATGCGAGCTTTCTCCTTAGACCTTTGTACAGGCGACATGGAGGTACCCCATTGTGACACTTGGTCAAAACATATGCATTGCAAAGATCCGGTAGTCCAAGTTAATTAGGACAAGGTGCGGGCACTATTAGTATACTATGCATGAGACTTGCGACTTGTAAGATATAATTTACATAACTCATATGCTTTATTACTACCGTTGACAAAATTGTTTCATGTTTTCAAAATAAAAGCTCTAGCACAAATATAGCAATCGATGCTTTCCTCTTTGAAGGACCATTCTCTTTACTTTTATGTTGAGTCAGTTCACCTATCTCTCTCCACCTCAAGAAGCAAACACTTGTGTGAACTGTGCATTGATTCCTACATACTTGCATATTGTACTTGTTATATTACTCTATGTTGACAATTATCCATGAGATATACATGTTACAAGTTGAAAGCAACCGCTGAAACTTAATCTTCCTTTGTGTTGCTTCAATGCCTTTACTTTGATTTATTGCTTTATGAGTTAACTCTTATGCAAGACTTATTAATACTTGTCTTGAAGTACTATTCATGAAAAGTCTTTGCTCTATGATTCACTTGTTTACTCATGACATTACCATTGTTTTGATCGCTGCATCCACTACATATGTTTACAAATAGTATGATCAAGGTTATGATGGCATATCACTTCAGAAATTATCTTTGTTATCGTTTTACCTGCTCGGGACGAGCGAGAACTAAGCTTGGGGATGCTTGATACGTCTCCGACGTATCGATAATTTCTTATGTTCTATGCCATATTATTGATGATACCTACATGTTTTATGCACACTTTATGTCATATTCGTGCATTTTCTGGAACTAACCTATTAACAAGATGCCGAAGTGCCGGTTCTCGTTTTCTGCTGTTTTTGGTTTCGAAATCCTAGTAACGAAATATTCTCGGAATTGGACGAAACGAAGACCCAGGGGCCTATTTTTCCACGGAGCTTCCAGAAGACCGAAGAACACACGAAGTGGGGCCACGAGGTGGCGACACCACGTGGCGGCGCGGCCCAGGGGGGCCCCGCGCCGCCCTATGGTGTGGCCCCCTCGTCTGGCCCCGACTCCGCCCTTCCGCCTACTTAAAGCCTCCGTCGCGAAACCCCGATGCGGAAAAACCACGATACGGAAAACCTTACCGAGACGCCGCCGCCGCCGATCCCATCTCGGGGGATTCGGAGATCTCCTCCGGCACCCTGCCGGAGAGGGGATTCATCTCCCGGAGGACTCTACACCGCCATGGTCGCCTCCGGAGTGATGAGTGAGTAGTTCACCCCTGGACTATGGGTCCATAGCAGTATCTAGATGGTTGTCTTCTCCTCATTGTGCTTCATTATTGGATCTTGTGAGCTGCCTAACATGATCAAGATCATCTATCTGTAATTCTATATGTTGTGTTTGTCGGGATCCGATGGATAGAGAATACCATGTCATGTTAATTATCAAGTTATTACACATGTGTTGTTTATGATCTTGCATGCTCTCCGTTTCTAGTAGAGGCTCTGGCCAAGTTTTTACTTTTAACTCCAAGAGGGAGTATTTATGCTCGATAGTGGGTTCATGCCCGCATTGACACCTAGGACAAGTGACGAAAGTTCTAAGGTTGTGTTGTGCTTGTTGCCACTAGGGATAAAACATTGGCGCTATGTCCGAGGATGTAGTTGTTGATTACATTACGCACCATACTTAATGCAATTGTCTGTTGCTTTGCAACTTAATACTGGAGGGGGTTCGGATGATAACCTGAAGGTGGACTTTTTAGGCATAGATGCAGTTGGATGGCGGTCTATGTACTTTGTCGTAATGCCCAGTTAAAGCTCACTATACTTATCATGTCATGTATGTGCATTGTTATGCCCTCTCTATTTGTCAATTGCCCGACTGTAATTTGTTCACCCAACATGCTTTTATCTTATGGGAGAGACACCTCTAGTGAACTGTGGACCCCGGTCCATTCTTTTAATACTGAAATACAAATCTGCTGCAATACTTGTTTTTACTGTTTTCTCCGCAAACAATCATCTTCCACACAATACGGTTAATCCTTTGTTACAGCAAGCCGGTGAGATTGACAACCTCACTGTTTCGTTGGGGCAAAGTACTTTGGTTGTGTTGTGCAGGTTCCACGTTGGCGCCGGAATCTCTGGTGTTGCGCCGCACTACATCCCGCCGCCATCAACCTTCAACGTGCTTCTTGACTCCTACTGGTTCGATTAAACCTTAACCTTGGTTTCTAACTGAGGGAAACTTGCCGCTGTGCGTATCACACCTTCCTCTTGGGGTTCCCAACGGACGTGTCAACTACACGCATCAAGCAAATTTCTGGCGCCGTTGCCGGGGAGATCAAGACACGCTGCAAGGGGAATCTCCACTTCTCAATCTCTTTACTTTGTTTTTGTCTTGCTTTATTTTATTTACTACTTTGTTTGCTGCATTATATCAAAACACAAAAAAAATTAGTTGCTAGCTTTACTTTATTTGCTATCTTGTTTGCTATATCAAAAACACAAAAAAATTAGTTTACTTGCATTTACTTTATCTAGTTTGCTTTATTTACTACTGTTAAAATGGCCAACCCTGAAAATACTAAGTTGTGTGACTTCACTAGCACAAATAATAATGATTTCTTATGCACACCTATTGCTCCACCTGCTACTACAGCGGAATTCTTTGAAATTAAACCTGCTTTACTAAATCTTGTTATGTGAGAGCAATTTTCTGGTGTTAGTTCTGATGATGCTGCTGCCCATCTCAATAATTTTGTTGAACTATGTGAAATGCAAAAGTATAAATATGTAGATGGTGACATTATAAAATTAAAATTGTTTCCTTTCTCATTAAGAGGAAGAGCTAAAGATTGGTTGCTATCTCTGCCTAAGAATAGTATTGATTCATGGACTAAATGCAAGGATGCTTTTATTGGTAGATATTATCCCCCTGCTAAAATTATATCTTTGAGGAGTAGCATAATGAATTTTAAACAATTGGATAATGAACATGTTGCTCAAGCTTGGGAAAGAATGAAATCTCTGGTTAAAAATTGCCCAACCCATGGATCGACTACTTGGATGATCATCCAAACCTTCTATGCAGGACTAAATTTTTCTTCGCGGAATTTATTGGATTCAGCTGCTGGAGGTACCTTTATGTCCATCACTCTTGGTGAAGCAACAAAGCTTCTTGATAATATGATGGTTAATTACTCCGAATGGCACACGGAAAGAGCTCCACAAGGTAAGAAGGTAAATTCTGTTGAAGAATCCTCTTCCTTGAATGATAAAGTTGATGCTATTATGTCTATGCTTGCGAATGATAGGACTAATGTTGATCCTAATAATGTTCCATTAGCTTCATTGGTTGCCCAAGAAGAAAAAGTTGATGTAAACTTCATTAAAAATAATAATTTCAACAACAATGCTTATCGGAACAATTCTAGTAATAACTATAGGCCATATCCTTATAATAATGGTAACGGTTATGCTAATTCTTATGAGAATTCTTACAACAATAATAGGAATACACCCCCTGGACTTGAAGCCATGCTTAAAGAATTTATTGTTATCTCTGGGGGTTCGGATGATAACCTGAAGGTGGACTTTTTAGGCATAGATGCAGTTGGATGGCGGTCTATGTACTTTGTCGTAATGCCCAATTAAATCTCACTATACTTATCATGTCATGTATGTGCATTGTTATGCCCTCTCTATTTGTCAATTGCCCGACTGTAATTTGTTCACCCAACATGCTTTTATCTTATGGGAGAGACACCTCTAGTGAACTGTGGACCCCGGTCCATTCTTTTAATACTGAAATACAAATCTGCTACAATACTTGTTTTTACTGTTTTCTCTGCAAACAATCATCTTCCACACAATACGGTTAATCCTTTGTTACGAGCAAGCCGGTGAGATTGACAACCTCACTCGTTTCGTTGGGGCAAAGTACTTTGGTTGTGTTGTGCAGGTTCCACGTTGGCGCCGGAATCTCTGCGCCGCACTACATCCCGCCGCCATCAACCTTCAACGTGCTTCTTGACTCCTACTGGTTTGATTAAACCTTGGTTTCTAACTGAGGGAAACTTGCCGCTGTGCGCATCACACCTTCCTCTTGGGGTTCCCAACGGACGTGTCAACTACACGCATCACACTTCAAGGGGGGCGGCCAGCTTGTGGTCTTAGGGTGGCCGGCCCCCTCCCTTGGCCCCTCATTATATAGGTGGATCCCCAAGAGTTGGTGTCCAAGTCTTCGAATAAGACCCGAACCAAAAACCTTCCAAAGGGAGGGGAAACCTAGCCAAGCTAGGACTCCCACCAAAGGTGGGAGTTCCACCTCCCATATGGGGGGTGGCCGGCCCCCTAAGGGGAGTTCACTTGGGACTCCTCCCCCACTAGGGTTGGCCGGCCATGGAGGTGGAGTCCCATGTGGACTCCACCTTCCTTGGTGGTTTCTTCCGGACTTTTCTAGAACCTTCTAGAACCTTTCATAGAACCTTCCGCGACATTTTAATTCACATAAAATGACATCCTATATATGAATCTTATTCTCCGGACCATTCCGGAACTCCTCGTGATGTCCGGGATCTCATCCGGGACTCCGAACAAATATTCGAACTCCATTCCATATTTAAATACTACCATTTCAACATCCAACTTTAAGTGTATCACCCTACGGTTCATGAACTATGCGGACATGGTTGAGTACTCACTCCGACCAATAACCAATAGCGGGATCTGGAGATCCATAATGGCTCCCACATATTCAACGATGACTTTAGTGATCGAATGAACCATTCACATACAATACCAATTCCCTTTGTCTCGCGATATTTTACTTGTCCGAGGTTTGATCTTCGGTATCACACTATACCTTGTTCAACCTCGTCTCCGACAAGTACTCTTTACTCGTACCGTGGTATGTGGTCTCTTATGAACTTATTCATATGCTTGCAAGACATTAGACGACATTCCACCGAGAGGGCCCAGAGTATATCTATCCGTCATCGGGATGGACAAATCCCACCGTTGATCCATATGCCTCAACTCATACTTTCCGGATACTTAATCCCACCTTTATAACCACCCATTTACGCAGTGGCGTTTGGTGTAATCAAAGTACCTTTCCGGTATAAGTGATTTACATGATCTCATGGTCATAAGGACTAGGTAACTATGTATTGAAAGCTTATAGCAAATAACTTAATGACGAGATCTTATGCTATGCTATGCTTAATTTTGGTGTAATTGATACGTCCAAAACGTATCTACTTTCCCGAACACTTTTGCTATTGTTTTGCCTCTAATTTGTGTATTTTGGATGCAACTAACACGGACTAACGCTGTTTTCAGTAGAACTGTTCCGGTGTCTCGTTTTTGTGCAGAAATCCAACTTTCGGGAAAAACCTCGGGATTTTGACGAAAGGGCCTATTTTCCCGAATAATGACGGAGCCGAAGGGCAATTGAAGTGGAGGCCCGAGGGCCCCACACTACATGGCGGCGCGGCCTAGGGGGGCCGCGCGGCCATGTAGTGTGGCCCCTCGGTCGGCCTCCGACGCCCCCTTCGGACTACTTATTCGCCTCGACCTAAAAACGCACGGAGAGAAGTCGAAGTCGCCGGAAACCCTCCGAACGCCGCCACATCGCGAAACTCCGTCGCGGGAGTCGAAGTCTCCGTTCTGGCACTCCGCCGGGACGGGGAATTGGAGGAGATCATCACCGCCATCACCGCCAACGCCTCTCCATCAACCAGCAATGTTTCCCCCATCCATGTGTGAGTAATTCCCCCGCTGTAGGCCGAAGGGGATGGTAGGGATTGGATGAGATTGGTCATGTAATAGCATAAGATTGTTAGGGCATAGTGCCTAGTGTCCGTAGATGGTACTTTTATGATATTGTTGCAACTTGTTATGCTTAATGCTTGTCACTAGGGCCCGAGTGCCATGATCTCAGATCTGAACATGTTATTGATTCATGAAGATATTCGTTGTTTATGATCTTACCCGCAAGTTGTATACACGCGTCGCTGTCCGGAACCAATGGCCCCGAAGTGACAGAAATCGGGACAACCGGAGGGGATGGTAGTGACGTGAGGATCACATGTGTTCACGGAGTGTTAATGCTTTGCTCCGGTACTCTATTAAAAGGAGTACCTTAATATCCAGTAGTTTCCCTTGAGGCCCGGCTGCCACCGGCTGGTAGGACAAAAGATGTTGTGCAAGTTTCTCATTGCGAGCACGTACGACTATAATTGGAACACATGCCTATTGATTGATTAGTACTTGGATACCGTTTTATTATTATCTCGCAAATGCCCTGCTATGATTGTTACATGAGTTTCTCTCATCCATGCAACGCCCGTCATCCGTCCCCGTGCCTACGATATTTTAATCCTGCTGTTTACTAAAATCACTACCGCTGTCTTTGTTACTCTGTCTGCTGTTATTTCATTACTCGCTATCGCTATAAAACTGTTACTATCGATAAACTCTTGCGAGCAAGTCTCGTTTCCAGTGCAGCTGAATTGACAACTCCGTCGTTAAGGCTTTCAAGTATTCTTTGTCTCCCCTTGTGTCGAATCAATAAATTGGGTAATACTTCCCTCGAAGACTGTTGCGATCCCCTATACTTGTGGGTCATCAAGACTATTTTCTGGCGCCGTTGCCGGGGAGCATAGCTTTATTTGGAAGTTCACTTGGATTAATATTGTTCGCTGAAAATTCTCCATCATGGGTAAAACTCGCGATACTAAGATCGCCATATTACCATCCACTACAAGAAAAGGTACAATTCTGAGTACCTCCGCTACACTTGATTCACCATCTGTGATTGATAAACTTGTTTCACCGCCACATGCTTCGCATGCGGGTACATCTGCTGAATCTGAACACTCTCATAATACTGATAATATTTCTGCTGTACTTGATGATAGTGGTTCATTGGGAACTTTTCTAGATGCTTCCATTGCTAGGTCTAGACAAATTGAAAATGCTGAAACTCCTGATGCTACTACACCTGTTAATTCACCTGAACTTGAATACTCTAGTGATGATCTTGATGAAGATTATGTGGAACTTGATGATGATTTTATTGAAAAATGCAATGCTACTACCGATGCAAGAAAAATTAAAAAGTTGCTTGCAGAACATACTCGTTAGATATAAACTGTCTCCTGATCCTAAATTTGCCACATCTCCTATAAACATTAGGGATAAAGATTATGATTTTTCTCTTGATCTATCTCATATAGCTATTGTTGAGAAAACACCATTTTGTGGTACTGAAAAAGAAAGTGCTGTTGAACACATGACTGAGTTATCTACTTTGAGTAGCTTGTTTTCCGATGATGTTAAGAAGCGTACTTACTTTGTTGCTAAAATCTTTCCATTCTCATTAAAGGATGACGCTAAAACTTGGTATAATAGTTTGCCACCTGGTTCTATTAAAAGTCCAAAAGAATTACTTGTTGTTTTCTTTCGGAAATACTTTCCTGCTAGTGCTCAACATGCTGCTTTGCAGAGAGTTTATAATTTTGATCAAGAAGATGAAGAGAAATTGCCTGAGGCTTGGGCGAGATTTTGCTCTCTTATTAGAGCTTTGCCTGACCATGATCTGGAAAAGCATGATTTACTTGATATATTTTATAGTGGACTAACCATTGAGTCTAGGGCATACCTGGATAGTTGTGCTGGTTGTGTTTTCAGGAAAAGAACTCCAGACGACGCTGAAGAATTATTGGCTAAAATAAGCCGGAATTATGATGATTGGAATACGCCTGAACCAACTCCAACGCCAATAGTGAAGAAGAGGGGTTTAATTAAATTGAATGATGAAGATATGAGGGAAGCCAAGAAGTCTCTCAAGGAGAAAGGTATTAAATCTGAAGATGTGAAGAATCTACCTCCTATAGAAGATATATGTGAGATAATTCCCCCTTCATCCATGATTGAGGTAAACTCGCTTCAACGCTTTACTAGGGAAGATATTCCGTATTCAAAACCTCCTGCGCAATGCTTAGATGAGTTTGATAATTATATTGTTAAGCAAGAAAATTTTAATATGAGAGTAGAGAATCATCTAATGGAAAATTCTCAAGCTATTAGTCAATTGCATGATATTGTGGAGAGAACCTCCAATGATGTTAAGATGCTTGTTAAACATTTTTCATATGATTCAAACTCAAATTGATCAACTCACTAAAGTGCAAAATGACTTGTTAGGAAATAATGCTAAAGAAAAACAAGCTTATGAAGTAACAACTAGAGGTGGTGTCTCTACCCAGGATCCTCTATATCCTGAAGGGCATCCCAAAAGAATTGAACAAGATTCTCAACGCATTGAACCTAGAGCTCATTCTAGGAAAAAGAAGAAGAAACATAAAAATGTTGTAGAATCCTCCGAACCTCGTTAATGATCCTAATAGTATTTCTATTTCGATGCTGAAACCGAAAGTGGTAATGAACATGATAAAGATAATGATAAGAATGATACTCCCGATAAAGAAGAGGTTGAAAAAGAACCCGAAAAGCATGCTAAAAATAAAAAGTATACTAAAGAAGATTTTATTACTGAGAAACATGGTAATGAAAGAGAACCTTGGGTGCAAAAGCCAATGCCTTTTCCTGCTAAGAAACTAAAATCAAAGGAAGAGGAACACTATAATAAATTCTGTGATTGGATGAAACCTTTATTCTTGCAAATTCCTTTGACTGATGCTATTAAATTGCCTCCTTATTCAAAGTATATGAAAGACATTGTTACTAACAAAAGGAAAATCCCCAATGAGGAAATTTCCACTATGCTTGCTAATTACTCTTTCAATGGCAAAGTTCCAAAGAAGTTGGGCGACCTGGTATACCTACTATTCCTTGTTCTATTAAGAATAATTATGTTAAAACTGCTCTATGTGACTTGGGAGCCGGTGTTAGTGTTATGCCTTTTTCTCTTTATAAGAGACTTTATCTAGATAAGTTGATACCTACTAATATATCTTTGCAAATGGCTGATAAATCTACTGCTATTCCTGTTGGTATATGTGAGGATGTTCCTGTTCAAGTTACTAATAATTGCTTGATATTAACTGATTTTGTTGTGTTGGAAATGCTCGAAGATGATAATATGTCTATTATTCTTGGGAGACCTTTTCTTAACACCGCAGGGGCTGTTATTGATTGCAACAAAGGAAAGGTTACTTTCAATGTTGATGATAGGGAACATACCGTTTATTTCCCCAAGAGGATTGAGAAAGCGTGTGGAGTTAATACTATTTCTAATGTGAGAACTATCAAAGTGGGAACTATCGATTGTCCTATATATGAGCCCAAAGAAGAATATCAAACTCTTGTGATTGGATCCATATCAATACAATTCAAGGTAACATGATTGATTTGAGGTTTATTTCTTCATATGCTATGTAAAATTTATTTGGTGGCAAGACTTGATCAACCTTGTTAACAAATACCTTTTATATGCATAGAGGAGGTAAACAACATCTCTTTCTTTCTCCACTTGCTTTAGTTGCTGTAGCACTTTTAATTTGCAAAGTTTCTTAGTTGATTTGAGATTTCAAAAAATTTCCTGGCCAGTAATAATAAACTTAATACCCAGAAAATGTGCATTTTTCAAAGTTTTCAAAAATTCGCGAAAATTATACCATTGGTCCTATTTTTCGACGAGGCACCTGGGAGCACCAGAGGATGACCTGTGGGGCACCAGAGGGCGCCAAACCACAGGCCGGCGCGGCCAGCAAGGTGGCCGCGCCACCATGTGGTGTGGGCCCCTCCTTGCCCCACTTTGCCATCTCTTCCTCCCAGCACCTTCTCTCTCCCGAAAAAACTCGAACACATTTCCTCTCACTCGCGTTTCTGCTCAAGAACTCCAGATTTCTCGATCTCTTTGCTCAGCTCAGATTTCCTGCTAAAATTTGGCACATTTGCTCCTTGGTATGTGACTCCTCCACCCATCCAAGTAGAATTTTGTTTGGTTGAGTATATCTTGAATATTTTGCTGCTGTAGGTAACATGTTTGGTGAGCTTGCATGCTTGTTCTAATTGGTAGAAATTAGTTTTGATGCATGATTAGTACTCTAGCAAGTTCCCATGGTACTTTCCCTCAATTATATGTCACCAAATCAAGTTTTATATTGTTTGTTAAAAATTTCAGAAAATGGAAGGAGGTAGATACCAACTCAACCAACATGAGTTGGAGGTGCCACAGGTCATGAGAGTTCACCGGGAAGAAGGAGTATATCCCACTTATTATCCGTGTGTGGATTTCATGAGAAGTGCGGGGATTTTGCAGGACGTCCAAAATTTAATCTCTCGTGCAGGATTGGATGATTTTGTTGACGGGGAACCATGCCAATATGTGAAGCTGACTATGTCAGTAGTGCAAGATTTTAAATTCAATTGGTCACGGTCTAACCCCATGGTTCAATACAAAATTTATAATAAAACTGTCAACTTGCCATTTAGAGATTTTTGTGCAGCAATCAGAGTGCCGCAATGGGGATCATGCGAGAAAATAAAGGGATCGCCGCAAGAGCTTTTGGACCTCTTCAAGATGATTTGTCATGGAAGAAGCTTCTCAGAGGATGATGGTAAAATCAGTAGTATTCATTTCCCAGCTATTCGTTATTTCGCCTATTTCATTACCAAGTGCGTTCTAGCGAGAAAGATTGGAGGTAAAATAACTATCCCGGATCTAGCCTTTCTAGCTGCTGCATTACAAGGTAATAGGACTTATAACTTGGGAGCTTTGATAGCCAACAGACTTGCCACTAATCGTGAGAAGGGAGGAATTTGTGGAGGTCTCATCGCCTCTCGTTTATTAGCTATGCATAATGTGAGACCTCACGAGTCTTGATATTCCGCTCCCTATGGAGAAACTTGACATAGCTTCCATGATTAAGCATGAATTTCTTTCTAATTCGTCTAATGTTGGGAACCTGTCTTATAGAATAACATTTTACAAGAAATCTTGGACAAAGACTAAGAAAGTTGAAAAATTAGTAGGATTGCCTGCACCTTCTCTGTTTAACCTTGATTTCAGGGGGGATTGGTCAGTCACGGAAAGTGCAGTTAATGCATACATCGAGGGAGGAAGCCATCATGCACGAGACAACACGGATGAGGTCGAGGAACACCTCGACTCGTCATCCGATGCAGCAAGCTCTTCGCATCCACAAGCTGGGTATGAGGAACCCCCACGCTTTTCTTCTGCATCGGTACCTTATTATGACTACTCCACATATGATCCACCGGCGTGGAACCCAGGCCCTCGATGGGATTGAACTCCACTTAGGCCAAAAGCCTAAGCTTGGGGGAGGTATACCGGCATCACTCATTCTTTGCATATTATGATTGCTGGATACTTGTATATACTTGTTTAGTCTCTTTGAGTGGTTTTCTAATGAGAGGAAGATGATGTTTGGGGAAGTGCTGCCTGAAAACAGATTCTGGGCTGTTACCGTAAAAATTCGTGTGCCCAGCCAGAACGTTATTTTGAGTTGCAAATTTTTGTGCGTGTTCCCCAGGTTGTTATATAACTTTCATTAGTTGAACACTTTTTGAACTGAGCAACGTAAGATTTTTGTAAAAATCGATTTCTGTACTGCTGTCAGGTTTTGGCAGATTTCTGCCATCTCGCTTTTCTGTGTTTCTTTTAGTTTGCTATTTCTTGTTTTTGCTTTGTTCCTTTCCAAAACACAAAAAGACCAAAAATATTTCTGTTGTTTCTCTTCACCATTTGTTTGCTTTGGTTTCTTGCATTTGTTTCGCTTTATTTGCTATTGCTAGTTTGCTATAAGAAAACCCAAAAAGATTTTGCTTTGTTTGCTTGTTTCCTCTTGTTCTTATTTGCAATTTGAAAACACCAAAAATATTTGCTGTTCTTCTTTGGTTTGTAAAGTTCTTTATGAGTTCAATGGTTTTCGGTGGCTGGAGCGTGGTTTTCATTTCATATTATCCAAGCTACACAAGTGAAAAGGCAATAATGACGATCTACGACAATCGGATTGTGGTGAGAGGCTGGTATGAACTCTATTTGTTTTCATTTTTGTACATATACTCATCCATGTGAGCATGCTTAGTTGGTTCATGTGAGGTATATGTTATTTGAGAAAGTCTAGTAGTTTATGATCTCTCATGTTTAGCTCCAATCTATTAATATGAGTAGCATGTCATGGATGTTTGCTTGCATTGTTTTATTCATAAGTAAGTATGGCATTGTGGTATCCTCCTCTGAATAATTCATTTATATCGACTTGGCACATGCTCACGCATGCATATGACTGAACAAAAAGTCAATTAAGCCTCGATGATTTATATTGCTTCAGAGTTCTTGTATCACTTTTATGCCTCTGTTAATTTATTTTGCCGCAAGCATGATTATGACAGTTCATCGCTCTCTTGATTTGTCGCTCCCTAGTCTTTTTGCTAGCCTTCACTTGTACTGAGCGGGAACGCTGCTCGTGCATCCAAACACATGAAAACCAAGTTATTCCAGAGTGTCCACCATAAGTACCTATGCATGGCATTTCAAACCATTCCAAGTAAATTCTCATGCGCTACCTTTAAAACCTTCAAAATGCTTCTTAATTTGTGTTAATGTTTCATAGCTCATGAGGAAGTATGTGGTGTTTAGCTTTCAACCTTGTCATTTACTTTTGATGGACTCTCATATGGAATAGTGGCACATCCTTATAATAATGGTAACGGTTATGCTAATTCTTATGGGAATTCTTACAACAATAATAGGAATACACCCCCTGGACTTGAAGCCATGCTTAAAGAATTTATTGTTATCTCTGGGGGTTCGGATGATAACCTGAAGGTGGACTTTTTAGGCATAGATGCAGTTGGATGGCGGTCTATGTACTTTGTCGTAATGCCCAATTAAATCTCACTATACTTATCATGTCATGTATGTGCATTGTTATGCCCTCTCTATTTGTCAATTGCCCGATCGTAATTTGTTCACCCAACATGCTTTTATCTTATGGGAGAGACACCTCTAGTGAACTGTGGACCCCGGTCCATTCTTTTAATACTGAAATACAAATCTGCTGCAATACTTGTTTTTACTCGTTTTCTCTGCAAACAATCATCTTCCACACAATACGGTTAATCCTTTGTTACAGCAAGCCGGTGAGATTGACAACCTCACCGTTTCGTTGGGGCAAAGTACTTTGGTTGTGTTGTGCAGGTTCCACGTTGGCGCCGGAATCTCTGGTGTTGCGCCGCACTACATCCCGCCGCCATCAACCTTCAACGTGCTTATTGACTCCTACTGGTTTGATTAAACCTTGGTTTCTAACTGAGGGAAACTTGCCGCTGTGCGCATCACACCTTCCTCTTGGGGTTCCCAACGGACGTGTAAACTACACGCATCACACTTCAAGGGGGGCGGCCAGCTTGTGGTCTTAGGGTGGCCGGCCCCCCTCCCTTGGCCCCTCATTATATAGGTGGATCCCCAAGAGTTGGTGTCCAAGTCTTCGAATAAGACCCGAACCAAAAACCTTCCAAAGGGAGGGGAAACCTAGCCAAGCTAGGACTCCCACCAAAGGTGGGAGTTCCACCTCCCATATGGGGGTGGCCGGCCCCCTAAGGGGGAGTTCACTTGGGACTCCTCCCCCACTAGGGTTGGCCGGCCATGGAGGTGGAGTCCCATGTGGACTCCACCTTCCTTGGTGGTTTCTTCCGGACTTTTCTAGAACCTTCTAGAACCTTTCATAGAACCTTCTGCGACATTTTAATTCACATAAAATGACATCCTATATATGAATCTTATTCTCCGGACCATTCCGGAACTCCTCGTGATGTCCGGGATCTCATCCGGGACTCCGAACAAATATTCGAACTCCATTCCATATTTAAATACTACCATTTCAACATCCAACTTTAAGTGTGTCACCCTACGGTTCGTGAACTATGCGGACATGGTTGAGTACTCACTCCGACCAATAACCAATAGCGGGATCTGGAGATCCATAATGGCTCCCACATATTCAACGATGACTTTAGTGATCGAATGAACCATTCACATACAATACCAATTCCCTTTGTCTCGCGATATTTTACTTGTCCGAGGTTTGATCTTCGGTATCACACTATACCTTGTTCAACCTCGTCTCCCGACAAGTACTCTTTACTCGTACCGTGGTATGTGGTCTCTTATGAACTTATTCATATGCTTGCAAGACATTAGACGACATTCCACCGAGAGGGCCCAGAGTATATCTATCCGTCATCGGGATGGACAAATCCCATCGTTGATCCATATGCCTCAACTCATACTTTCCGGATACTTAATCCCACCTTTATAACCACCCATTTACGCGAGTGGCGTTTGGTGTAATCAAAGTACCTTTCCGGTATAAGTGATTTACATGATCTCATGGTCATAAGGACTAGGTAACTATGTATTGAAAGCTTATAGCAAATAACTTAATGACGAGATCTTATGCTATGCTATGCTTAATTTTGGTGTAATTGATACGTCCAAAACGTATCTACTTTCCCGAACACTTTTGCTATTGTTTTGCCTCTAATTTGTGTATTTTGGATGCAACTAACACGGACTAACGCTGTTTTCAGCAGAACTGTTCTGGTGTCTCGTTTTTGTGAAGAAATCCAACTTTCAGGAAAAACCTCGGGATTTTGACGAAAGGGCCTATTTTCCCGAATAATGACGGAGCCGGAAGGGCAATTGAAGTGGAGGCCCGAGGGCCCCACACTACATGGCGGCGCGGCCTAGGGGGGGCCCGCGCGGCCATGTAGTGTGGCCCCCTCGGTCGGCCTCCGACGCCCCCTTCGGACTACTTATTCGCCTCGACCTAAAAACGCACGGAGAGAAGTCGAAGTCGCCAGAAACCCTCCAGAACGCCGCCACATCGCGAAACTCCGTCGCGGGAGTCAGAAGTCTCCGTTCTGGCACTCCGCCGGGACGGGGAATTGGAGGAGATCATCACCTCCATCACCGCCAACGCCTCTCCATCAACCAGCAATGTTTCCCCCATCCATGTGTGAGTAATTCCCCCGCTGTAGGCCGAAGGGGATGGTAGGGATTGGATGAGATTGGTCATGTAATAGCATAAGATTGTTAGGGCATAGTGCCTAGTGTCCGTAGATGGTACTTTTATGATATTGTTGCAACTTGTTATGCTTAATGCTTGTCACTAGGGCCCGAGTGCCATGATCTCAGATCTGAACATGTTATTGATTCATGAAGATATTCGTTGTTTATGATCTTACCTGCAAGTTGTATACACGCGTCGCTGTCCGGAACCAATGGCCCCGAAGTGACAGAAATCGGGACAACCGGAGGGGATGGTAGTGACGTGAGGATCACATGTGTTCACGGAGTGTTAATGCTTTGCTCCGGTACTCTATTAAAAGGAGTACCTTAATATCCAGATAGTTTCCCTTGAGGCCCGGCTGCCACCGGCTGGTAGGACAAAAGATGTTGTGCAAGTTTCTCATTGCGAGCACGTACGACTATAATTGGAACACATGCCTATTGATTGATTAGTACTTGGATACCGTTTTATTATTATCCGCAAATGCCCTGCTATGATTGTTACATGAGTTTCTCTCATCCATGCAACGCCCGTCATCCGTTCCCGTGCCTACGGTATTTTAATCCTCGCTGTTTACTAAAATCACTACTGCTGTCTTTGTTACTCTGTCTGCTGTTATTTCATTACTGCTACTTGCTATAAAACTGTTACTATCGATAAACTCTTGCGAGCAAGTCTCGTTCCAGGTGCAGCTGAATTGACAACTCCGCTGTTAAGGCTTTCAAGTATTCTTTGTCTCCCCTTGTGTCGAATCAATAAATTGGGTAATACTTCCCTCGAAGACTGTTGCGATCCCCTATACTTGTGGGTCATCAGTAATCAAAGTACCTTTCCGGTATAAGTGATTTACATCATTCATATAATGATATAACCTTGTTATTAATAACATCCAATGTTCATGATTATGAAACTAATCATCCATTAATCAACAAGCTAGTTAAGAGGCATACTAGGGACTCTTTGTTGTTTACATATCACACATGTATCAATGTTTCGGTTAATACAATTATAGCATGGTATATAAACATTTATCATAAACATAAAGATATATAATAACCACTTTTATTATTGCCTCTTGGGCATATCTCCAACAGAATCAGGTCGTCCCTATGAGTGTCAGGGCGCTCTTGCGGAGGTTGATCATGAGTTGTCTGCAGATTTTGCTGATTTCATCACCATGCATGCAGAGATCCGTGACATCAATGTTCACGAGTAACTTCAAAATGATCTCGTTGAGCATATGTGAAGGGTCAAAGAATTATCAGCAAATGCCGCGACGCCTTGAGCATATATTTGTTTAGTTGTTTTATTGGTTGTTGTATTTTAATTTAAAATAATTTTTGCAATCATATTTATTTTTATGCTATGTTTAATAAATGATTGTGTTTTCGAAAACTCTATAAAAAAGTTTGGGGCGGCGTTTGGGAATACGGCTGGAGAGCGTCGTCCCCCAAACACGGCAAAAGGAAAGCACGTCCCCCAAACGCTCGATCCGGCGCCGTTTAGGGGACGCGGCTGGAGATGCTCTGATATGAGCTACATTGGGAAAAAGCACCCGAAGTCCAAGGACTCTCGGTCCTTGGCAGAGTGCAGAGAGGACCCGAGATCCCTCCCTGGCATTCGACCGTGCCAGCGGTAACTTAGTGTCAGCGCGACAGCGCTCGCTCCGCGAGTCAATTCCCTTTATTTTGTCGTTTTCGCTAATTTTGTGCTTTCCTTTTTTGGTTGTTTCCGCTAATACCGGGTCTTTAATACCGCACGCTAATGCCACGCCTCAAATTCTTTGCCATCTGCCGCAAATCTCTTACTCCTTTTATTTCCGGCTGTTTCCTTTTAAATCGAGTTTTCTTATTTGGTAAAATATTTGTATCACCCTACGCGTTTGATTATGTCAATTAATTACGGCGGTAAATCTTGGGAATTTAATTCAATGGAGCGAGGTTATTTGATTTTTTGTCGCGTTAAGCCCGCGCGTTTAATTCGGCCGATAATAACGCGCATTTAATTTCCACCCAGTCAATTCTCATTTTCTTTTTATTTGTAGTGTGCTTTTTTGTTGCTCTTTACCTTTTGTTTTTCTAGGCGTGATTCCCATTCACTTTTTCAATTTTCTTTTGGCAATTCCCTTTTTTCAATTCCATTTCATTTTGTTATTACTTTTGTACATAAAATCATGTCATTTGAACTAATTTTTAATTCCTTTTTCTGAGCTAGTTTGTATTTTAGAGGGAAAAAATAACGGTTGAGGAAACTACTTGCGACTCAAATAAATTACCACTTGCAACTAAAATAAATACACTTGCAACTCAAATTAATATCACTTTCAACTTAATTAGATTTTTTTGGGTTCGGTAACTTTTTTATTTTTAGGTAGGTAATTGTGCACATATACCATTGATAAAAAACGCGGTAGATGGTTGATAAATTGTGAGCTAAAAAATTCACCAAAATATTCTAAATTAATTTTGCTTCAAGTCTGTACATATTTCACTTTTATCATTGATAAATAACGGGGTAGAGGATTGATAAAATATGAGCTAAAAAAGTAGCCAAATATTCTAAATTAATTTGCCTTTTGGGTTCGATAATTTTCCATATTCACCGTTGATAAATAACGCAACACATGGTTGTTAAATTGTGAGATAAAAAATTCGCTAAAATATTGAAAATATAATTAGCTTTTTGGTTTGTAATTTTTCGGATTTACTGTTGATAAATAACGGGCAGGGGGTTGATACATTTTAAGCTAAAAAAGTAGCCAAATATTCTAAATTAATTTGGCTTTTTGAGTCGATAATCTTTCACATTTACCGTTGATAAATAATGGGAGACGGGGTTGATAAATTGTGAGCTAAAAAATTCGTCAAAATATTGAAAATAAAATTAGCTTTTCGGGTAGGTACTTTTTCAGATTTACCGTTGATAAATAACAGGTAGAGGGTTAATAAATTGTGAGCTAAAGAAGTAGCCAAATATTCTAAATTAATTTAGCTTTCCGGGTCGATAATTTTTTATATTTACCGTTGATAAATAACGCGGCACAGGATTGATAAATTTTGAGCTAAGAAATCGCAAAGAATTAAAAATAAATTAGGTTTTTGGTAACTTTTCACATTTGTCGTTGATAAATAATTGGTAGATGGGTTGATAAATTGTGAGCAAAACATGTTCTCAAAATTTTCTAAATGAAATTAGCTTTTCGGGTCGATAACTTTTCACATTTACCATTGATAAATAATGGGTAGATGGGTTGATAAATTTGTGAGCTAAAAATATCTCAAAAATATTCGGTAACATCCCAAATTTTAAAACAAAGAGAAAATGAATTTTCCTTTTTCCAAAAATGAGAACCAACAAAAACTTTTATTACATCATGTGCTATGCATAGTGCTAATACTTAATTCTTGTGCTAGTACCATGATGATTGTTGGTATGCTTTGAAATGTTTCCTAAACCCTAAAACCTTGCTCCTTTTCATCATCCAAGATTAAAACAAAGAAAAGAAATTAAAATAAATAAAAGAAAAGGCCTATGTAAGCCTGATACGTCCAAAACGTATCTACTTTCCCGAACACTTTTGCTATTGTTTGGCCTCTAATTTGTGTATTTTGGATGCAACTAACACGGACTAACGCTGTTTTCAGCAGAACTGCTCTGGTGTCTCGTTTTTGTGCAGAAATCCAACTTTCGGGAAAAACCTCGGAATTTATGCAGAAGGCCCTATTTTCCCAGGAAACTAACGGAGCCAGAAGGGCAATTGAAGTGGAGGCCCGAGGCCCCCACACCATAGGGCGGCGCGGCCCAGGGGGGCCCGCGCGGCCCTGTGGTGTGGCCCCCTCGGCCGGCCTCCGACGCCCTCCTTCGGACTACTTATTCGCCTCGACCTAAAAACGCCAGAGAAGAAGTCGAAGTCGCCAGAAACCCTCCAGAACGCCGCCACATCGCGAAACTCGGTCGCGGGAGCCGAAGTCTCCGTTCGGCACTCCGCCGGGACGGGGAATTGGAGGAGATCATCACCGCCATCACCGCCAACGCCTCTCCATCAACCAGCAATGTTTCCCCCATCCATGTGTGAGTAATTCCCCCGCTGTAGGCCGAAGGGGATGGTAGGGATTGGATGAGATTGGTCATGTAATAGCATAAGATTGTTAGGGCATAGTGCCTAGTGTCCGTAATTGGTACTTTGATGATATTGTTGCAACTTGTTATGCTTAATGCTTGTCACTAGGGCCCGAGTGCCATGATCTCAGATCTGAACATGTTATTGTTTCATCATGATATTCATTGTTTATGGTCTTACCTATAAGTTGTATACACATGTCGTTGTCCGGAACCGATGGCCCCGAAGTGACGAAATCGGGACAACCGGAGGGAATGGTAGTGATGTGAGGATCACATGTGTTCACGGAGTGTTAATGCTTTGCTCCGGTACTCTATTAAAAGGAGTACCTTAATATCCGAGTAGTTTCCCTTGAGGCCCGGCTGCCACCGGCTGGTAGGACAAAAGATGTTGTGCAAGTTTCTCATTGCGAGCACGCACGACTATAATTGGAACACATGCCTATTGATTGATTAGTACTTGGACACCGTTTTATTATTATCTGCAAATGCCCTGCTATGATTGTTACATGAGTTTCTCTCATCCATGCAACGCCCGTCATCCGTCCCCGTGCCTACATTATTTTAATCCTGCTGTTTACTATAATTACTACTGCTGTCTTTGTTACTCTGCTGCTGTTATTTCACTATCGCTCTTGCTATAAAACTGTTACTACTTGATAAACTCTTGCGAGCAAGTCTGTTTCCAGTGCACCTGAATTGACAACTCCGTTGTTAAGGCTTCCAAGTGTTCTTTGTCTCCCCTTGTGTCGAATCAATAAATTGGGTAATACTTCCCTCGAAGACCGTTGCGATCCCCTATACTTGTGGGTCATCAAGACTATTTTACGGCGCCGTTGCCGGGGAGCATAGCTTTATTTGGAAGTTCACTTGGATTAATATTGTTCGCTGCAAATTCTCCATCATGGGTAAACCTCGCGATACTAAGATCGCCATATTACCATCCACTACAAGAAAAGGTACAATTCTGAGTACCTCCGCTACACTTGATTCACCATCTGTGATTGATAAACTTGTTTCACCGCCACATGCTTCGCATGCGGGTACATCTGCTGAATCTGAACAATCTCATAATATTGATAATGTTTCTGCTGTGCTTGATGATAGTGGTTCATTGGGATCTTTTCTAGATGCTACAATTGCTAAATCTAGACAAATTGAAAATACTGAAACTCCTAATGCTACTACACCTGTTAGTTCACCTGAACTTGATTATTTTAATGATGATCTTGAGGAAGATTATGTGGATCTTGATGATGATTTTATTGAAAAATGCAATGCTACTACTGATGCAAGAAAAATTAAAAAGTTGCTTGCAGAACACACTGTTAGATATAAACTGTCTCCTGATCCTAAATTTGCCACATCTCCTATAAACATTAGGGATAAAGATTATGATTTTTCTCTTGATCTATCTCATATAGCTATTGTTGAGAAAACACCTTTTTGTGGTACTGAAAAAGAAAGTGCTTGTTGAACACATGACTGAGTTATCTACTTTGAGTAGCTTGTTTTCGATGATGTTAAGAAGCGTACTTACTTTGTTGCTAAAATATTTCCATTCTCATTGAAGGATGACGCTAAAACTTGGTATAATAATTTGCCACCTAATTCTATTAAAAGTCCGAAAGAAGCTGCTTGATGTTTTCTTCCGCAAATACTTTCCTGCTAGTGCTCAACATGCTTGCTTTGCGAGAGAGTTTATAATTTTGATCGGGGAGATGAGGAGAAATTGCCCGAGGCTTGGGCGAGATTTTGCTCTCTTATTAGAGCTTTGCCCGACCATGATTTAGAAAAGCATGATTTACTTGATATATTTTATAGTGGACTAACCATTGAGTCTAGGGCATACCTGGATAGTTGTGCTTGGTTGTGTTTTCGGGAAAAGAACTCCGGACGACGCTGAAGAATTATTGGCTAAAATAGGCCGGAATTATGATGATTGGAATACGCTCGAACCAACTCCAACGCCAATAGTGAAGAAGAGGGGTTTAATTAAATTGAATGATGAAGATATGAGGGAAGCCAAGAAGTCTCTCAAGGAGAAAGGTATTAAATCTGAAGATGTGAAGAATCTACCTCCTATAGAAGATATATGTGAGATAATTCCCCCTTCATCCATGATTGAGGTAAATTCCCTTCAACGCTTTACTAGGGAAGATATTCCGTATTCAAAACCTCCTGCGCAATGCTTAGATGAGTTTGATAATTATATTGTTAAGCAAGAAAATTTTAATATGAGAGTAGAGAATCATTTAAGGGAAAATTCTCAAGCTATTAGTCAATTGCATGATATTGTGGAGAGAACCTCCAATGATGTTAAGATGCTTGTCAAACATTTTCAAATGATTCAGACTCAAATTGATCAACTCACTAAAGTGCAAAATGACTTGTTAGGGAATAATTCTAAAGAGAAACATGCTTATGAAGTAACAACTAGAGGTGGTGTCTCTACCCAGGATCCTCTATATCCTGAAGGGCATCCCAAAAGAATTGAACAAGATTCTCAACGCATTGAACCTAGTGCTCATTCTAAGAAGAAAAAGAAAAAGAAACATAAAAATGTTGTAGAATCCTCTCGAACTCGTTAATGATCCTAATAGTATTTCTATTTCGATGCTGAAACTGAAAGTGGTAATGAACATGATAATGATAAAGATAATGATAAGAATGATACTCCGATAAAGAAGAGGTTGAAGAAGAACACTGAAAAGCATGCTAAAACTAAAAAGTATACTAAAGAAGATTTTATTACTGAGAAACATGGTAATGAAAGAGAACCTTGGGTGCAAAAGCCAATGCCTTTTCCTGCTAAGAAACTAAAATCAAAGGAAGAAGAACACTATAATAAATTCTGCGATTGGATGAAACCTTTATTCTTGCAAATCCCTTTAAGCGATGCTATTAAATTGCCTCCTTATTCAAAGTATATGAAAGATATTGTTACTAACAAAAGGAAAATCCCCAATGAGGAAATTTCCACTATGCTTGCTAATTACTCTTTCAATGGCAAAATTCCAAAGAAGTTGGGCGACCCGGTATACCTACTATTCCTTGTTCTATTAAGAATAATTATGTTAAAACTGCTCTATGTGACTTGGGAGCCGGTGTTAGTGTTATGCCTTTTTCTCTTTATAAGAGACTTTACTTAGATAAGTTGATACCTACTGATATATCTTTGCAAATGGCTGATAAATCTACTTGCTATTCCTGTTGGTATATGTGAGAATGTCCCTGTTCAAGTTACTACTAACTGCTTGATATTAACTGATTTTGTTGTATTGGAAATGCCTGAAGATGATAATATGTCTATTATTCTTGGGAGACCTTTTCTTAACACCGCAGGGGCTGTTATTGATTGCAACAAAGGAAAGGTTACTTTCAATGTTGATGATAGGGAACATACCGTTTATTTCCCCAAGAGGATTGAGAAAGCGTGTGGAGTTAATACTATTTCTAATGTGAGAACTATCAAAGTGGGAACCATCGATTGTCCTATATATGAGCCTAAAGAAGAATATCAAACTCTTGTTATTGGATCCATATCAATACAATTCAAGGTAACATGATTGATTTGAGGTTTATTTCTTCATATGCTATGTAAAATTTATTTGGTGGCAAGACTTGATCAACCTTGTTAACAAATACTTTTTATATGCATAGAGGAGGTAAACAACATATCTTTCTTCCTCCACTTGCTCTAGTTGCTGTAGCACTTTTAATTTGTAAATTTCTTTGGTTATTTGAAGATTTCTAAATTTTTCCTGGCCAGTAATAATAAACTTAATACCCAGAAAATGTGCGTTTTTCAAAGTTTTCAAAAATTCACAAAAATTATACCGTTGGTCCTATTTTTCGACGAGGCACACGGGAGCACCGGAGGATGACTGTGGGGCACCGGAGGGCGCCACACCACCGGCCGGCGCGGCCAAGGAGGTGGCCGCGCCACCATGTGGTGTGGGTCCCCCTCGCCCCACTTTGTCATCTCTTTCTCCCAGCACCTTCTCTCTCCCGAAAAAACTCGTACCAAGTTCATCTCTCTCGCGTTTTTGCTCCGGAGCTCCAGATTTCTCGATCTCTTTGCTCAGCCCAGATTTCGTCCGAAATTTGGCACATTTGCTCTTCGGTATGTGACTCCTCCACCCATCCAAGTAGAATTTCGTTTGGTTGAGTATATCTTGAATATTTTGCTGCTGTAGGTAACATGTTTAGTGAGCTTGCATGCTTGTTCTAAGTGGTAGAAACTAGTTTTGATGCATGATTAGTACTCTAGCAAGTTCCTATGGTAGTTTCCCTCAATTTTATGTCACCAAATCAAATTTTTATATTGGTTGTTGAAATTTCAGAAAATGGAATGGAATAGATATCACTTGAACCAGCAAGAATTGGAAGTCCAACAAGTTATGATAGTCAATCGTGAAGAGGGAGTATACCCCTCTTACTACTCGTGCGCGGATTTCATGAGCAGCGCGGGGATATTTGAAGATGTTCAAACTCTAATTTCTCGTGCAGGGCTGAGTGACTTTGTTGAAGGAGAGCCAAGACAATATGTAAAATTAACTATGGCTTTTGTGCAGGACTTCAAGTTTAATTGGTCGCGGTCTAACCCCACGGTCCAGTATAAAATTTACAATAAAACTGTCAACTTGCCATTTAGTGCTTTTTGTGCAGCAATTAGAATACCGCAATGGGGGTCGTGCGAGAAGATAAGGGGATCGCCGCAAGAACTCTCGGATCTTTACAAGATGATTTGCGATGGAAGGAGTTTCTCAGGTGAAAGTGGTAAAATCACTAGTATTCAGCTCCCGGCTATCCGCTACTTTGCTTATTTTATTACCAAATGCGTTCTCGCCAAAAGGATTGGTAGTAAACTTTCTATCCCGGATTTGGCTTTTCTAGCTGCAGCACTGCAAAATAGTAGGTCTTATAATTTGGGGGCATTAATAGCTTATAGACTTGCTACTAACCGTGAGAAAGGTGGAATGTGTGGAGGCCTCATCGCCTCCCGTTTACTAGCTTTTCATAATGTAGAACCTCATCATTTTGATATTCCGTTCCCCATAGAAAAACTTGACATAGCCTCTATGATTAAACATGAATTTGTTTCAGATTCCTCCAACTTGGGTAACCTGTATTATAAGATGATATTTTATAAGAAAGTTTGGAGAATAACTAAGAAAACTGAGAAACTAGTAAGATTGCTCGCTCTGTTTTGTCTAACCTTGATTCCAGGGGAGATTGGTCGGTCACGAAGGTGCACTGGATGCACATATAGAGAGAGGAGGCCAACATGCAAGAGACGACATAGAGGTCGAGGAGCACCTCGACTCATCATCCGATGCAGCAAGTTCCTCGCATCAACATGGTGGATATGCGGAGCCTCCACGCTTTTCTTCCGCGCAGGAGCTTTACTATGACTACTCCATGGACTACCCACCGGCGAGGAACGACCCTCGTTGGGGTTGAACTCCACTTAGGCCAAGAGCCTAAGCTTGGGGGGAGGTATACCGGCATCACTCATTCTTTGCATATTATGGTTGCTGGATACTTGCACATACTTGCTTTGTTCGTTTGAGTGGTTTTCTAATGAGAGGAAGATGATATTTGGGGAAGTGCTGCCTGAAAACAGATTCTGGAACGTTACCGTAAAAATTCTCAAAAGTAGCCAGAGCGTCATTTTGAGCTGCAAATTTTTTTGCAGGTTCCCCAGGTTGTTATCTAACTTTCATTAGTTGAACACTTTTTGAACTGAGCAACGTAAGATTTTTGTAAAAATCGATTTCTGTACTGCTGTCAGGTTTTGGCAGATTTCTGCCATCTCGCTTTTCTGTGTTTCTTTTAGTTTGCTATTTCTTGTTTTTGCTTTGTTCCTTTCCAAAACACAAAAAGACCAAAAATATTTCTGTTGTTTCTCTTCACCATTTGTTTGCTTTGGTTTCTTGCATTTGTTTCGCTTTATTTGCTATTGCTAGTTTGCTATAAGAAAACCCAAAAAGATTTTGCTTTGTTTGCTTGTTTCCTCTTGTTCTTATTTGCAATTTGAAAACACCAAAAATATTTGCTGTTCTTCTTTGGTTTGTAAAGTTCTTTATGAGTTCAATGGTTTTCGGTGGCTGGAGCGTGGTTTTCATTTCATATTATCCAAGCTACACAAGTGAAAAGGCAATAATGACGATCTACGACAATCTGATTGTGGTGAGAGGCTGGTATGAACTCTATTTGTTTTCATTTTTGTACATATACTCATCCATGTGAGCATGCTTAGTTGGTTCATGTGAGGTATATGTTATTTGAGAAAGTCTAGTAGTTTATGATCTCTCATGTTTAGCTCCAATCTATTAATATGAGTAGCATGTCATGGATGTTTGCTTGCATTGTTTTATTCATAAGTAAGTATGGCATTGTGGTATCCTCCTCTGAATAATTCATTTATATCGACTTGGCACATGCTCACGCATGCATATGACTGAACAAAAAGTCAATTAAGCCTCGATGATCTATATTGCTTCGAGTTCTTGTATCACTTTTATGCCTCTGTTAATTTATTTTGCCGCAAGCATGATTATGACGATTCTTGCTCTCTTGATTTGTCGCTCCCTAGTCTATTGCTAGCCTACACTTGTACTGAGCGGGAACGCTGCTCGTGCCTCCAAACACATGAAAACCAAGTTATTCCAGAGTGTCCACCATAAATATCTATTCATGGCATTTCAAACCACTCCAAGTAAATTCTCATGCGCTACCTTTAAAACATTCAAAATGCTTCTTAATTTGTGTTAATGTTTCATAGCTCATGAGGAAGTATGTGGTGTTTAGCTTTCAACCTTGTCATTTACTTTTGACGGACTCTCATATGGAATAGTGGCACATCCGCTTATCCAATAATTTTACAAAAAGAGCTGGCAATGGGATTCCCAGTACCGAATTAATTAAACTTAAATAGACACTCCTCCATGGTTTGTGATTGTTGGACGGCACCCGAAGGATTCGGTTAGCCATGGCTTGTGTAAGCAAAGGTTGGGGGGAGTGTCATCATCATAATAAAACTAATATAAAAAGGCACTCCTTCATGGTATGAGATTGTTGGCAGGCACCCGAGGATTCGGTTAGCCATGGTTTGTGCAAGAAAGGTTGGAAGGAGTGCCAAATAAATATGCAATAATTCATGGGAGCCGCTCTTGAAAGTCCGGTTGGCGAGGTAGTTAGTGTACCCATTACCATTCGTTGACAACAACAAACACCTCTCAAAATAATTTTACTCCTGATTTATAAAAATGAAAAGCTCTAGCGCATGTTAATCCCTGCTTCCCTCTGCGAAGGGTCAATCTTTTACTTTTATGTTGTGTCTCCATTATTTCTTTGAGTACTATCTCGAGAGCACAACTGTCATTCTTAGTACAATATGCTTGTCTCAAAATATGATTGATTGTGGTATAACTTTGATGCATTTATCTTTTGACAATCACTACTTCTAGTCTTTCTATGAACTCCGGAGGTGCCCGGGCATTTATGTTTTGCCAATCAAATACGAGCAAGCGAGATACCACTTTATCATACTCTCTTATGAACATTGCAATCTTGCTTATGTACATGATTCTTGATGCTTATTATTAATTGTTGGTACCTCTCCATGATTGACATAGCTGTTAGATGATCTTATTTGCATGTGTCTCATTATGAACTGCTTAAGTATTAGCCATAACATGGGAATATATATACATCATATGAGCAAATGTGTTCGTGAAAGTTCTTTTATCGCTCAGTTGTTAACTGAATTGCTTGAGGACAAGCAATAAGCTAAGCTTGGGGGGAGTTGATACGTCCAAAACGTATCTACTTTCCCGAACACTTTTGCTATTGTTTGGCCTCTAATTTGTGTATTTTGGATGCAACTAACACGGACTAACGCTGTTTTCAGCAGAACCGCTCCGGTGTCTCGTTTTTGTGCAGAAATCCAACTTTCGGGAAAAACCTCGGAATTTATGCAGAAGGCCCTATTTTCCCAGGAAACTAACGGAGCCAGAAGGGCAATTGAAGTGGAGGCCCGAGGGCCCCACACCATAGGGCGGCGCGGCCCAGGGGGCCCGCGCGGCCCGTGGTGTGGCCCCCTCGGCCGGCCTCCGACGCCCTCCTTCGGACTACTTATTCGCCTCGACCTAAAAACGCCAGAGAAGAAGTCGAAGTCGCCGTAAACCCTCCGGAACGCCGCCACATCGCGAAACTCCGTCGCGGGAGCCGAAGTCTCCGTTCTGGCACTCCGCCGGGACGGGGAATTGGAGGAGATCATCACCGCCATCACCGCCAACGCCTCTCCATCAACCAGCAATGTTTCCCCCATCCATGTGTGAGTAATTCCCCGCTGTAGGCCGAAGGGGATGGTAGGGATTGGATGAGATTGGTCATGTAATAGCATAAGATTGTTAGGGCATAGTGCCTAGTGTCCGTAATTGGTACTTTGATGATATTGTTGCAACTTGTTATGCTTAATGCTTGTCACTAGGGCCCGAGTGCCATGATCTCAGATCTGAACATGTTATTGTTTCATCATGATATTCATTGTTTATGGTCTTACCTATAAGTTGTATACACATGTCGCTGTCCGGAACCGATGGCCCCGAAGTGACGAAATCGGGACAACCGGAGGGAATGGTAGTGATGTGAGGATCACATGTGTTCACGGAGTGTTAATGCTTTGCTCCGGTACTCTATTAAAAGGAGTACCTTAATATCCGAGTAGTTTCCCTTGAGGCCCGGCTGCCACCAGCTGGTAGGACAAAAGATGTTGTGCAAGTTTCTCATTGCGAGCACGCACGACTATAATTGGAACACATGCCTATTGATTGATTAGTACTTGGACACCGTTTTATTATTATCTGCAAATGCCCTGCTATGATTGTTACATGAGTTTCTCTCATCCATGCAACGCCCGTCATCCGTCCCCGTGCCTACAGTATTTTAATCCTGCTGTTTACTATAATTACTACTGCTGTCTTTGTTACTCTGCTGCTGTTATTTCACTACTGCTACTACTATAAAACTGTTACTACTGATAAACTCTTGCGAGCAAGTCTCGTTTCCAGGTGCAACTGAATTGACAACTCCGTTGTTAAGGCTTCCAAGTGTTCTTTGTCTCCCCTTGTGTCGAATCAATAAATTGGGTAATACTTCCCTCGAAGACTGTTGCGATCCCCTATACTTGTGGGTCATCAAAGCCTATGGCTATTATTGCAAATAATGAACTAGGCCATGTTCTACCTTGTTAGATGGTTTGAAAAACCTCAACAAACCCAACCTATCATTTACCAACTAAGTCTAAGATGAAATAAAAAGAAAATAAAAAAAGATACATAGAGACATATGTGGCACATAGCCATAATGACAAATCTTGACCTATGCCCTCATACCTTACCCAAATGGTTTGAAACCTTTGCTAAACTCAATCTAACACTAAATAAACACTAAACCTTGCCTAAGTGAAGCAAAGAGAAACAAATGAAAAGGAAAGAAAATTGGAATATCACCTCATATGAGGCTATGGCCATTTTTGCAAATCTTCACCCAAGGCCATATTGAATTGTGCCAATGGTTGGGAAACATAAATAAACCAATAACAAACACTTTTGAACCAAAGAAACTCAAATCAAATCAAAGAAAAATTCAAATTGAAGTGACATGTGATAATGGTCACTTGTGCCAATTTTAACATCTTACCCACTTTGAGCCTTGGTATTAAGAGATTTCTAAACTAAATTTTTTCAACTCTTTGCACCTCATCCAAGACCTCATCAAGGTGAACAACTTTGGTAAAGAACACCATTACAAATTCTTTCTAGATTTCAAAATATCATCAAGCAAAGTGGTGGCATTGAATCAGATTCTAGATTCTATACTTTTTGGATTTGCGCAAACCAATTTAATTTTGGACCTCACCACCACCATTGTGTGCCAAATAATATATGAATCAACTCCACCAAAATTCATTTCAAACTTCCAAAATTTATTTCGTGCGGCCATTTCATCAAACACCTGGTGGGCAAGAATCTGGTTTTGACACACATGCTATTATCCAACAGATTTTTGCCTAAACCCCTTTTGCCTTGTGATCATCAACCTCCTGGTACCTCCTCTGCACCAAACCAAGCTTTGCAGCCATGCTTAAAGTGGAGACATGATCACTTTTGATCCATGCCGACCACCTTTGCCACTCCCATGCCACTTGATGTCTACGGGTGCTTCTATTCTTGTAGACAGTGTTGGGCCTCCAAGAGCAGAGGTTTCTAGAACAACAGCAAGTTTCCCTTAAGTGGGTCACCCAAGGTTTATCGAACTCAGGGAGGAAGAGGTCAAAGATATCCCTCTCAAGCAACCCTGCAATCACGATACAAGAAGTCTCTTGTGTCCCCAACACACCTAATACACTTGTCAGATGTATAGGTGCACTAGTTCGGCGAAGATATAGTGAAATACAAGTAGTATGGATGTATATGAGTGGTAATAGCAATCTGAATAAAATATGGCAGCGAGTAAACATGCAACTGAACAGTAAATAAACGGAGTTTCGATGCTTAGAAACAAGGCCGAAGGATCATACTTTCACTAGTGGACACTCTCAACATTGCAATCATAATTGAATATAAATATAAGCACTTCACTATGCTATTCTGAATTACTCTCTGGCAAGATAACGAACACTAATTCATCATGTAGGCAAACCTTAAAGATGTATTCCCAAGTACTAATAAACACCCCACGCCGTCACTGTGAGCATTCATAGGAGGTACTAACACACCACAATTTCATAGAGACATCCAACTCAAATCATAACTCGGTGAATAAGTATTCCGTGAAATATAGCCTAAGAGACCCACACGGTGCACACACTCGTCACCTTTACACACGTGGGACAAGGAGTCTCCGGAGATCACATAAGTAAAATCCACTTGAATAGCATAATGACATCTAGATTACAAACTCATCATATGGATCTCAATCATGTAAGGCAGCTCATGAGATCATTGTATTGAAGTACATGGGAGAGAGATTAACCACATAGCTACCGGTACAGCCCTTAGCCTCGAGGGAGAACTACTCCCTCCTCATGGGAGACAGCAACGGTGATGAAGATGGCGGTGGTGTCGATGGAGATGCCTTCCGGGGGCACTTCCCCGTCCCGGCGGCGTGCCGGAACAAAGACTTCTGTCCCCCAGATCTTGGCTTCGCGATGGCGGCGGATCTGGAAGGTTTCTCGTACCGTGGCTTTTCTGTATCGAAGATTTAGGCCAGGGACCTTTAAATAGGCGAAGAGGCGGAGTCGGAAGGCTGACGGGGGCGCCACACAATAGGGGGGCGCGCCCCCCCTTGGGCCACGCCGCCCTAGCGTCTGGTGGCCCTGTGGCCCTCCTCTGGTGGCTCTCGGGTGTTCTGGAAGCTTCGTGGAATTCTAAGATGCTGGGCGTTGATTTTGTCCGATTCCGAGAATATTTCCTTACTAGGATTTCTGAAACCAAAAACAGCAAAAACAGCAACTGGCCCTTCGGCATCTCGTCAATAGGTTAGTTCCGGAAAATGCATAATAATGACATATAATGTGTATAAAACATGTGAGTATCATCATAAAAGTAGCATGGAACATAAGAAATTATAGATACGTTTGAGACGTATCAAGCATCCCCAAGCTTAGTTCCTACTCGCCCTCGAGTAGGTAAACGATAACAAGGATAATTTCTAAAGTGACATGCTATCATAATCTTGATCAATACTATTGTAAAGCATATGAGATGAATGCAGCGATTCGAAGCAATGGTAAAGACAATGAGTAAACAAATGAATCATATAGCAAAGACTTTTCATGAATAATACTTTCAAGACAAGCATCAATAAGACTTGCATAAGAGTTACTCATAAAGCAATAAATTCAAAGTAAAGACATTGAAGCAACACAAAGGAAGATATAAGTTTCAGCGGTTGCTTTCAACTTCAAGATATATATCTCATGGATAGTTGTCAACATAAAGCAATATAACAAGTGCAATAGGTAAACATGTAAGAATCAATGCACACAATTGATACAAGTGTTTGCTTCTAAGATAGAAAGAAGTAGGTAAACTGACTCAACAATAAAGTAGAAGAAAGGCCCTTCGCAGAGGGAAGCAGGGATTAAATCATGTGCTAGAGCTTTTTAAGTTTTGAAATCATATAGAGATCATAAAAGTAAAGTTTTGAGAGGTGTTTGTTGTTGTCAACGAATGGTAGCGGGCACTCTAACTACCTCATCAACCAGACTTTCAAGAGCGGCTCCCATGAAGGACGTTATCTCCACCAGCAAGGTAGATCATCCCTCTTCTCTTTTGTTTACACATGTACTTTAGTTTCATTATTTATGGATGACACTCCTCCCAACCTTTTTCTTACACAAGCCATGGCTAACCGAATCCTCGGGTGCCTTCCAACATTCACATACCATGGAGGAGTGTCTATTTGCAAAATTAAGTTGCTTATTGATGAATCAGGGCAAAACATGTGAACAAAATTATTAATGCAAGTTAATTAATTGGGGATGGGCACCCCATTGCCAGCTCTTTTTGCAAAATTATTGGATAAGCGGATATGCCACTAGTCCATTGGTGAAAGTCTGTCAAAAGTAAATGACAAGGTTGAAAGATAAAACACCACATACTTCCTCATGAGCTATAAAACATTGACACAAATAAGGAGTAACAAAGTTTTGAATTGTTTAAAGGTAGCACATGAAGTATTTGCTTGGAATGGCAGAGAAATACCATGTAGTAGGTAGGTATGGTGGACACAAATGGCATAGTATTTGGCTCAAGGATTTGGATGCACGAGAAGAATTCCTCTCAATACAAGGCTAGGCTAGCAAGGTTGTTTGAAACAAACTCAAGTATAAAACGGTGCAACAAGACTCACATATAAACATATTGTAAGCATTATAAGACTTTACATCGTCTTCCTTGTTGTTCAAACACCTTAACCAGAAAATATCTAGACTCTAGAGAAACTAATCATGCAAATCAAATTTTAACAAGCTCTATGTAGTTCTTCATTAGTGGGTGCAAAGTACATGATGCAAGAGCTTAAACATGATCTATATGAGCACAACAATTGCCAAGTATCAAATTATTCAAGACATTATACCATTTACCACATGCAGCATTTTCTGTTTCCAACCATATAACAATGAACGAAGCAGTTTCAACCTTCGCCATGAACATTAAAAGTAAAGCTAAGAACACATGTGTTCATATGCAACAGCGGAGCGTGTCTCTCTCCCACACAATCATGATGGATCAGATCTTATTCAAACACAAAACAAAAATAAAAGCACACATACGCTCCAAGTAAAGTACATAAGATGTGACTGAATAAAAATATAGTTTCAAGAGAAGAAACCTGATAAGTTGTCGATGAAGAAGGGGATGCCTTGGGCATCCCCAAGCTTAGATGCTTGAGTCTTCTTAAATATGCAGGGATGAACCACGGGGGCATCCCCAAGCTTAGACTCTTCACTCTTCTTGATCATAGTATATCATCCTCCTCTCTTGACCCTTGAAAACTTCCTCCACACCAAACTCGAAACAAACTCATTAGAGGGTTAGTGCATAATCAAAAATTTCACATGTTCAGAGGTGACACAATCATTCTTAACAGTTCTGGACATTGCCCAAAGCTACTGGAAGTCAATGGAGCAAAGAAATCCATCCAACACAGCAAAAGAGGCAATGCGAAATAAAAGGCAGAATCTGTCAAAACAGAACAGTCCGTAAAGACGAATTTTTAGAGGCACTGGACTTGCTCAGATGAAAATGCTCAAATTGAATGAAAGTTGCGTACATATCTGAGGATCACGCACGTAAATTGGAAGATTTTTCTGAGTTACCTACAGAGAGGCATATTGAAATTCGTGACAGCAAGAAATCTGTTTCTGCGCAGCAATCCAAATCTAGTATCAACCCTACTATCAAAGACTTTACTTGGCACAACAATGCAATAAAATAAAATAAGGAGAGGTTGCTACAATAGTAACAACTTCCAAGACTCAAATATAAAACAAAAGTGCTGTAGTAAAATAAACACATGGGTTATCTCCCAAGAAGTTCTTTCTTTATAGCCATTAAGATGGGCTCAGCAATTTTAATGATGCACTCCCAAGAAATAAGAGTTGAAGCAAAAGAGAGCATCAAGAAGCAAATTCAAAACAAATTTAAGCCTAACCCACTTCCTATGGAAAGGAATCTTGTAAATAAACAAGTCATGTAGGCATAATGCAACAAGCATAGGAAAACTAGACAAGCGCAACTTCAAGATTTTCATCATATAGAGAGGTGTTTTAGTAACATGAAAACTTCTACAACCATATTTTCCTCTCTCATAATAACTTTCAGTAGCATCATGAACAAATTCAATAATGTAACTATCACATAAAGTATTCTTATTCACATGCATAAAAGTATCATTACTCTCCACATAAGCATAATCAATTTTATTAGTAATAGTGGGAGCAAATTCAACAAAGTAGCTATTATTATTATTCTCATCAAGTGTAGGAGGCATAGTATAATCATAATAAAATTTACTCTCCATAGTAGGCGGCACTAGAAGACCACTATCATTATAATCATCATAAATAGGAGGCAAAGTATCATCAAAGAAAATTTTCTCCTCAATGCTTGGGGGACTAAAAATATCACGCTCATCAAAATCAGCTTCCCCAAGCTTAGAACTTTCCATATCATTATCAACAATGGTCTTCAAAGCGTTCATACTAATATTACTACTAGCATGCAAATAAGGTTCCATAGGTTTTTTAATTTTCGCATTAAACCATTCATGTCTTGACTCAGAAAATAGTACAAAAAGCTCACAGATGTTTTCCATTATGCCTTACTAGTGTTTAACAAGAAACAAAAAGATGCAATTGCAGGATCTAAAGGAATTAGCTTCGAGCACTCACACACCGGCAACAAGACTAGGAAATAGCTTAGTAGTCGGAGGATGTGAATACCTTTTACGTTACCTCCCCGGCAACGGCGCCAGAAAAGTGCTTGATGTCTACGGGTGCTTCTATTCTTGTAGACAGTGTTGGGCCTCCAAGAGCAGAGGTTTGTAGAACAGCAGCAAGTTTCCCTTAAGTGGGTCACCCAAGGTTTATAGAACTCAGGGAGGAAGAGGTCAAAGATATCCCTCTCAAGCAACCCTGCAATCACGATACAAGAAGTCTCTTGTGTCTCCAACACACCTAATACACTTGTCAGATGTATAGGTGCACTAGTTCGGCGAAGAGATAGTGAAATACAAGTAGTATGGATGTGTATGAGTGGTAATAGCAATCTGAATAAAATATGGCAGCGAGTAAACATGCAACTGAACAGTAAATAAACGGAGTTTCGATGCTTAGAAACAAGGCCTAGGGATCATACTTTCACTAGTGGACACTCTCAACATTGCAATCATAATTGAATATAAATATAAGCACTTCACTATGCTATTCTGAATTACTCTCTGGCAAGATAACGAACACTAATTCATCATGTAGGCAAACCTTAAAGATGTATTCCCAAATACTAATAAACACCCCACGCTGTCACTGTGAGCATTCATAGGAGGTACTAACACACCACAATTTCATAGAGACATCCAACTCAAATCATAACTCGGTGAATAAGTATTCGTGAAATATAGCCTAAGAGACCCACACGGTGCACACACTTGTCACCTTTACACACGTGGGACAAGGAGTCTCCGGAGATCACATAAGTAAAATCCACTTGAATAGCATAATGACATCTAGATTACAAACTCATCATATGGATCTCAATCATGTAAGGCAGCTCATGAGATCATTGTATTGAAGTACATGGGAGAGAGATTAACCACATAGTTACCGGTACAGCCCTTAGCCTCGAGGGAGAACTACTCCCTCCTCATGGGAGACAGCAGCGGTGATGAAGACGGCGGTGGTGTCGATGGAGATGCCTTCCGGGGGCACTTCCCCGTCCCGGCGGCGTGCCCGAACAGAGACTTCTGTCCCCCAGATCTTGGCTTCGCGATGGCGGCGGCTCTGGAAGGTTTCTCGTACCGTGGCTTTTCCGTATCGAAGATTTAGGTCAGGGACCTTTAAATAGGCGAAGAGGCGGAGTCGGAAGGCTGACGGGGGCGCCACCCCCCTTGGGCCGCGCCGCCCTAGCGTCTGGTGGCCCTGTGGCCCTCCTCTGGTGGCTCTCGGGTGTTCTGGAAGCTTCGTGGAATTCTAAGATGTTGGGCGTTGATTTCGTCCGATTCCGAGAATATTTCCTTACTAGGATTTCTGAAACCAAAAACAGCAGAAAACAACAACTGGCCCTTCGGCATCTCGTCAATAGGTTAGTTCCGGAAAATGCATAATAATGACATATAATGTGTATAAAACATGTGAGTATCATCATAAAAGTAGCATGGAACATACGAAATTATAGATACGTTTGAGACGTATCACCACTCATCATCTTCCTCCCTCTCTGGTCCCCTCCACCATGTCAACGAGCCTCCTCTCACTCCCTTAAACATGCCTGTACCATCCCTGGCCAGAGAAGAGCACGCCAACGCCCAGCCCGCGACATGCCCAGACGTGCCCATGCCAGCCGCGGCGCGCCAGAGCGTGCACTGGCACACTCTGGACACGACAGAGTGCCGCCAAGCCCCGTCTCCTCCGTCCTCCCCTACACCTCCATTTCTGCATCGAGCATCACCACCCCTCCAGCTAGCTCGTAGACATGCTCGAATGCACGCGGGAGCCCTGTCGCCGTTGCCCCTTTCCAAAGATCGCCGCCAGTACCGCCGCAGAACTTGCAGCATCACGAGCCGTCCCCTCCTCCTTTCTCTGCGCCAGCTAGTACGCGAGCCTCGCCATGATGCTGGCAAGCTCAAGCCGTCCTTGACTTGCCTCTTCGCGCACCAGAGCAGTCGCGCCATGGATGACCTGCCCGCTCCGCCTCGGCCACCACTCGCTGCTATAAAAGGAGGCCACCCGCGCCTCAATCCTTCACGCCATCAGCCTCCCCTCCTCTCACCCGATCTCCTCGACCCTCTCCACCTCAACATTGTCCACCGGAGCCCTTCAATTGCACGCTGGAGTCCCGTGGAGCAGCTGCAGACGCCACCGTTGATTGGAGCCACCTCCGGCGACACCACCTGTACCAGGCGAACCGCCGTCCTCGACAACCTCCTCCTGCACCTCGCCGCCCATCGCCGGAGCGCCGGTGAGCTCGCCAACCCCCGACCCTCGCCGCCAGTAAGCTCCCCTCTCGCCGGAGACGACGACGCCTCGCGTCCGTTCGATCCTACTCTAATCCAACGATCCACATCGAAACATACCGCTTCGGGTTTTAAGACTCTCTGACCGCTGGGGCCCTCCCTGTCAGGTGGCCCGCGTGCACCGTGAGCATAGCTGGGCTGGCCCAGATCTTTTTCCCTCTGCAGCCCATTTCCTTTTCCCGCGTGGCCCGATTAATTCAAATCTGGTTTAATTCACTTAATTCAAATTCAATACTGCTGCTCACTTCAAAATTAAATAGGAAAATATATACTGGTCCAAATTTGATGAATTTTATATATTTGGAAAGCTTATGAAAATATCTATCATACCCCTGTGGTCTCAACTCTAGATTCATTGTAGAATTTCTGTAGTGAAAATAACAAGGCAGTAGGTTTTCAAACTTCAAACATTTATATAAAATCAACCATGAATTGTTTTGAGTTGATTCCAACTCTAAAATATCACATTTCATATTGTCTAATTGTTTATGTAAAAATATGATATGGTTGTTGCATATGATCATGGGCTAGAACAAAATAATGGCTATGTGGCCATTTCTAGTCCATTTAAATTATCTCAATTAATTTTATGTAAATAGTATGAGAGGAACTTTCTCATTTAAATCATTGTCCTAAGTAATCCAATATGATGTAATAACCTAAATTTATAGCACCTCATATTTAATACTTAGTGATATTAAATTGTTCCATAGTAATATTTAAATTGCATGAGGTGAAGTATCTCATTTAAATCATTTTCCCCAAATAATAAATATGAAGTGTTGACCTTGGTCAACATGTACTCATACCTTATTATTTGTGGAGATTAAATCTTAACAAGATTCAATGAGAGGAAATTATTTCTCAAGGATAATAAATAGAAACCCTAATAAATATTTCAATAAGAGGAAATTATTTTTCAAAATAAATGGGAGTAAAACCCTAGTATGGATGTTTGTGATGATGACAGATCATCTTGAGTGAGCCATTAAGGCTAAGTAGTCCCCTTAAGTATTGATTGGTGATTTTTATCCTCGTATCGTTTATAGACGCTAGTACCGGAGACTACCAAGAAGAGGAGGTCTTCTACGAGGAAGAAGAAGAACACTTTGATCACTACACCAATCAAGGCAAGCTAATATTCTTGCAAGTTGCCCTAGTGCAAAGCTCTACAAGAGCAAGACACCATTACCTTCTACTTTATGCTTAATGATCCCATCCCAAGTTTTGAACTTACAAGTTTTGACTTTGTTTTACCAAAGTTTATTTTTGATTCATGATTCACTTGGTCTAGATATAGAGTAGAACAAGAACATCAAATTTAGCCTAGAGAAATACAAGCTAGTTAGCACCCCTCATGACTAGTTGCTAGTGGTAACAAATAAAAGTGACTACTTTAGAGGGGAAAATGTGAAAACCAATGACTTTGAAAACCTTGGAATGATGAGTCATTCTATTGAAAGATTTTGAAGGTGAATATGACTTGTGAATGACATGGTGAACTTTACAAAAACTGATGGTTGGGTTCGGATGCGATACCATTCCAATTTGAAAGTACCCCCACAATACCCAACATGGGTAAGGGCTTAACTAGAAATTTATGTGCTTTAGTATGGGTTCCCTCTAAACAAGCGTCATAGGGGTTATGCCGAGGCTGCCTCCATTGAAATGTGAAATGACGTGAAATGAGGTGAATGTCCTACCCAAGCCCTGTGCAGTTCCCAGGCTGACGGTTTGTCTTCACTGGGAGGCCAAGCTCATGGGGAAAGGTGCCTGTGCTAGGATATGTAAGTGAAAGGTTATGGTTGGTAGTCCGCACACGGAGTGTGATAAATCAGGGCCAGTTAACCCTGACGGACTATTGCAAATATTGTGGCAAAAGTGTGCGACCTCTGCAGAGTGTAAAACTATTCGAATAGCCGTGTCCACGGTTACGGACGATTGGAAATGCCATACTGTTCCGTCATCAGACCATTTTCAAAATGTGACATGTGAAGGGTGACTTGTGACTCGAACTTGAAAGGTGAATTTGACTTGATCACAACAGAGTTGTGGGAATGACACTAATGTTCCCACTTGAGTTAGTTATGCAAATGAAAAGTCTTTTACTACTAAATGCTTATGAAATAAAATTGGCTTTATGCAAATGAATCTAGAGCTTAGAACCCCATTGCTACAGATAATAGTGCTTACACTAGTATTAGTTTGCGAGTACTTTAAAGTACTCCTGGCTTTGTCCCTGGCTATTCAAATGGCCAGACTATGAAGAGGAGAACCAGTACCAGGATGATGGACAGCAAGACGTCTATGATAACTAGGACTGCTCCGGACGTCAAGCGTTGCCTGTGAAACAGATGGACCGCTACTACGTTTCTTCCGCAGCATGTTTTGTATTATGATCTTTAGATAAACTATGTTGTAAGACGATTATGGTTTGTAATGAATGATGTTCTGTGATATCAATCTATTATGTCTCGCAAAAACAATATTCCTGGGATTGCGAGGTATGGCATAATAGGCATCTGGACTTAAAAATCCGGGTGTTGACATATTCAAAATAAAATTATCTTTAACTTTTCGCATTTACCGCAGGTAAATTAGTGGCATAGGGGTTGATAAACTGTGAGATAAAATATTCTAAATAAAATGTTATCATTCCGAAATATTTGATAGAGATTCGTAAAAAAAAATTAAATTGTCAAACACACTAAACTTACTTGTCGGGAATTATAGCTGAAACACCGGGATCGGTGAACTGACGATATATTAATTCTGTTTGCTAGGTTTTTCCTATATATATATACTTACAACAAGTTGAAGTTCCACTTCAACCTACAGTATTGATTGTATGGTACAAATAATATACGTCCCTATTTCAAACAAGAATACGTCATGGGTTAGTTGGTCAGCAAGGAGGATGTGTTGTGCTTGGCCGCGTGAGGTCGTGAGTTCGAATCACAGGAGAAGTACCGCGCACGTAGCCTAACAAAATCTGACGAATGGACGTTAGGCTGTCGGAAATTGACCGCTTGAGCGGTTGACCGCCATCTAAGAACGACCGAGAGGACCACATGCAAATCAAATTGGTAGCCTTGAGAAACAACCTAAAAAATATGGAAAAATCATGTATTGTTAAAATAATATTATTACAATAGTTCCAAAGGACTAAATCAAATGCGGTTTTGAGACTTAGTTTCTCTGATAACTTCATTGAATCAATTCCTTGCTCTAGGGATGCAACCCAGTGAGCCCATAGAAGCAAAGTAAACTAGTAAACTCACAATCGAGATTCGTACCTTACCATCATAGAACCACAATTAAAGAATAAAACTTGACCATATGCTCATACCATACTGCATGGAGCATGGCTAATGTATCCTATGCCCTTAAGAACATAAAAGACCTACTCAAAACGGCAAAACATGGCAAGGATCAAAGGCATATGAACTACAATAGAATCTAAAACTAAAAATTCACCAACAAAGAATAACTCTGTATCTAATATTAGCATGGAAACAACACGAACAAGCTATTCCGTCTTCCGCTCTAGACAAACTATGAGGGGATGAAGCAAATCAGGGGATGAAGTCGGTATTATTGGTGGATATGGCGATGGAGATGCTCCTCCCTATGTCGAGGAGAGAACGAATGAGGGGATGTGGCAGAAGATGATCCCGACAACGGTTCCCCTCCAATTATCCTCTAACGCGCCGTGTGAAGTGTCTATTTTAGTCTTTTCTCGTAATTTCACATCCTTTCACGATAAAAAATCCCGTATGGTATATATGAAGGGTTTAGCACAAAGCGGAAGTGGTGGAAAAATTATCAACACAATCGGATGAACGAGGCCCTTCATGGTGCGGGTACCCCCCATAGGTCCTCCTTGTCCCCTTCTTGGCATGTAGGGTGCTTTCAGTGTTGGGTCTCTTCCTCTTCAAAAACAAGAACACTATGTTTTCCCCAAATTAACTGGAGCCCTGAAGGTAAAAATACGAAATTAGTGGTTTCATGTCTCGAATATTAAATAACAAAACAATGAGATTTCATGGAAAATCCCGTAAATAAATCATTAAAATAAACATAATAATCATACAATAACAATGAAAAAACATAATAAACATCAAAAGTCAAAGATATGTGAGCATGCTATTCTTTACTAGTGAAGATTGGAAATGATATCATATAGCTTTGGTATAACCTTTGACTAATTTGCCATCTTTTTCCTCACTTTACAAAGAGAGTGGTGTTGTATCATAGTTAAAGATACAACCTTTGCACAAAGTCATAGGAAAGAAGAATGGCTAAATCACATGTCTACATATCACCAAAATCACAAAATGTAGAGACAACACCTAAACAATGCACTGGAGTAGTAGTCTCTTATGTTTTAATTGCTCCTATAAAAGGTGTGCTAAGAAACTCTCCATTGTGAAAGGCCTTAGACTAGTCACAATGGAGAGTATCATATAGTTGTTTCATGCAAATAATACTAGTGTACGATACTATCTTAACAATGCATAGTATCATGTGGTAGTATCATATGTTACATGTATTTAATGATTTATAGAATCTCAATATAAAAGTGTGTACAAGATTTGTTTGGCATTAATTTTTCTAGTTGTACGCGCTATGATACGGTATCTACCTATGATACCACTATCATCTCTTTCATCATTAATTGATGTGACACATCAGCTTTTTGCATGCATGTAGTGCATGATACTAGCTTAGACTACTCACAATGGGAGTATCAGGTTGGCTACAGTGGGTAGTATTATATAGTAGTATCATGTATATGATACTTCTGTATGATACTGGATCCATAATGCATATAATCATAGACTAATATCATAGTTTTACTATATTAATTGATTTGTAGAATCCCAATACAAATTTGTGTACAAGATTTATTTTATACTAACTTTTCTCATGATGTGTGCTATGATACAATATCTACCTATGATACTCTAATCTTCTCTCTCATCCATAATTACCTGCCACGTCTGCATTTTTTGTGGGGCTAGGATGCATGATACTAGCTAAGACACTAGCATTATGGCTAGCCTCTTAGGCACAGGTGGACCTTAGTGGGGGCGAAATGGGCTGTCGTCCCCCCATGCCCAGGAAAATTTTGCCTACTATCTACAGGTATTTGGCCCATTTATCAACTGAAAATCAACCTGAAGCTCATTTTTAGCCCCCTCAGCCCATTTCGCCCCCCCCCCCCCAGAATTTCGGCCCAAGGTCTGCGCAAGCTCATAGGTAGTATCATACATCTCATGCATCTCATGCATGCAAAAAGCTGATGTGGTAGTGCAATTCAAGATGAGAGAGAGGATTGTAGTACTTCCTCCATCCCAGTTCACAGGGCTTGCGCGTATCTCTAGGTTATCAATTTAGCCAACATAATATCATTTGTATTATATAAAAATTATATCGTTAGAAAGTAGAACATCTAAGCTTTATAATGATATATATTTTATAATACATATGTTGCATTATCATCGTCAAATTTACGATCTAGAGATACATGTAATCCCTGTGAACTGGGACGGAGGGAGTATCATAGGTAGATGTCGTATCATAGCACGTAGTACTAGAAAATTTAATGTCAAATACATCTTGTACATTGATCTGCATTGAGATTCTACAAATCAATTGATATAGGAAGATTATGATACTACTAGTACATGATACCATACATTGTGGACATAATAACATATAGTAGTATCATACAAATGATACTTTTATATGATACTATGTATTGTGACTAGTCTTATGGATCCCAAGGTGCAATTAATTTGCATCTTGACTCCTTCTATGGTATCCAGAGTCCCGCTCTGAAATGTACTCGGAAATGTACAGTGCTCATTTCAAATGTCACAACACTCACAACATTGAGTCTTAAGAACGTATAGATGTTGGAAAATGCAAGAAAAAGTCAAATTAGGAAATATATATTATAATATTTCTTATTATCAAAACTTAATTAAGAATCAGCTTCAGTTCTTTCACGTTTTTGAAGTTCCAAAGGCAGCACTTGATACAAATGGAGTTCATATTCCTCATTGATTCTAATTTTCGAATTCTGCTATGCACATTTTCTTTTTGTTTTGCTTTCACTTTTCCACCCCCAATGTCGAACAAAATTCTAAATGCGAAAAATACAACTTTCGAACAACTGTACGCAACCAGCATTGAGTGAGATTCTATTTATTTCAGACATTATAATTTTTGCTAAAATAAAATAAAATAGATCTTAGCTTCACACTCTATGATCAGATAAGAATATGTACTAAACATATGTTTAATCAGATCTAGTACATGGTAAACAATTTGGAAATCACTAGATTAAAAAAAATGGAGAGCACCAAAAAGATTTGGCAAGCAGGCCAGGCATACGAGACTCACGGGTAGGACCACGGCTTGGATCTTGGGATGTGTTAGGTGGATGAATCTGAACACCACAGTCGAAAATTGGCTGCCGGCGATGGATCCGTACATAGGATCATATGAGCTCGGCAACGACGTCGGGGTCGAAGACGAGCCAGCCGCTGACAGATCTTGGCATGGATTCTTTTGAGGCATGGAATAATATTAGGTCACCAACAAGACGATCCTAGATCCGCAGTAGCTTGGGTTGGCCGCCATTGATCTCTCGTGCATGACGTCGTCGTTCCAGCGGAGCCGGTCACCGCTGGAGCTGTCCTACAAGGGTCGTTGCGAGGGGATAGAAGGAGACAAGACCAGAGGAAGATTTTATTCTCACATGTTCTATTCCCAGCATGTCGCAGACCATGGGAACCTCTTATGTATTAAAAAAAACTACTTTGCGCACACATCATGACCCTTACATGCTCGGCGGGGATTCAAAAATCATCTGACGCCCGCTTCAAAACGTCCGCGTCCCACAACTAACTATTTATACTGAAGTTTTTGACCTCGTTACAACTCAACTAGTCTCTAATTTAAGTGTTTTATTGAAAACAATTTTTTGATATTATATGGTAAATACCTTTTACGTATAGCTAGTAGCATTAGCAACTTAAAATGCGCCTCGTTTACATTAAGTACAATATTCTATGCAGTTGCCATTTATCATTGTAAATAAATTTCAAAGGGCGCACTAAAAGTTAAGTTTGTTACAAATTTTGTTTTTTTGGGGGGGGGGGGGTGTTTAAGATATTTTTTATATTGGGTTTCACCATTAATCCGACCAAACCAATATTTTCGCATTATTTCACCAAGTTATTTAAACCCCTTGATGTATTGTATGCATTGTATATGTATCTTTTTTCATGCTATCTTCAAATACCTATAGAACTTTGTAGAGACCAACTGTATGGACCTAGCCAATAACTTGCAAGAGTTGTTACTAGTTCAAGACTAGGAAGTTTAGGTGTAACTAAATATTTGTATGTATAATGCATGAAGTGTCATTAGTATAGCATGTCCTCAAATCTCAGCTGACGGTATCAACTAGTACCCGCTGTACTCAAATTCCCTCTTTGTTTTTGCCTATAAGCTCATCCATTCAGAAATGTATCCAACTTATGAATCATTTACCTCCGCCTGCCACCACGTGCCAACCTGATCCCAACCAAAGCCAAGCCATATACTGCACGGTTCTTGAAGCATAACGGCTCTCTCTTACGTGCAATAAGCGACTAGGGTTTCACCGATCCATCAATCGACTCAATTCCATACATATGCAGTGTTGTTAATGATGTTAGTGATGTTACTTGATTAGTTAGTGGTGATTGCTTGCTTTGTTTGTTCTTAATTAGCCGCATTAGCAAACTAAGGTCTCCTTTGGAACATATATGAAGGAGGTTTTAGTGAAGTTTCCGCAAATCGATGTGAAATTCGTCTGCGTCAAACCGGCACCAATAGGTAGCCAGCCCACTCGGAGCAGCGGAAAAATGGGTGGCTTAATGGAGGACGGAAGAATGATAAACATAAAATTCGAATTGGAGTATCTGCTCTTTGTTGGGCGATCTGGAGGAGTAGGAATGATATCATTTTTAACAAACAAACGGGAACTAATTTTTTGCAGGTTATCCGGCGAGCTGCTCATTTGATAAAAAATGTTTGGCCCGAGCCAAAAATTTGATTGAACAATGAGTTTTCCTTCTCCCGTCGGAGCAGCGGGAGGATATGGTTACTGGATGCAATTGAATGCTAGTGGTTGCTCAGGACTTCTTTTTCCAGGCTCCTGGGTGGTGGCATCTTCATAGAATAGCAGATGCATAGAGTTTCTGTGAGCCGTATTTTCTTTTGGTTGATTCATGTATCCACTCTAGTTGATCCGTGAATGTAATAAGTACTGTCAGAATTTTATTGATTTGACACTTTGGTTTAATAAGCAAGCCGTGTGCATCTATTGATGAGCCTGGGGCTATGCTCTTTTATCTAAAAAAAAAAAAGTAGCCAGCCCACTGCCCACCAGATGCATGTCCGACTGAGTATATATTTTGGTTGCTTTTATTTTTGTTCTGATTAAATCTGACGCATCATTGGCGACTTCGGATTGTGATTGATCGCCACCGAAGAAAGTTCACCACACATGGTCACGTTACATTTCCCCTCTCACACATACGGTATCTCTATTATTTGAGGAATTGCACTTTTACTAGCTTGAAGAACTAGCTAGGAGAACCTTATCTTGTGAGCGCCGCAGAGGTGTTTGGCAGCTGCGCCCATCTGCCCCGTCGGGCCGTCGCCGGCGACCGGGTCTCCGTGGCCGCCCCCCTTGTCCGAGCCCGAGCAGAAACGCGCCAGCCACGATGCAAGCGCGGCCGGCCAAGAGAAGCTCTGCGATTCGTACTCCATGATCGCCCACCTCGAGTCTTAAGAGCTTAGAGCTGGACACACACACCTTAGTTTGCTCTGCGCAAGACCTATGGAGGAAGCTTAATTTGGTTGACTGCTGCCCTTCTGTTACACTTGGTTGCGTACCTGTCTTATATAGAACGATGTATTGGGGGTGATGTGTGCTGGATTGCTTGGCAATGAAGTTGCAACGTGCGAGATATTTGATTGTTTTCAGAGACTAGGCTACTCTCGGTCAAGGTAAAAGCAAAGGTGATGTATGACAGGGAATATCATTCAGAGTGTGCTGTACAGAGTGCAGTGCCAGCGCAGCTTCCTTGGTGTTACTGAGCTACGACTTGAGACTTGGGAGTGAAGAAGGTTGGAAAAAAGGGGATGTTTTGGCTGCCAGGTCCAAGTGTCCAAGCCTATGTAGAGCGATGTTACACGCGTAGATTGACCTAAGAAATGGAGGTTAATTTTCAAAGAACCTTGCTGGCGCGAGTGGACGTTTTTACACAGATGGTGCATCAACTGGTCAAGTGTCTCCGTGCGTCTTGCCGAGGTGTGGGGGTGAATTCAGAAGCTAGTCCTGATGCTGTGCAAGCTCGCCATGATGCCGTTCTGGTGCACTGGCTGGTCACAGGCCGCAGAGGAAACGAAGGCGAAGGCTCCAGGAAATGCTCGAGCGTTACAGGAATAATGCCTTTGATCGTCTGTAGATCATAAGTCTGGAGTTCTCTTTATTTCACTGTTTTTAGTTTTCAGTTTGGAACTGTAAGTTTTCCAGTTTTGGTTCCGCTTCGGAGTCAACCTGACTCCCTTCTGAGAGTCCTCGATCTTGGTCGAAAAAAACTATTGCGAGTTGTGACATCTCTATGAATGGTTGTCCAAAAGTAAAATGCAATATCTAGGTATAACTGAACCTTAGCATGTGCACCTTCTAGGTATAATTGAACACCGCCGGGTTCATTAGTTAGTACTGGATGATCGATCCAGTGGTGGTGGTGTTTGCTTTGCTTTGTTTGGTGCTAATTAGCTGCAGTGTATAGCAAAGTAAGGCCGCTTCTGCAACATGGACGATAGTTTTCCTCTAAATAATACCTACGACATCTGCATAACTAATATGCATACAGGCGAACCAGCTTTAAAGTATAAACTTGAATAGCCGAAATACATATCAAAATGATAAATGTAAAACGCCTAAGATAATAGTGGACCTATCCATGTTGGGTAAAAGTATCCTTCGCCACGTTCTTCAACCGTGTAGACACATCCGTAAACAGGTCGCGAAGCTCCACACGCTGTAGAGATGACCATAAACGAAACGTACCGGTACTCCGGTAGATAACCTGCATAACAAAAAAAGTTTTGTTGTTACACCTTCTCATTTGTACATAACCATATCGACTAAATAACGGCAAGCGCTCCCACCCTAAGAAGAATTTTGAACTTGTGATTAATACCATGTAGCCAGTTCCCAAAACTATTGGCAATACTACGAGGCGGTGACAAGTTCAGAGCTACTTGGATGACTGACCATATAGAACGGGCGAACTTGCAATGGAAGAATAAGTCTTCGATTGTCTCATCTTGATGAAAAAATCCATACTTTGTGCGCTAATTGCACTTAACAAGGTTGTCCTAGTTTAGGATAACTCCTTGACGAAGATTCGACGCAAATATTTTTATTTTGAGAGGTATCTTCATACCAAGTCATCCTATTATAATCGACTGGGACGTCAGGTAGAACTAAAGCTTTCTACATGGAATTGACAGAGAATGTACTGTTCTCCTGTAAGTTCCAACGAAATTCACCGATTTCTAGCGGCAACTAAACTTGGGCCAGTCGATGAAGTAAGGCATTCCAAGATGTCAGTCTAGGATCGATTAAATCTCTTCTGAACGTCACATTCGATGTAGACGACTCTAGCACTGTGGCTATTGTATCACCTTTGTGAAGAATGATACTAGTACTATACAAAGCATGATAGTGCCTAACCATGTATCCTACCTGAAACGAATTTCTGAACCATCCTTAATAGAAAATGATCCAAAAAGTCCAAACAGTCCCCATGTTCTCAATATACTTGGGAAAAATCATTCGCGCCAACATATTTTTCTTTTTAGGAGGGTCTGCCAGATACCAACCTCAGTAAGTAGTGTAAAAAAGCATTTACCCAACAAGGTAGTATTTTTAACCTCGAGGTCATGAATACCTAGCCGCCCTGGTCTTTGGGACGGCAAATCACACTTCACCTAGCCAGTCGATACGTTTTGAAGGCTGGACCTATCATTCGCAACTTTGGATTGTGATCGATCGCCACCGAAGAAAGTTCGCCACATATGGCCACGTCATATTTCCCTGTCATCACATATGGTAGCTTGATAGAGAATTAATTGGGAAACTATACATATATCAATTATACGCAGGCTCCGCAACATCGAAATATCGTATTACGGATGGCACATAACCCTACTATAAAGAAGAAAAAAACAAAAAAAAAATCCGCTACAGTGATCAAAAATTTATAGCTGCAACACAAACCATTGCCAAGACCATTGCGATGCACAATAAATTAAGGCCACACTCTCAAAACAGTGCATTCAACACCATTGCGAGGTACAATAAATTATGGCCATATATTGGATTTTCATCGTAAAAGAACTAGCTAGGAGAACTATGATGAAGAAGTAGAAAACTTTATCTTGTGAGCGCTCCAGAGGTGTTTGGCAGCCCCACCCATCTGCCTCGTCGGACCGTCGCCGACAACTGGGTCTTCATGACCGTCACCCCTGTCGGAGCCCGAGCGGAAAGGCGATTTACACAAAAATAATCTTTTGTTGCAACTATAGCACAGACTGACCCTCCGGGCAAACTATTTCACCCATCTAACCCTTTTGTGTGGCGCCCCTCTCATGGGCGTCATACATGGCAGTGTGGCGCCCGTGCCTGCAGCGCCACTCTTCCAGCCGACGTGGCGCCCTCGACGCTGAGCTGGTGCGCCGATCCGACGTGGCAGGATGTGTGGCGCCCATGGGAGGGGCGCCACACTACTCTATATATATAATTTCTGTCTAGAGTTAATAGAAGACTGTGGTAGCTCAATTGGATGAAGCTTTTGCTTTTCAATCCCAGATCTTTAGTTCGAACCTCCGCACCACCCGAATTTATTTTTATTTTTAAAAATTATGCTAGACATTGTAGTATGTTTAAAACATGAAATCTAGCCTCGTACTGTTTTGTAGAGTTTTTTTTGTTATCTTCTCTTGCTTGCAAACTGAACAAACATATACAACGCTGCAATGTTGTGTCTCTCCGGGCTTGGCTCCTCCTAGTCCTCACATTTTCCGGTCACCTTGCACTTAAATCAATCCTTGGTGCCAACGAGTCATCTCCCGGAAAACATCAAATCTATGTCTTCTTGTAATTCAATAAAGATATTGGTTTTTTTCCAGAGATACATTTTATTTGTTTAGAAAAAAGTGTCGAGGCTGATGCTTTGTTTCCGTCAAAGCTTTTACTGTTGAACTTCATGGATGCGACGACAGGCTGATTTCAGTTGTCGTTTGCTGTAGGAATTTGCAGAGTCTTCGTGAGAGCAGAAGTCTCCAGCAGATCAACAACAACTAAGGTTAAAGAAGAAGATACCGCCACGAAAAATACTGGTTCCCTTACCCCCTATCCAATGCTGCTAATGCCTATGTGATCTCTAACTGCACATTGCAAGAACACGTCAAATTTGCCATCGTTTGATGTTAACTTTTTTTGTTTATGAGGGAATGATCTCTGGGTAATTTTTTTAGCCACCTACAAAATGCTTGAAAGAATCACGAATTCAACCATTCAATCTTTGTCAATATATGTGAGCATGCTTCATGAGTTTTGGGCTAAAAGTGTAGAAACTGAATATTCAGAGTCCATTCGTACTGTAGAACTATTAAATAGATCAATTTTTGAAAAGCAACAGTATGGCATAAATGTTTTAAGATCCTTCATGAAAAACTGAAACATGATCAGTTTGCCATCTACAATAAGATGCTTACTTAGTTAATTTGATGTTAAATTTTCCCTTAAAATATGAGAGTTCTTAGTTGCTGAATTCTGTTTTCCTACAAGACATTGTCTAGATATGTAGATTAAAGATGGGCGATGGGTCGGCGCTTTCTGCAGATTAAGGAAATCTTTAGGTATGATTCTCAGCAAAATTTGCGTCCCTATGCATGCCTTCACTATACAAATGTAGTAGAACCACTCTCTGACTTCCAAATAGTTCCAGTTGATACAGTGATCGAACATCTCACAAGAAAGCTACGTATGTTTAAGGTTATGACTATTCAGTAATGCACTGATGAAAAACAGTTGTTTCTTATCATTACCAGGGGAGGCGCTATGAGCTTTGGACCTCTGCGGAAATGACGGGGTCCTTGGTCAATGGATGTGCCTGCTTACAGGTTTTATGTGGCAGAAAATCCAATTCATCTGAAGAGCATAATTGTTGAGCTATGACTGATCATCACTCTAAAAAAATTTGCCCTTACTTATGTGGACACCCGTCATTACTGAAGAAATGTTCTCTCCATATTATGCATTGGAACATATTGATCAGGAGACAATGGCAATGGATTATCCATCTGGTTTTGCATGTATTGTTCTTTCCCAGAAAACTCATAAGGATACTAGATGGAGTTGCTATCAAGGCTTCATCCAATTGAGCTACCACAGTCTTCTGTTATTTCTAGACAGAAATTGTATATATAGAGTAGTGTGGCGCCCCTCCCATGGGCGCCACACATCCTGCCACGTCGGATCGGCGCACCAGCTCAGCGTCGAGGGCGCCACGTCGGCTGGGAGAGTGGCGCCGCAGCCACGGGCGCCACACTGCCATGTGTGGCGCCCATGGAAGGGGCGCCACACAAAAGGGTTAGATGGGTGAAATAGTTTGCTCGGAGGGTCAGTCTGTGCTATAGTTAAACAAAAGGTTATTTTTGTGTAAATCGCCGAGCGGAAACGCGCCAGCCAGGACGTAAGCGCGCCAACAGAAGCTCCGCGACTCGATCGTACTCCATGATCGCCTCCACCTGAGTTTTAATAGCTGGAGATCGACATGCTTTAATTTTCTCTGCGGGAGACACCTAGGAAGGAAGCTCGGTTTGATTTTGATTGACTGATGTGCTTCTGCGGGAGCACCCATCATGGTCACGTGATCATCTTAGGGTGACTTCTTTTGAGCTTCTATCACAGCTTATAGGTCCCAAACTGCTGAAGCCCAAAAGATGAGGGCAGCTTTTGCATGGCTTCCTCCCACCGTGAAGCCCGTATCCTGTGTGTAGCGAGAAACTGGTCGCTACCAGTTTCGCCGGAGTTTCCCGAGCTTCTCCCCAGGAACCCGAATCGGTATGCAACTTTAGCCTTTTCGTTGGTTCTATTTACTGCAAAACTGCCATTCCAGAGAATACCGTTTCGGCAATTGATAAAAAAGAAAAAAGAAAAAAAATCAACTAGACCGGGGAGGACTGAGGACCTAGGCAGACCCGAAAATCCCCTACGCGCTCCAACCCAGAGCTCCCCCATGGCGTTCTTGATCCCAAGTAGGTTTGCGCCGCCGCCGAGCTTCACGACAGCGACCCCGCCCTCTTCACCGCAGCTCCGCAGGGCAGCAACACCGCCGCCCCCTCTCCCCGCCCCCACGCATCCCTCCTTTTCTCGCCCAGCATCGTCTGCCTCTGCGTCCGCCGCCGCCCGCCTCTGCATACGCCGCCGCCCGCCTGATCTGCATCCGCCGCCGCCCACCTCTGCATCCTTCGCCGCCGAGCTCTCTGCTCCGCCCCCACCGGCCGACCATCGATCTCATCCTCCCCAACCGGTGACCTTCCCCACCGACGCGCACCTGGAGCTCGTGCTGCTCCACCTCCCCCCAACGACCTCCTCCTCCACGATTCGGCTGATGTCATCGTCCCAGCTACAGGTAATACCTTGTTCCAACCTTCTGCTGGTATTCTGCTAGTCAATTTGTTGAAGTTGTGCTATGATTGTTCTGTGAAGATTTATTTCATTGTAGCTGTACCAGAACATAGGAAGAAGTAATGTTCTGCTAACATTATAAAAATTTCACACTTGTATCTGTACCACAATGTTCTGCATCTAGATGACTAGATGGACAAGCCAAAGACGTGAAAGCAACTTGGGATGCTGTGACCAATGTGACCGCTAGAGTATCTCCGCAGAACATGCAAGAGAAATTCAACCATCTTATTCATCTGTAGGAGTTGTTATTATTGTAATTTCAAATCTGCCAATACATTTATTTTATATTGGCATGTACTAAATTATACTATGACACCACGTTTTTATTATCATCGACTTTCCATAATTTTCTTGATTCATTTCTAGATCATTCTATACTAAAAAGCAGCATATATACGTTAACATCATTTATTGAGAGCACGTATCAAATACTAGGGATTTATAGAAATTTTACAACTCAAACAAAAAATAAGCCATTATTCCATAAGCCCAAAAGAATAGGAGAAACTAGCTTCTAGGAGCTTCTACCCACCACAGTTTCTCCCCACCGAAACCTATAAGCCGGCTTATGCATAAGCACAAGCCTAAAAGAAGTCACCCTTATAGAGTGTGAGTGCTGGGCAGCTTGGTGATGAAGTGTCAACGTGCGGGATTTTCGATTCAACCAGCAAGGAGACATGCAAGACGCCAGCGCGGCACGCACAATCCACGTCGCGCCATGATCAGAGATGCGTGTCGTGTTCAGCACCTGGCGAGAGCGGCCTTTAGAGCATCTCCAGCCGCGTCCCCCAAAGCGTTCCTAAACCGCGCTGGATTGAGCGTTTGGGGACGTGTTTTGTTCGTGCCGTCTTTGGGGGACATCGCTCTCCAGCCGCGTCCCCCAAACGGCGCCTCCAAACATTTAAAATACTTCTTTTTAACACAGAACCATTTATCAAATATAGCATATGAATAAAAATGTTTGCGAGGATTGTTTTCAAATTAAATTACAACAAACAATAAAACAAGTAAACAAATATAATAAATAGGGGTAGATGCTACATCAAGGTGCCACGGTATTTCCTTTGATCCTCCACAAATGCTCAACGAGATCAGCTTGAAGTTGCTCATGCACATTGCTGTCACAGATCTCTGCGTGCATGCGAGAAAATCAGCAAAATCTGCAGGCAACTCATGATCAACCTCCACAAGAGGCCTTCACACTCATAGGGACCAACATGTGACCTAGCATGATTCTTGCAGTCATCCTCGATGATCATGTTGTGCATGATCACACAAACCTGCATCACCTCCCACATTTGGTCGTGAGACCAGCTTAGAGCAGGGTACCGGACAATGGAAAATTGTCGGCATGTGTTGCCTCGTCGGCGAAGTAGTCATTGTGCAGCATGGCATGCCCCTCCATCCTCTGCCGGGGCTTCGACTTCCTTCTTCCCGGCCTTGATCCTCCGCGGCGCGGCCTCTTCCTCTTCTCCGCCTCAGCGTCAAGCATGTCCTGAAGGGATGCGATGATCAGCAAATGCTCCCGCAGGTCGTCGTCGAAGGCTTGCTCGTCCTCCAGCAGCAGGGCAACTGTAATGTCCCAGGTTTAGAGACGATCGAGGGGTAGATTTTAGAAAGGGATGTGCAGTGCATCGTAAATTCTGGGGAAATTTCGCGCTTTTAAAACAAAACTGCATCGAAGGGGGACAAGTTTCTCTCTCGACACCTTACAGGGTTAAGGTTTCGAGAGTGCGACAAACTTGTTCCTACTCAACTAAATTAGGGTTTTGAGAAGAGAGAAGAGATATTGCATCACAATCTTAAGTTGCATGATTGAATTCAAAATTAAGTTGTATGATTGGATTCAAACCAAAGTGGAATTTGAATTTCAAATTCAAACATTAAATCAATAACCATAATTCAATTATGAGGAAATTCATTAAGTCAATTGTAAATAATACACATTATGAACAATACAAATAATAAGTAAAGCTCATTAGGGAAAACCTTGAGCTTTATTGATAATCACACATGATACATTGTCAATTACAATATTCAGAATTGAAATAAAGGAATATTACAACACATTACAAGAATTGGCAAAATAGAAAAATAAAATAAAAGAAAAGTACAATGTATTGATCTATCCTAAAACTACAAGGTAATCTTCATTAAAGCTTGAGCTTGATGATCTTCATCTTCATTTGATCATCATCTGCCAGAACTGCACTGAGCAAACAAAAACTGATGCTAAGTGACAGATTAACAAACAGTTGAAATGAAGAGGATATATGACAGGATGGTGACTAAGTCATTCAAACCAGTCCCAAAACACATGCTAAGTGACACATGGGAGGCAAACATATACTCTTCTGAGCAGGAAGTCACAAAATGGCAAGGCAGATGTATGAGCAGAAGGGACAAATGAGACAAATATGTTTCTGACAATCTCAACCATTCCCTTCTGACAAGGACACAGAAGAACAAACAAACAAAACGATTGAAACGATAGAGCTGCTCTTTATTCAGTCTGCGAACTAACCAAGATTACAAACGCGAAGATGAGGCAAACAAACCAAAACCGCGAAACAATCCTCACCTTCGATATTTTAAGGTAGGTGAGGTATACATCATCGCAGATCAACCGGGATGGTTTGTTCTTGCCGTTCCCATGCCGATCCTGAACACGGCAAAGGTGGGGTAACGTTTTGATCGCTGAAGGCTGGTGGGGAAGACGAGTAGCGTTCGTGGGATAACCGGATAAGGATCAATCAGACTAACGTGATTGCCAGCCGGAACGTAGTGAGCGCTTATCTTCGATGACGGAAGAAGATGTCGGGCTTATCCAGTTATGACGGACTGTAATGCCACCCAGACCGTGGGGATATGGGCGGTGTATGTTGCTCTTTATCGATTATCGCGAGCAGACCTTTGTTATGTGGGTAACCTCTCAGAAGGTAGAACAGCGCTGCCTGGCACCAAACGTGCTGGTCTGCCAGCTACTGACCTGAACCACAAAGCGTATCATCCTCGCCAGGATTTTCCGGCGTGCTGCAGGAGATTTCTTCTGTGGACCATCTGGAATATCGCGCGGGATGCTGGTTCCTCCATGGGGCAGTCATGTGGGTAGCGGAAGCCGGAAGCCAGTTTCTTGAACAACGCCAGATAACAATCAACACAGACATCAGGAGGTATCGTCAACCCAACAACCTGATGCTGGTGGGAGATCCCATAACCTGTATTTTGATGATCCATAGAGTTATGTATTGGCAGGAAATACGAATTGATCCCGGGATCAATGAAGACACAAATTAACCAACTATTCCATCCACGGATAATCAAATATATGAAATATAAATTTATCTGACACCTAACAAGGGATGGAAATAATGAGTCATACTAAATAGACTCACCGTTACAACTCCTTCGACCTCTTACAAATGCCCAACGCCAGCAATATGGGATCAACATCATGATCGACTAAAGGTAAAATTATTACAAATTTATTGTGGTCATATCTGGAGCCAATGATGACATGAGCATCAATGATACTCGCCGACAAAATTAAAGAAGACAGTAGAAATCTGACGCATGATGATGGATTACGGAAAATATGAATTACAATGCGGATGGAAGTGACTGAATAAATGAAGATATGATGATACAAGACGGCCTCACCGTATATGCTTACTTCAGCTAAATTCATAGCGCATATAGGCAATGACCATTAACGCATCGTGATACCGAAACAAATTGTATGGACTTGTCCGGTGGTAGCAAACAACTGCTGGATGGATACAAAGCATCTGAAGAAGAAGGCCGAAGAACCGCCAAAGAAGAACTGCCGCAGGCGAAACAGCGTACCCGTAGCCGTTTCGGTGGCACTGGAGCAGAACAGCAAGCGCCAGGCCGCGTAACCGAGCCAGGCATCCCGGCAACATAACGCCCGGGCTTCTGTCTGGCGGCTTTGCCGTGATTATCGCGGTCTGGATATCCAGCCAGCCCGTGAGGTCGCCGTCGATCTGGCAAACCCTTATGCGGATCGTTAAGGCGTGGATGTGGCGAAGAAAGCGGCAAATCCAGCCCGCCAGGCCGATGTGCTGCAATGGCAATGCCGTCTTTCCTGGGCAGTCTATATGCGTGAAATTGGCGGGCGTGAGTCGACCAGCGGTATTGTGGCGCTTATGATATGGGGCGTGGAAGATGCAGATTAAGGAAGGCGTCTATGACGCGCGGCCAGGTGGCGGACCTAATGATGAACATTAACCTAACCCGACTCTCAGCCGGCACAACCGGTGAGCTAAAGGTTGTGCCGTGTTCATGCCATTTAATAATTATTCAAATTTTATAAAATGAAATATAACTACAAAAAATTAAAATATGAAAATGCAGGCATAAATCCCTATACAACAATGAAATGAAATACGGACCTTTTTAAGAACAAACATGATTAAGC
>NC_061509.1:223413574-223604930 GCF_022539505.1 Lolium rigidum
GCATGATTAGTTTCTCTAGAGTCTAGATATTTTCTGGTTATGGTGTTTGAACAACAAGGAGACAATGTAAAGTCTTATAATGCTTACAATATGTTCATGTGTGAGCTTTGCTGCACCGTTTTATACTTGAGTTTGCTTCAAACAACCTTGCTAGCCTAGCCTTGTATTGAGAGGAATTCTTCTCGTGCATCCAAATCCTTGAGCCAAATACTATGCCATTTGTGTCCACCATACCTACCTACCACATGGTATTTCTCTGCCATTCCAAAGTACATTACTTGAGTGCTACCTTTAAAATTCTATTCTTTGTCTTTGCAATATATAGCTCATGGGAAAGTAGCCTTAAAAACTATTGTGGTGAAGAATATGTAGCTATGTATCTTATTTCTTATAAGTTGCTTGTTGAGTGGTAACCATGTTTCTGGGGACGCCATCAACTCTTTTACCTTTGTTGAATATCATCTGAGTTGCTATGCATGTTCGTCTTGTCTGAAGTAAGGGAGATTTTCATGATCAAATGGTTTGAGTATGCATATTGTTAGAGAAAAACATTGGGCCGCTAACTAAAGCCATGATCCATGGTGGAAGTTTCAGTTTGGACAATTAATCCTCAATCTCTTATGAGAATTTTAATTGTTGTTGAATGCTTATGCATTAAAGAGGAGTCCATTTCTGTTGTCTATGTTGTCCCGGTATGGATGTCTAAGTTGAGAATAATCAAAAGCGAGAAATCCAATGCGAGCTTTCTCCTTAGACCTTTGTACAGGCGGCATAGAGGTACCCCTTTGTGACACTTGGTTGAAACATATGTTATGCAATGATAATCCATGTTAATCCAAGCTAATTAGGACAAGGTGCGAGCACTATTGGTATACTATGCATGAGGCTTGCAACTTATAGGATATCTTATACATAACACATATGATTTATTACTACCGTTGACAAAATTGTTTCTATGTTTTCAAAATGAAAAGCTCTAGCACAGATATAGTAATCCATGCTTCCCTCTGCGAAGGGCCTATTTTTACTTTATTGTTGAGTCAGTTTACCTACTTCTTTCTATCTTAAAAGCAAACACTTGTATCAACTGTGTGCATTGATTCTTACATGTTTACCTATTGCACTTGTTATATTGCTTTATGTTGACAACTATCCATGAGATATACATGTTACAAGTTGAAAGCAATTGCTGAAACTTAATCATCCTTTGTGTTGCTTCAATGCCTTTACTTTGAATCTATTGCTTTATGAGTTAACTCTTATGCAAGACTTATTGATGCTTGTCTTGAAAGTATTATTCATGAAAAGTCTTTGGTATATGATTCAGTTGTTTACTCATTGTCTTCACCATTGCTTCGAATCGCTGCATTCATCTCATATGCTTTACAATAGTATTGATCAAGATTATGATAGCATGTCACTTCAGAAATTATCCTTGTTATCGTTTACCTACTCGAGGGCGAGTAGGAACTAAGCTTGGGGATGCTTGATACGTCTCAAATGTATCTATAATTTCTTATGTTCCATGCTAGTTTTATGACAATACTCACATGTTTTATATGCACTTTATATCATATTATGGCATTTATTGGACTAACCTATTAACAAGATGCCACAGTGCCAGTTTTCTATTTATTATGTCTCGTTTATTGCGGAAAAGGCCCAAAAACCAAAGTGCTCGGAAAAATCCGGAAAAATCACGAAAATTCTATTTCACCGGAAGACTCACGGAGCCAGAAGGGCCAGGCCAGAGGAGGCCCAGGGCCTCCTCACAATAGGCCGGCGCGGCCAGAGGGGTGGTCACCCCACCCTATGGGGTGGGCCCCTCGGGACTCTTCCGACTCCGCCTCTTCGCCTATAAGATGTCTCGTGACCTAAATATTCGACACCGATTGACGAAACTCCAGAAAGACTCCAGGGACGCCGCCGCCATCGCGAAACTCCAATTCGGGGGACAGAAGTCTCTGTTCCGGTACCCTGCCGGGACGGGGAATTGCCCCCGGAGCCATCTCCATCGACTCCACCGCCATCTCCATCGCCATCGCTTGTCTCCCATGATGAGGAGGGAGTAGTTCTCCCCGAGGCTGAGGGCTCTACCGTAGCTATGTGGTTCATCTCTCTCTTTGTGATCTAGTTGAATATCATCTATGTGCTACTCTAGTGATGTTATTAAAGTAGTCTATTCCTCCTCCATGATGTAATGTTGACAAGTGTGTGCATCATGTAGTACTTGGTATAAGCTATGATTGTGATCTCTTGTAGATTATGAAGTTAACTATTACTATGATGGTATTGATGCAATCTATTCCCCCTTTCATAGTCCGTCGGTGACGGTGTGCATGCTATGTTAGTACTCGGTATAATTGCGTTGGTCTATCATGCACTCTAAGGTTATTTAAATATGAACATCGAATGTTGTGGAGCTTGTTAACTCCGGCATTGAGGTGCTCTTGTAGCCCTACACAATTAATGGTGTTCATCATCCAACAAGAGAGTGTAGAGTGGTTTTATTATGTGATCAATGTTGAGAGTGTCCACTAGTGAAAGTATGATCCCTAGGCCTTGCTTCCAAACATCGAATCTCCGTTTATTTACTGTTCTGTTGCATGTTTGCTTGCTGCCATATTTTATTCAGATTGTTATTACCACTCATATCCATCCATAATACTTGTATTTCACTATCTCTTCGCCGAACTAGTGCACCTATACATCTGACAAGTGTATTAGGTGTGTTGGGGACACAAGAGACTTCTTGTATCGTGATTGCAGGGTTGCTTGAGAGGGATATCTTTGACCTCTTCCTCCCTGAGTTCGATAAACCTTGGGTGATCCACTTAAGGGAAAACTTGCTGCTGTTCTACAAACCTCTGCTCTTGGAGGCCCAACACTGTCTACAGGAATAGAAGCGTGCGTAGACATCAATGACCTATTCAAACGTCGTCTCAAAGAGGGCCAAAATGGTAATATGCTTTGTCTTACTGGAACGATAAGATAGTACATCAACATAAATGGGAATTCAGCTGTGTTAACACTTTCCAAATTTCATGTGCACAGGTTTTTGGAGCTAGGTTCAGTAAGTTGCATCTGCAAAGATACTTAGATGATGCTATCAGGGTGGAGGTTCATTGCACCAGCAGTGATGAGATTTTTGAAGTGAGGATGAAGAAGGGAATGGGAACAAACCAAGCCATCATGACAAGTGGTTGGGATGATGTAGTCAAAGAATACAACTTCGAAGAGGATGACATTGTTCTTTTCTCGCTTTGATCCAAAAAGATCCGGAGGTCTTAATCTTCTACTTGTGCACATGCCTCTTGAGGAGGAGGACGACGACGAAGGCGAGCACAACATCAGTGATGACGACACTGAAGATACTGAAGAGGAAGAGGGTCATGAGATCAGTGACGATGTTGCTCAAGATGATCATGACATACATGAGATCAGTGATGATGATTCTGGTGAAGGTGAAGTTGCTGATGATGCTGGTCAAGGGGATCCATATTTTCAAGGGACGTGTGTTTTCGGAAACAAGTTCAGCATGAACAATACCCGAATCAAGCACCTTAAAGTTGTTGTTGATTACTACCCCAATGCGCCAATCCCACAATATGTCTATCCTCTCTGAACAAGATGGTAAGTTTTCTACTTGGTACCTCAGTTTAATTTAATACTAAATCTCCTAACTGTTAATAATTGATATGAACATAACTTCTACACTTGTGTTTCAGGAATTTTCTGAGGATTTCACAGAGACATACCTGCTACAGTTCTTGCACAAGTCAGTCCTAGTAGTAGTTAACTGCACAACAAGTCTGCAAACTATGTATGCAGAGATGAAACTTGAAGAGAAGAAAGCAGTGATGAAGGCAAACTGGAGCGACACTGTCGAAGCCCACGAACTGCAAGTGAATGATGCCTGCGCCTTCAGTTTCAGGGATGAGAGCAAATCACGTCATAGGGACCCCAGTGCGTTTCTTAGGCTGGTGATAACCAAGCTTAAGAACTGATCCTTAGCAAGCTGAAGCACCTTAGGAACTGATCCTTAGCAAGCTGAAGTCCTTAGTTATGTGGTATTATGTGAACTTGATTATGTATTAAGTACAACCTGGTAACCCTGCAACCACTACTTTTGGTGAGATGTATGCTGAACTGCTTATGTAATGTAGTACCTACTGGTGATAAGTATGCTGAATTATGTGGTTGTGTTAAGTTACTGCTTCTTACAGTATTGATTTTATTCTGTTTGGAGCTGGATTGTTTGTAAAATGCAAGACATCCTAATGCAGTTGTGCTTGTTGATCACAACTGCTTGGAAAATTTCTTGCAAAATACCTTGGTTATTTCCTCTTTGAAATGGCATTCAATATTTTGCTCTTTTTCTGGAAGTTATGAACGCAAGACATCCTACTGCAGTTGTGCTTGTTGATCACAACTGCTTGGAAAATTTCTTGCAACATACCTTGGTTATTTCCTTTCTTGAAAATAGCTTGGTTGTTTTTATTGATCGCAATTGCATGTAATTATGTAATTATTCTTGCAAAATTCAAAGATTTTTTTTATTATAGAATATTTTGCTGCCAAAACAAAAATATGTGCTGGCCTAACCAATACATGCCGACCTATCCAATACGGGCCGACCTAACCAGTATGGGCCGGCCTGACAGTTTGGAAACGAAGAGGCAGTTGGTCCTGAGATGGTGGAGCATTAACCCTCTCGTTGGAGAAACCGAAGAGACAGGCCACTCATTTCTCCCACCGTGTTCTCTCTGGACGGACGAGCAGTTCTAGGTCTTCACCATTCATCTTCCCTCCATCCTTGTGCTACTGATTCAACTTGTTCTTCTTGTGGTGATTCTGGTAATGTTTCTTCTTCTTCTCTTCTTCTTCTTCTGCTTCATCCTTTTCTTCTGGTTCTTCCTTTTCACTTTCGATTCAACCAAGATTTCCTCTGTTGCTTCTTCTTATTTACTTCATCTGTTGCTTCTTCTTGTTCTTGTTCTTCTTGATCAACTTGTTCTAGTTCTTCTTGATCAACTTGTTCTTCTTGATCAACTTGTTCTAGTTCTTCTTCTTGTTCTTGTTCTTCCTCTTGTTCTTCTTCTTGTTCTTCTTCTTGTTCTTGTTCTTGTTCTTGTTCTTCTTCTCCTTGTTCTTCCTGATCTAGTTCTTGTTCTTCCTGATCTTGTTCTTCTTGTTCTTCGTCTTCTTCTTCTAGTAAAATTAGATCTGTTTGATTATTCTTATCTGCATTGCCTTCGTTTTCATGTTGTTCTTGCTTCTTGTGTTTTGTAGCGCCTTATTCTTCTAGAGTTATTCTTCCAAAGATTTGCGGATTTGCTTCAGCAAAGTCAAGGTATTTGTAAACCACCAGGGTTACTAACTAATGTAGTTGGAAAAATAAACACATGAAAGCATAGGACGGTAATTTATGAATTAATGTTACTTAGATAGGGTTTGTTTACTGCCACATGAAAGCATGTTACTTAGTTAGTGTTTGTTACTTACACATGAAATCATGTTGCAGTTGTTTACTTATTTTAAAATGCCATTTATGTTGAAAACTGAATATGGTGTTGATTAAGTTTGAAAAAAAACACTTAAAAGCATAGCATGGTAATATACGAGTTAGTGTTACTTAGTTAGGGTATATTCTTAATAACGAATTGACATGCTTTGTAGGTAAATATGGAAGGAGAAGCGTGCCCTGTCTGCACGCAGCCGATCACCAACTGTCGACGTTCTGACAGGCGTGCCTCAAGCTTCAAGATAATCGTGCCAAGTACCTACGAAGAATATGTGGTGAGTAATCATAGCAATTCTTCACGGTCATGATGCCATCTACTAGCCTAATTGTTTCTTCAGTTTTGGCAGTAATTGTTTGAACTACATTATTTTGCTTTCATATTTTTGTCAGACTATACCTTGTTATTTCAAAGAACAACTGAACAAGTACGCAGACAAGTGGTTGCATGGTCTGGTTGGATGCCACAGGTATGAATTTTACCTGGAGAAGAAGGAAACCTGCACTACCTTGGGAGGACCATTCTGGTATTACTTTTTGAGGGCACACCATCTCGAGGTCGACGATGTTGTGACCTTTAAATTACCATCTGATGATGACACTGATGAAGAAGATTCAGCTGATGATACTGATGAAGAACATTCGGAAGAACTGGATTATGAAGAAGAGATTAATGCAGATGTGTTTGAAGTAACTGTAACCAACCCTGATGGAGAAATTAAACCATATGACATGAGGGATGGTATGTTCATGCTTTCAATTTGCTACTCCTTCCATTACAACAATTGGTTCTTTAATACTTGTATATAATTAGATCTTATACTATTTTTGCAGCCGCACCATATGTCCCTGAGTCCGTTAGAGTCCCATTTTACAAGACTATTTACACAGACATGCTCTCTGTTGGTGAGGCAGACCTGGCAGCCATAACATTTCAAATGTTCAAGGATGTGAACAACCTTGGACATGATGAGGAAGCAATTGCTGACCTACAGTACTTTGTACATAGAGTTGATCGATCTGACCTCCATTTTAACCGCTTCGTAAGTTCTTTCGGCAGAAAGCTTATCTTCTCAAAGCTTATCTTCTAAAATATAGTTTTGCAAGACCTAATAAATGTGGTTTACTTCCGCAGATGATGCCATCCCACATCCTTAGTGGTTACCAGTACCAACCTAGGGGCATAGCTGTATACTCAAGCAGGGTTATGAATGATGAAATATCTGGAGAGTATATTCTGCACCGTGGCAACCAAAATAAGGTGGAATTTCGGATGAACCAAGAACAAATGGACTATATCCGCAGAGAGAACTACATTAATCGTGGTTCACTGATTCTTATGAGGGTTGATAAGTTGGAGGACAACATTCACCTCTTTCTGGAGAAGATTGACGACTGAAGACATTCATCAGCTGCCGTGTTATGGATTAGGTTGTTATGGATTAGGTAGTAAGACTGCTGTTGCTGTAGGTAGTAAGAATGTTGTTGCTGTTGTTCTAGGTTGATGTTTATTTCTGTTATGAATGTGCTTGCAAGGAGACTGGTATTATTATTTTGTAATGTGCTTATACTGGTTGATGTAAGTTTATTATCGATCACTAGTTGATATTTGGGTTTTTTAAAAATTGCATAAACTACCCATGGAGATGTGTTGTTCATCACATCTACCTGGGTAAGTACTTGCAATATTTTGTCTATTGCATTTTTCTAAAGCTTTTTTCAAATTGCAAAAACGTTTGCTGCAGTTGTTTTTTCATCAAATCTGATTGTGATGCAAAGGTATGGCTTGTTATATACCTGGTTATATCTCGCGAGTATTTTTAAATAATGCATGAACTACCATGGAGATGTGTTGTTCATCACATCTACCTGGGCTTTACAATATTTTTTTACCGTGCATAGTTATGAAGCTTTCTGAAATTGCAAAAATGATTGGTAAGTAGTTGGCCTGCTCATATTTGCATGGTAAATAAAAGTGAGAAAATTACAGACGACAAGGGTGTTTTCTGTAAAAATGACTGACGTGGAGGGACTACTTTGTTGAACTTAAAAATATCTTGGGTTATTTTGTAAAAGCTGCAAGCTCATAAAAATCACGGCAGCACATCCTTCACTTGCAGTTCCCACCTTCCTCCCTTCGTTAGGGTTTCCATCTGAGAGAAGAACATCAACGCCGGATCGAAGAGAAGAACATCAACGTCGGATCCAGGTTAGCATCTTCCTTCCCATCTTCCTTCCCATCCTGTCTACGTTTCCAGATCTGGTCTACGTTTCTTTGATCTTGATTTGGTTTTTCAAGGCAGGGAGAAGCAGGGGTTATGGTGGACACGAGGTGGTGTGTTACCTACACCACGTTCGTCAACAGCCGTAAGAAGGCCAAGCACAAGGGCTCGATGGTCCTACGGGCCGATGTGAGTCGCATCGTCCTGTACGACCAAGACGACCATGTCGTCGATGTACGCCCTCTAGAAGCTGGGGAGCTGATCTATCACGGATCAGTGGTTCACCTCCCTTCCCACATAGTTGACGTTGGCGAGCGCATCACGCCCAGTCGAGGAATTAACCGTCAGGTAATTCATTTAACTTGTGCACTGACTTGGCCTTATTTGAACTGTGCTCAATGATGATATGAATAGGAATTTCTGATTACATACCATGAACTGCTGTAGCAGCTTGATGTTACTGATATGCTTGCATACTCAATTTTAATCAATTTGTTCCTAAAAGTGTCAAATTATTACTATCATTGTGTTCATGTCTGTTGATTGCAATTTTACCTAGCAAGTACTAGTTGAGATTTAAGTGAATGGCTGGTTTGCAGTAGGTGGTCTTGATTGATTGCCAATGCTGTCCCTTTTGATCCTGAACTCTGTTGTATAGGCAAAACCTATCATCTATCTAATGATGATTTAGAGTGCTTGATTATAATATGCTTGATTATAATTTTACCTATCTGCTGATTGCAATTATTGTACTTCTTGTCTTCATTTAGAGTGCCACATGGTTTTTGTTTAGACGAAATGATGCTACACCATTTTGATCAGCACGTGCTGTTTAATGCAATGCTTTGGCTGCCTTACTGTTAATCATTAATCATTAACTGCAATTCTCATAATTGGTGTACCTTACTTTAAATCTTTGTTTAACAGCTCTTCCCTTCAAACAAAGTTGACATTGACGAGCGCATCAGACCCAGCCGAGTAACTAACCGTCAGGTAATTCATTTTTGTGTGCCTGCCTTATTGTTAATCATTAACTGCAAGTCTCATAATTGATCCTATCCTGAAAATGTTTTTGTACCAGATTAGGGCTACAGTTTTGGTTAGTATTTTATATGGCCTGATTTTTTCTCCTTCATTGCTTTCTCTAGTCAACAGAGAAGGACAGCTGCCACAAGGAGATTCCCCTGTTGAAAGATAACCGAGACAATGAGAAGCGCCTGGGGAAGATAACAAATACAAGAAGAAGCGCCCGAGAGAAGATAACCGAGACAATGAGAAGCGCCTGGGAGAAGATAACAAGTACAAGAAGAAGCGTCTGGGAGATGATAACAGAGACAGGTAATTAAAACAGAGACAGTAATTTATGAGTTAGTGCTGCATAGTTACTCGTCAAGTGATTACATTGTTACGGCCACAAGTGAATCGCCAAACAGAGAAGGACAGTTTTATAAAATAATAAAACTTACTGTTCTTCTGATTGTGGATTGAATCTTGTAGATATTTTGTGCTAGCTTGATTTGGTGTTTGCAATTCAAACACTTGCTTGATGTGGTTCAGTCTCAAACACTTCAAACAATTGCTTGATTTTGTGTTTGCAATTAAAACAATTTCTTGATGTGGTTGCATTTCAAACAATTGCTTGTTATATGAAGGGATGAAGTAGATGAAGCTGTTAACATTGCTAATACAGAAGTGTTTGCCTACATGAAGAATGAGCAAATCCCTGCTCATGACCAAGAGGAGGATGAGTACATCTTTTCCAATGATGAAGACTACATACCAGCACATGAGGAAGATGATGAGGAGGATGAGTACATACCAGCAGATGAGGAAGACGATTACATCTCTGATGATGACGACGACTACATCCCTGTTGAATACAATGATGACTTCATTCATGTCGACAGCGATGATGAGAAGAATAAGATAACAGTAAGAGGTTAGGTTACTGTGTACCTTTGCTTCATAGAAATATTAGCGACTCCCCGCGGTCGCCGCCGCATCATTGATGCTAACACAAGATTATGTTGGAATGTAGGACCTGGCTGTACAGGTGAGGAGTCATTTGATAGGCACTGCATCTTTGGCAATGAGGTGGAAATGAACTATCAGCAAACGATGCAACTGAAAAGCTATGTTGAGGAGTTAGCAAAACAACCAGAGAAAGAATACTTTGATGGCTACCAAAGACCATTTGTGAAGAGATATATCTGCAGACTCACCAAGAGTATGGTCAAATCAGATGGAGAAATGGTCAGTACATTTGTTGTACTTATGCTTGTTTACACCCACTGGTTAATGTTTGAATTGTTTGGTTCATCTACAAATGTCACTGATGGTATCATTTCCTTGTCTATTCATGGTATAAAAAAGTACCAAATCTCAGTGTGTGCTAGCACTTACTTCTAGCATTTTACGTTAAAAGTTAAAAGATGGTTTACAATACACGTAAAATTCTGTATATGGTTTGACATGCTCAAATGCCATGGCTTCAAGTACTAGAGCAACTAATACTGGTCCATAGTCTTGATATAAAGTTTGCTGATCTTTGCCTCTCTGTACAGGGGATTGTTAGAGCTATCAGGTCTCTCAATAGTAGGCCTGATGCAATGCAAGCACCGATAGTATGTGTCCTTGTTACCCAACTGATTAAATGCACAAGTATTGCAGCATACTCTTTATTTCTTTGCTTTGCCGACGTTTCCTTATTGACGTTTCCTTTATTTTTAAAGATTTGCTATTTATCTGTAAGACTGTTTCCTTGTTGCCCAGCCGGTTCATTGGTGAGAGTAGCTTAACAGGTCCGCAGATTTTATGCCCGATTATCCTTTAATTTCCCCCCCTTTGTTGCTGCGTGTATACTAGTTTTTCATTTTATCCTACCTGGTAGAAAGAGCCGCAGGGATTATTATCCAGGAGGTGCTTGTACCCCTTCCCGAGCCCTTTTTTTACATATCATACAGTACAATTTAGTGTGTACCTGGTGAATTGCTGCTGAAATCAATTTTGTAGCTTTAGCCTATCTGCTATTACCTCTGTTTACTTGGCCAAAACATGCTTTTTGGTAGTACAATTTTCATCTCCGTTTTGCTGAATCATATTACTACTTCTCTCAAGGTACAATTCTGAATACTCAAGGTGATGGTGATGACTGATGCCGCACCATCTCAGTCGTCTGGGTTCAACTGAAGGTGATGCTGATCAGTTATGATGTTCAAAGTCGAAACATGGTGAGGATTTGACAGTATACAAACTGAGAATGTCACAATTTTTGTCTCCGTTTTGCTGAATCAAATTACTACAAACTGAGTGTCATAATAACTTTCGTCTCCGTTTTGCTCTGTGAGACATAGTGAGATATTATGTTGGACGCGATAAAGTGTATTGGATTCTTGTATGATAGTGTGTACGACAGTATATATGTTGGTACTGTGTTCTTATTCTTTGCATGTGCTCATTCTTGTATTGACATAATGTTCATATTGTGTGCTCATTCTTGTATGACATGAGCAGCACATGAAATGGTATTTGAGTAATTGGATTTAGTGGCACTTGGCAAAGTGCCCCTAATTGGATTTAGTGGCACTTGACAAAGTGCCCCTAATTGGATTTAGTGGCACTTTTAGAAGTGCCCCAAATTGGATTTAGTGGCTAATTGGATTTAGTGGCACTTGACAAAGTGCCCCTAAATGGATTTAGTGGCACTTTTAGAAGTGCCCCTAATTGGATTTAGTGGCACTTGACAAAGTGCCCCTAATTAGATTTAGTGGCACTTTTAGAAGTGCCCCTAATTGGATTTAGTGGCACTTGACAAAGTGCCCCTAATTAGATTTAGTGGCACTTTTAGAAGTGCCCCTAATTAGATTTAGTGGCACTTTTAGAAGTGCCCCTAATTGGATTTAGTGGCACTTGACAAAGTGCCACTAGGTAGTGCCCCAAATACTTTTAGAGACGCAAGTAAAGGTGGCACTTGAAAAAGTGCCCCTATAGCTAATTAGTGGCACTTTGGTTCAAATTTAGGGCACTTTGAAATGCCCCAAATTTTATACCGTGATGTAGTGAGTGGCGACTCTGACCGTCAAATCCTCCTTGAGCCCCCCATCATCGCCCTCTCCGACCTCCCTCTCCTTCATCCCAGCGGCCACGCTGGCCGGCGGATGTTGGGGATCGGATGCCTATTCTGACACTAATCTGGACCACCCCTAGATGAGCCGTGCAGCCGCCGGGCGCCGCCACTCTGTGCTCAAACTGCCGCTCCTCCCGCGATTTCTCCTTTCCCAAGGCGCCCCTCTATCGGTGTTGTTCGTTCCTTCACAGTTCACCCGCAGTACAAGCTTTTCCCCGATGCTGGAGGTCTTGCAGCCCAAAGCGTGAGGTAACGCCCTCGCTGAAGCTCTGTGCCGGGGCCTCACGCAGGTCCTCTACTCAGGCCTCACTCACAGTGGACGGGAGGTGACCGAGTCGATGCTGTAGGATGCTGATGGAGAAGGGGAGAGAAGGGAGGTACGGGGCGGCGGCCCGAGAGAGGGAAGGGCGGACAGAGAGAGGGAAGAACAACGGCGGCCCTTTGGAGTTGCTGCGTGCGGTAGTGCCAGCGTCAAGGCCATTCCAGAATCGGGAAGCTGGTTCTCTGCTATGCTGGGGAAAACCGGAAAACACATCAGGAAAGAGAAAGAGCAGGTTGCAGCACTATGCTCCGATGCCTGAGTTTCTTTTTTTTTTCTGCAAGGAAAAGGGCGATGGTGGACAAGGAAAATAGGGTGGACATGCCTTCTCCTTTAGTTTTGGCGTTTTTTAATTTTAGATGAACTTTAGCCATGACATATGTATTTCGTGATTTGTTTACTTGCCTAGACTTTAAGTTCAAAAGAATTTTCTCGCGTATAATTCACAGTTTTTTGCTTTTTTTTTCAAAACATACGTTATTTCTTCAAGTAACATGTACGCAAAACTAAGAAGAAATGCACGTGTTTTCTTAAAGATACGATGTACTTAATTGATATGTGCAAGTAAGTGTTTAACTAGGGCTCCCTTTAATTATGACCTTTTTATGAAGAGCTTGAGAGACACTGACTGTACTACTCCCTCCTGCCTAAAATATGTTGCATATAAGGTTTGGTTTAAGTCAAACTCCGTAAAGTTTTATCATCTATATTGATAAAAATATGAATATATACAATAAAAGAAAAATATTTTTAGAACTATCATGAAATATATTTTCATATTATATGCATTTGTCATAGTAGATTTTTGTATTATTATCTATATTCTTGATCAAAGTTTACACAGTTTGACTTACACAAAAAATTATGCGCAACATAAAATGGGTAGGAGGGAGTTCTCGCTTCTCAACGCTTTCCTTATTGCCGATACATCGGTGTGCAACTTTGGACACCTTAGATAAATTAATGCAGGATGGAATTTAGCATGTCAAGGACTATTAAGCTTTGGATAGTGATGTCTAATAGTACAACAAGATTGAAACATGCACACTGAGCATGAACCATTTTACTTTATGTTGACAATGGAACATAGGAGATTGAGGTGCGATTGAGCGTTTCTACTTTCTTTTACCCGGTGCAATGCACGGGCACTCTTGCTAGTCATAATAAAGGAGCTAACGTTTGCGCGGTTTGGTCCGTCACAATGCGCTTTCGTCCAACATTATTTTACGTTTTCGTCCGTTTTAGTTAGCTTCGTATGGGAAAAACACGCTTATACACAAAAGAAACCGGATCAAATTCGTGTGCTTTGTCTCATCGATTGATTGGTGTGGGTTGTCCCAGTAAAGAAAAACATACCTGACCGGATACGTTCTCCCTTCTCCAAGTCAGTTACGAGGAGTCTTGGCTTTATAAGGGCAACAATATCCTACCACGATACCTCACGCGGTCCTTCGATCGCATCGTTGTGGCCCGAGAGCGAGAGCTTCCCGGCAAGGCTACCCAGTACCCACGTACGAGTTCGCACGGTCTTTGTCGTGGCGATGACAGTGTCGGTTCCCCGCAAGCCCCCACGCCGGCCGTGTCGCCGGCTCCGTCCATCCTCGCCCGAGGTCGCCACACCGAATCCAGCGCCCGGATCGTTGAAGGAAACGCAGCTGATGAAGATCATCGAGTACTTCCGAGATAAACAAAAATACTGAGATCGCGGAGTACACCGGGCATGAGCAGTGTTTGTTCTACAATGATAGCAGCCGGGCCACATACGAGGACAGCTGGGTGACTGATGCTGGGCGTGGGGTGGAGGAGGAAGTTGGAGGCGTCCTCGTGCGCATATGTCCGCCGCAAGGTCCACTCTCTAGCAGCAGCCCCGTCGGCAGCGGTGCCTACTCGGAAACTGACCGTCGCCCAAGTCCTAGGTCTTCCGGAAGGTCGTCGTGACCAGGTGCCACAAGGTTGCCGTAGGCAGCCATGTCCGGTATCTGGCGGGCAATCGATGTCCGGAAGTAGGCCGATGACGGCACGGCACCCAATTGGCGCATGTCACTGCTGAACCTGCAGCTGCCAACGACGGCGCGCGGTTCGCGGAGGCCGGAGGGGTCACTGCTTAGCCCGTAACTTTTCCGCAAGCCATACCTGGTCGGTGCTGTCCTGCTGCGGATGATCGATTGGTCACTCCTTCCTTGACCCCGCTATGTCTACCGCACCTACTCAAGTTTTGCAACCCAGGGAAGCGCCATGCTTCAACGGGTCCACGCCAATCGCTGCCGCTTTCAATCTTCAACAACCCAGGGAGTAACAAAATTACAGGACGCTAACACTAACAACACGCATCAAAGTAATCCAAAATTTGAGACCTTGGGAACTTGCTGCGTCAAGACGTTCACGCTCCCCTGGAGGAGCTCAAGCCTCCAGCCGGCCTGTGTGAACAGAAGGCAGCAGCGCTACTTCAGTTATTTCGGAGACGCCACTTTTTGTCTTGGCGTCGCAAGTCTCCGAACAACACGACCTGCTTCTGGCTGCTCGAAACTTAGACCGAATCACCGCTGCTCCGCTGAGCTGTTTCGCAGTACCGCCAGTGGACAGTATAGCCTGGCAATTTGGCCTCGCAATGCAAACCTCTGCTTATCCTCACTAGTTCACCGCCCCTCTGCAATCCGCGGTGTGCCGCTCAGCCGAAGACGTTGCAAGGATTTCTTTAATCGGATCGGATTTCATGGATGGAAATTTTCGTAATTAATCTTGGATTTTTGTTATTTCAATGGATTTTGGACTCAATTTTCTGTTCAAGTTTTACTAGATAGAAAATTATGTGTTGTTGATCCGAATATTTTGGGCCATGTCTGCATGAATAAAGATGATCCCGTCAGATCAATTCATGCATGCATGTGCAGAGCTTCAGCATGGTATGTAGCTCATTGCCTCTTAATTGTTGCAACCATCTTATAAGCTACACACTCAACGAGCCTGCTACACATTGTGGTCTTGTGTGCCATCACACTGCGGTGGACAATCGAGTTTTATGAAAGAGCTCTGACAGGATCTTAGGCAATCGCATATACGTCTTCACATCGTAGTACGAAATACGAGACAAAAGAAGTTACCATTCTTAAATGATAAAAACACATAAATACTAATCTATGTTTCTTGTTGATTTTGCTATTTTTAAATAAAAAAAATACTGCCTTTCGCGTCGACTGCATGCACTGGGCGTCGACGCGCTCCCAAATCGCCGGTCCGTGGGTGGCGGCGGAGCGGTGGGGAGATGTGTGTGACGGGCTTGTGTTTTGGGAGGCAGACAGGCGGGCCAGGGGCGGACAAGGGGAGGACGCGAGCGACCAGCCTTTCGCGTCCGCGGCCACGCAAACTCGTCCAAGATTTGGGCCGGGTTTGGGTCGTCCCGAACGCCGCGGCCATCCGTTTTAGGGATGTGTCCGCGCGCTGGGCCGCGGTTTTGTCCGTTTCGACCCATCCGGACGCGCGGGCGCGGGATGGGTCGCCCGGTTGGAGATGCCCTCACTGCCACCAGGCTGTGCTCACCGACGTTGTTCTCACCAGCTCGCCGCTGCCCGCCGGAATGGTGGATCTCCATGGGAATGAAAATGGAAGAAGGGGCGGCTCCACGGCTGAATGGTCATGCATATTGGATACACAACCAACGCACCATAATAAGGATTTTTCATTTTGTAGTGGGAAGCGGTTATGGGGTGGGGACGTATGGGAGGTTAAGTTTTTATTTTTATTTTCTAGATTTAGCATCTTCACCTTTGGTAGTGGGCGACTGGGCGAGTGGCTGTGAATTAAAAATATTTTAAATAATGTAAATGGTAGCAGCCGCAATCTGAACTCTCCACGGAAACCGCAAAGATTGGAAACCTAATAAGCATGTCGGTGATGCATGTTACATTAGCGACAATGCTCATGTACAAGTTTTCTGCAACAACGCTGTCACGAATCAAAATTTGTTATATGTGAGTGTTGTTGCTATTCTTTTTAGCTGTTGGCCAAAACTGCAGCTGGTGTATGCTAGCTTTTATTCCAAATTCAACTCATAGTAACAGTCAATGAAAAACACAATCTTTGTGTGCTAACACTTTGGTTGATCCTGCAGCAACAAAGTAGGGTCTAAGTAATTTTGTTAACACTAGGTTAGATAGCGTTCATTCGGCTTCTCGCCTATTACAAGGCCTATACTTTCTTAGTTAGGTATACATCAATTTATTTAGCGCCGGTGTGGGTTTAGTAGTTACCTCATTGTTCGGTTTACTTGGAGATAGTATAAGACATGCAATTTATCATCATGTTGAACATAATATCCTATTTGTGTGCATCAGTTACCACCCAACTCATGCTTTGTGACTACTTCTAAGATACCACCAGGTTTCATATAAACTGCAGACTGCCAAAGATATGACTTTCAATTTATTTTAAATAAAAGGTTCACGGGCATTCGGGAGCACAAATCTCCACAAGGAGACTCGTTCTTTGTTCTTTGGTCTCACCTTATTCTTTCTACTAGCCAAGGCCAACGCAGTGGCACGCCATAGCCTACTCTAGGCGAAATTTTGTATGTATGATGTTAACAATTTAATAGCTATCTCTTCGTGGTACATACGTATAGGTCGATGATCAGGAAGCGAAAAAGTGCACATTATGTTTTCTTATATCTACTGTATGCAGCACGTGTAAGCTTTCTTCGGTCTATTATCTTCGATCTTCTGTTTTACCAAATCGATTTCAGAGTAGAACCATGAATATTTTCTCTGCTAGCAGATTGCTGATTAATCTGTTTGGATCCCACTTCATTGCTGATTCACTACGATGGCATACCTTGTGTCATTTACGTCAGTTTAAAATTAAAATTCCAATCCATAGATGTACACAACATGTCCTCCTCCTTTGATTGCTTTGTATCGTTTCAGGTTGTCCACATTTGATTGCTAATGAGCTATTTTAGTTTCTATCGTATATAATGTTTGATTTTCCTAAGCAAATAAAGTACTACCTTCATACCGGCGGTTTACAGGGGTATTACGCATTTCGAGGAGAAATTTTAACTATAAATTTGGTCAACAAAATGTGAGATATATGCCACAAAAATTATGCCATTAGATTCATATTCAAAAGAAGTTTCCAACAGTATACTTTTTGTGATATATCTTATATTTTGTTGACTAAATTAGTAGTCAAAGTTTTGTCTCGAAATGCGTAATACCCCTGTAAACCGGTATGGAGGGAGTAAACAACATTTTTTTCTGTCAAGATTTTTCGCGGGAACGTGCGGGCATCATCTAGTAACTATAAAAGACCCTGAATTATTATATGGAGCTCAGTAGACTAAGCTCTAGAGAGGCCTATCTTATATAGGCTATACCATATAGCCTAATGTGGAGCCTGGTGGCATGAAGTAGCATTCAAGTTTGCGTTTAAGCAACTGCAGCTCTGGGGTGACCTCCAGGGCCATGAGGGTAATAGCTTCGCGCGGTACCCTGTCCAAGGTGTTCGTCATGATACATTTGCGCTCCAAGTGTCCGGTAATGACGTGCATAGAGATGCAAAATCTGCCGCCTCCAAAGTAAGCGAGGTTGGCGGTTTCGGGGATTGCACGATATCCGGCACACAATGCCAAGTGGCACTGGTACACACAGGCCTCCGGCCAGGACTTGATGATCGCCGGCGGCCTGGCTTCCATGTCAACGGCGCAGAAGTGGCCTCCTTGTTCACGGGAGCAGAAGCCGAAGAGCAGCTGCCGGCCGTCGCCCAGAAAGTCCGGGACCAAGATCGCCCGGCCGCTGACAGGCAGCACCCAGCTGCCTTCCCTGCGCCACCGGCGGCTCGCAGTGTCGAAGGAGAAGGTGCCTTCACCGCTGAAGGAGACCCAGACGTGCGCGCCCGCGACGAACCGTGCCGAGATAAACCATTCCCTGCCACGGCGACCTGGGCTGGAGAGGAGCGGTGGGTCTGGGATGGGGCGCCAGGCCCAGCGCGAGCGGTTCTCCTCCTCCTCCGTGTCGTGGAGGCGGAGTAGAAGCTCGAAGTGGGGAGAACCTTTGGGATCAAGGTGCGGGCAGCAGGACATGGCGAAGAACATGCCTGCCACGGGAACAAGTGTAATGGCGGGCTTGCCGGATAGTGTGTCCGGTCCGGCGGAGAAGGAGTGCGAGTCGGTGTCGTAGAGCAGACTTCGGGCTTTCCTGGAAGCGACGGCGACGACGAGGTTGCCGCTGGCAGCGATGGTCAAGCAATCCTTGTTTACGCCGTGGTTGAAGAGGACGACGGGTTCGGGGAGGCTGAGAATTGGTGGGAATTCTTGGTCGGGTCCGCCGGCGAAGAGATGGTTGAGGTTGAACTCGCAGACCAAGTAGCCCAAATCGAGGTCATTCATCACCACCATGGCTCGACTTTGCGGGGCGGCCATCGATCAAAGTTCGTCGCAGGTAAGGATTTGGCGATTTGAAGTGGATCTGATCAGACCTGGTGAACTAAAATAGTACAGTACTAGAGATGGGAGGGGAGGGGAGGCACTGGGAGTCTGGGACTCCGTCACCGGGCCGGACACGGCTGTGTCGGTTGGTTTTGTTCGGAAACCCTGGCGACGCGTGGTCTGGGCGGTTGGCGTCGCCGTCAAAGAGTCGGAGCAGAGGTCTTTGTTTTCCCTTCCCTCGCGCGCAGGAGTTGGAGAGTCCTACTCCGGTGCTCCCCCCTAACAAAGTTGACAGGTTATATTCTTTTTTTTTTAGTTTTCCAACCTTAGGCCCGCTGATCCATATCCAGCCCATGTATGCCCGTATGTATACATACGGTATTTTCGTTTCTGATTTGGTGGGGAAATTGGTGGGGTGACGTACGTGAAGATGTCTACGATCTTTTTTATATGTCCTGCCTATTCGGTACACGTACGTCACCGTAGTAGTACACTATACTTACAGAAAATAATCGTACAAGATAACGCGGGCCATACGGGCCTCTAGAGGTCGTACGTACATATCAGATTTTTAAATTTTACGATCATGACCCCGCTTACGAAGGGGTACGGTATTGGAAGATCTCAACCATTATTATTTTTGATGCAGCCTGACATTTGCCAAGGGGGGAGCACCGGAGTAGAAGTGGGAGTTGGAATCGAAGAAGCGCGGCGGGACGGGGCTTTAAGGGCGCGTTTGGTTGCATGTGCCGATTTTCTGCATGACTGGTTTAGCGGGAAGGAGCTCCTGCGCGTCCAATACGGACCATGGATCATAAAAGCGACTTTGTTTGGTGGCCTGCACCAAGATTTTTTTTGGCCCCGTGGCGATTTGGGCTCTGGCCGTTTGGTAGGTCGATTTTCAGGCCTTGTATCAGCCTAGAACGGCGCCACTTCTGTTTGGTTGTAACCCATAATCCGGTTCTGGTAACTTCTTCTCTTCAGTGATGAGGTTACCAGCGATCAAAAGCACAAGAATACAATCAGAGAGGACAGATAACTTAGCACTGATTATAGGCGATACAAATTCACAGCATAACATTTTTCCGACACGATCATAGTTCTGCACACGACAGACAGGATCATAGTTCAATACACTAGACATGAGCAGCAACTAGTCACGACATGGCACCAGGTTAGCTTCAGACATGGTGCTCGGAGACGACGCACCTGGTGTCATCGCCATGGTACGGGCACCTCGTCGATCACCACCTCAGTGCAGGTGTGGTCAAAGATGACCACACTGTACTCCAAGGAGGACGCCCTTTTGAAGGTGACGAACTGGCCTACCTTGAGCTGATGGGCGACGGCGAAGGCCGACCATCCCTGGTCGATGAATGCGTCATCGCCTTCTATCCTCGTAGTCATCCTCCAGTTGCATCCGGTGTTGGTGGTGATGATGATGTTGGAAGGGATGTCTCCGAACCACTTGACGAAAGCTTTAGGGATGATGAGGCGTCCGAAGGTGGGCTTGAAGATGATCTTGAGGAAGTGGTCCGGCCCTGGCTCGTCGTGGAAGTGGCCGACCTTAGCTGGCCTTCCACGACGCTTCTTCGCAGGTCCCTCGCCGGGAACCTCAGCAGGCGACCCAAGCATGATCTTCTTAGTCTGCCAGAAGAACACACGCAATTAGTAACAGATGCGTGCTCACAGGTAGTGTTGATGAAAACGGCCATTGATAACAGTTGTTAGGCCTCATACAGTTGCTCACACGGAAGGCATAGGGAGTGGCAACAAACTAAGTGTAGTGTGCTACGATAGTGGCACACATGACTAAGTTTGAGGCCACCACCTAGCCTTCCATTGTGTCTTTGTTGAATCATTGACCAATGCACCAGAAATAACAAAACGAGGCCTCATATGTAGGATCACACGGCAGGCAGAGGGACTGTCCCCAAACTAAGTCTAGTGTGCCAGTATTACGGTACACATGACTAAGTTTGAGGGCAGCACCATGCCTGCCGTTGTGCCATAGTTGAATCATTGGCCAATGCAGAATTGAAGAAGCAGAAACTTGCAAAGCAAGGTATCAGAGGCCTCATACAATGAGGACATAGTATGAGGAGATGTTTGAACAGAACCAATGGCATGGTCATGTTGAGTCATGACATAGGTCTGATCAATCATCTCCTCATACTATGATCCCACGGTATAACCATTGGCCTAGTTCAATCAAGAAACAAGACGATTGGCACTTCAAATTGAGTACATTACGAGTGGTACTTAGGGTACATTACAAATTGTACTTAGGCCACATTACAAATTCTCATACAGTACGTGTACATCACATTCATCACTCCTCACAAGTAGCTCTGATCCTCTTGAGCTTGTCATTGATTGCAAAGTTCACTTGAAGCAGATCATATATGTCATACTCTAGCTTTCTCTTCTCAACCTCCAAAGCCTATTTTTCTGCCTCCCATTCATGTTTCATAGCCCTCATCACTTGTGCTTGTGTTCGCTGCATGTTCTTGAGCATTGCAACTTCCTTCTTCAAGTCCTCCCACTCCTCTTGCGTCTGAAGAAACTAGCGCGACTCAGCTCAACTTTTCGCACAACAATGACAACATGCTAAACCCGAACACAAAAAAACCTTCGCCTCTATGCATGCACAGTAAGATCTGCCTGTTTCAGCAATCCTAAGGCCGGTGTAGGAAGGATCTACCGCAATCCGACACTATTGTAACAGATCTAAGCAAATTGACACCGTGAAATGCAAGAACTGGACAAGAACTGCAAGAAATGGGAACGAACACCTTGCAAATTGTCAATCCGACCGCTATCCTAACGGAAACCCTAGCAGATCTAATGTGCATGTCCTCTGAAATGCCCGAGAAACGCATGTTTGAACAGGACGAGCTCGAGGTCGCGGGCGAAGACGAGATGCTAATGAGGACTGCGGAGTAGATTGCGGCCGATGTCGAGGTCCCGGTGATGCGTGTAGTTGACACGTCCGTTGGGAACCCCAAGAGGAAGGTGTGATGCGCACAGCGGCAAGTTTCCCTCAGTAAGAAACCAAGGTTTAATCGAACCAGTAGGAGTCAAGAAGCACGTTGAAGGTTGATGGCGGCGGGATGTAGTGCGGCGCAACACCGGAGATTCCGGCGCCAACGTGGAACCTGCACAACACAACCAAAGTACTTTGCCCCAACGAAACAGATGAGGTTGTCAATCTCACCGGCTTGCTCGTAACAAAGGATTAACCGTATTGTGTGGAAGATGATTGTTTGCAGAGAAAACAAGTAAAACAAGTATTGCAGCAGATTTGTATTTCAGTATTAAAAGAATGGACCGGGGTCCACAGTTCACTAGAGGTGTCTCTCCCATAAGATAAAAGCATGTTGGGTGAACAAATTACAGTCGGGCAATTGACAAATAGAGAGGGCATAACAATGCACATACATGACATGATAAGTATAGTGAGATTTAATTGGGCATTACGACAAAGTACATAGACCGCCATCCAACCGCATCTATGCCTAAAAAGTCCACCTTCAGAGTTATCATCCGAACCCCTCCAGGTATTAAGTTGCTAACAACGAGACAATTGCATTAAGTATGGTGCGTAATGTAATCAACAACTACATCCTCGGACATAGCGCCAATGTTTTATCCCTAGTGGCAACAAGCACAACACAACCTTAGAACTTTCCGTCACTCGTCCCGGTGTCAATGCGGGCATGAACCCACTATCGAGCATAAATACTCCCTCTTGGAGTTAAAAGTAAAAACTTGGCCGAGCCTCTACTAGTAACGGAGAGCATGCAAGATCATAAACAACACATATGAAATAACTTGATAATTAACATGACATGGTATTCTCTATCCATCGGATCCCGACAAACACAACATATAGAATTACGGATAGATGATCTTGATCATGTTAGGCAGCTCACAAGATCCAACAATGAAGCACAATGAGGAGAAGACAACCATCTAGCTACTGCTATGGACCCATAGTCCAGGGGTGAACTACTCACTCATCACTCCGGAGGCGACCATGGCGGTGTAGAGTCCTCCGGGAGATGAATCCCCTCTCCGGCAGGGTGCCGGAGGAGATCTCCGGAATCCCCGAGATGGGATCGGCGGCGGCGGCGTCTCGGTAAGGTTTTCCGTATCGTGGTTTTTCGCATCGGGGGTTTCGCGACGGAGGCTTTAAGTAGGCGGAAGGGCGAGTCGGGGGCCGGACGAGGGGCCCACACCATAGGGCGGCGCGGCCCCCTTGGTCGCGCCGCCATGTGGTGTCGCCACCTCGTGGCCCCACTTCGTATGCTCTTCGGTCTTCCGGAAGCTCCGTGGAAAAATAGGCCCCCGGGTCTTCGTTTCGTCCAATTCCGAGAATATTTCGTTACTAGGATTTCTGAAACCAAAAACAGCAGAAAACGAGAATCGGCACTTCGGCATCTTGTTAATAGGTTAGTTCCGGAAAATGCACGAATATGACATAAAGTGTGCATAAAACATGTAGGTATCATCAATAATATGGCATAGAACATAAGAAATTATCGATACGTCGGAGACGTATCAAGCATCCCCAAGCTTAGTTCTGCTCGTCCCGAGCAGGTAAAACGATAACAAAGATAATTTCTGAAGTGATATGCCATCATAACCTTGATCATACTATTTGTAAACATATGTAATGAATGCAGCGATCAAAACAATGGTAATGACATGAGTAAACAAGTGAATCATAAAGCAAAGACTTTTCATGAATAGTACTTCAAGACAAGTATTAATAAGTCTTGCATAAGAGTTAACTCATAAAGCAATAAATCAAAGTAAAGGCATTGAAGCAACACAAAGGAAGATTAAGTTTCAGCGGTTGCTTTCAACTTGTAACATGTATATCTCATGGATAATTGTCAACATAGAGTAATATAACAAGTACAATATGCAAGTATGTAGGAATCAATGCACAGTTCACACAAGTGTTTGCTTCTTGAGGTGGAGAGATATAGGTGAACTGACTCAACATAAAAGTAAAAGAGAATGGTCCTTCAAAGAGGAAAGCATCGATTGCTATATTTGTGCTAGAGCTTTTATTTTGAAAACATGAAACAATTTTGTCAACGGTAGTAATAAAGCATATGAGTTATGTACATTATATCTTACAAGTTGCAAGTCTCATGCATAGTATACTAATAGTGCCCGCACCTTGTCCTAATTAACTTGGACTACCGGATCTTTGCAATGCACATGTTTTGACCAAGTGTCACAATGGGGTACCTCCATGCCGCCTGTACAAAGGTCTAAGGAGAAAGCTCGCATTTTGGATTTCTCGCTTTTGATTATTCTCAACTTAGACATCCATACCGGGACAACATGGACAACAGATAATGGACTCCTCTTTAATGCATAAGCATGTGGCAACAATTATTATTCTCATATGAGATTGAGGATATATGTCCAAACTGAAACTTCCACCATGAATCATGGCTTTAGTTAGCGGCCCAAAGTTCTTCTCTAACAATATGCATGCTCCAACCATGAAGGTGGTAGATCTCTCTTGCTTCGAGACAAGACGGACATGCATAGCAACTCACATGATATCCAACAAAGAATAGTTGATGGCGTCCCCGAAGCATGGTTATCGCACAACAAGCAACTTAATAAGAGATAAAGTGCATAAGTACATATTCAATACTACAATAGTTTTTAAGCTATTTGTCCCATGAGCTATATATTGCAAAGGTGAATGATGGAATTTTAAAGGTAGCACTCAAGCAATTTACTTTGGAATGGCGGATAAATACCATGTAGTAGGTAGGTATGGTGGACACAAATGGCATAGTGGTTGGCTCAAGGATTTTGGATGCATGAGAAGTATTCCCTCTCGATACAAGGTTTAGGCTAGCAAGGTTATTTGAAACAAACACATGGATGAACGGTACAGCAAAACTCACATAAAAGACATATGGTAAACATTATAAGACTCCATACCGTCTTCCTTGTTGTTCAAAACTCAATACTAGATGTTATCTAGACTCTAGAGAAACCAAATATGCAAACCAAATTAGCAAGCTCTAAGTATTTCTTCATTAATGGGTGCAAAGTATATGATGCAAGAGCTTAAACATGAGCACAACAATTGCCAAGTATCAAATTATCCAAGACATTTTAGAGTTACTACATGTATCATTTTCCAATTCTAACCATATAACAATTTAACGAAGAAGAAACTTCGCCATGAATACTATGAGTAGAGCCTAAGGACATATTTGTCCATATGCTACAGCGGAGCGTGTCTCTCTCCCATAAAGTGAATGCTAGGATCCATTTTATTCAAACAAAACAAAAACAAAAACAAACCGACGCTCCAAGCAAAGTACATAAGATGTGACTCGAATAAAAATGTAGTTTCAGGGGAGGAACTCGATAATGTTGTCGATGAAGAAGGGGATGCCTTGGGCATCCCCAAGCTTAGACGCTTGAGTCTTCTTATAATATGCAGGGGTGAACCACCGGGGCATCCCCAAGCTTAGAGCTTTCACTCTCCTTGATCATATTGCATCATACTCCTCTCTTGATCCTTGAAAACTTCCTCCACACCAAACTCGAAACAACTCATTAGAGGGTTAGTGCACAATAAAAATTAACATGTTCAGAGGTGACACAATCATTCTTAACACTTCTGGACATTGCATAAAGCTACTGGACATTAATGGATCAAAGAAATTCATCCAACATAGCAAAAGAGGCAATGCGAAATAAAAGACAGAATCTGTCAAAACAGAACAGTCCGTAAAGATGGATTTTATTAGGCCACCAGACTTGCTCAAACGAAAATGCTCAAATTGAATGAAAGTTGCGTACATATCTGAGGATCATGCTCGTAAATTGGCTTAATTTTATGAGCTACTTACAGGGAGATAGACCCAGATTCGTGACAGCAAAGAAATCTGGAACTGCGCAGTAATCCAAATCTAGTACTTACTTTTCTATCAAAGACTTTACTTGGCACAACAAAACATAAAACTAAGATAAGGAGAGGTTGCTACAGTAGTAAACAACTTCCAAGACACAAATATAAAACAAAAATACTGGAGTAAAAACATGGGTTGTCTCCCATAAGCGCTTTTCTTTAACGCCTTTCAACTAGGCGCGAAAGTGTATCTCAAGTATTATCGAAGGGTGGTGCACCTACAGCGGGGTTTGGAGTTTTCTCAACCATGCATAGTATATTGGATACATAAGTTTCAGCGTCTCCCTTCTCATTAGTCTTGGGCTTGCTACTCTCATCAAACAAATTTTCAGGAACAAGCCAAGCATAGTTATGTTCTAGTGCATCATTCATAGCTAGGAGTTTACATGGTATTGGTGCTTTGATCTCCCCACCATCATTAGCATTATTAGTGTACCTTATCCTATCCATATCCATTTTTTCAAGGAGACCAACAAAATTAGTATGAGAACCAAGCATATTAAATTTAGCGAAGACCTTTCTAGCCTCTCTTGCTAGACCACCAAATTCTCTAAGAAGGGTTTGTAAAACAAAATCTTTCTTTTCCCCCTCTTCCAAATCACCAAGTGTAAGAAACATGTGTTGGATTATAGGATTGAGATTAACAAATTTAGTTTCCAACAAGCGAACTAAAGCAGCAGCAGCAATTTCATAGGTAGGAGCAAGTTCTACCAAGTGTCTATCTTCAAAATCTTCAACGGTACTAACATGGGTAAAAATTCTTCTATATTGTTCCTCCCAATTATAGACCCTTGTCCTACCGGTATGTTTTTTGTGGTAAAATTAAAAGGAAACATAATGAATCAAGTAAAGTAAATGCAAGTAAACTAATTTTTTTGTGTTTTCGATATAGCAAACAAGATAGCAAATAAAGTAAAACTAGCAACTAATTTTTTTGTGTTTTGATATAATGCAGTAAACATAGTAGTAAATAAAATAAAGCAAGACAAAAACAAAGTAAAGGGATTGGGAAGTGGAGACTCCCCTTGCAGCGTGTCTTGATCTCCCCGGCAACGGCGCCAGAAATTTGCTTGATGCGTGTAGTTGACACGTCCGTTGGGAACCCCAAGAGGAAGGTGTGATGCGCACAGCGGCAAGTTTCCTCGCAAGAAACCAAGGTTTAATCGAACCAGTAGGAGTCAAGAAGCACGTTGAAGGTTGATGGCGGCGGGATGTAGTGCGGCGCAACACCGGAGATTCCGGCGCCAACGTGGAACCCGCACAACACAACCAAAGTACTTTGCCCCAACGAAACAGTGAGGTTGTCAATCTCACCGGCTTGCTGTAACAAAGGATTAACCGTATTGTGTGAAAGATGATTGTTTGCAGAGAAAACAGTAAAACAAGTATTGCAGCAGATTTGTATTTCAGTATTAAAAGAATGGACCGGGGTCCACAGTTCACTAGAGGTGTCTCCCATAAGATAAAAGCATGTTGGGTGAACAAATTACAGTCGGGCAATTGACAAATAGAGAGGGCATAACAATGCACATACATGACATGATAAGTATAGTGAGATTTAATTGGGCATTACGAAAAAGTACATAGACCGCCATCCAACCGCATCTATGCCTAAAAAGTCCACCTTCGAGTTATCATCCGAACCCCTCCAGTATTAAGTTGCTAACAACGGACAATTGCATTAAGTATGGTGCGTAATGTAATCAACAACTACATCCTCGGACGTAGCGCCAATGTTTTATCCCTAGTGGCAACAAGCACAACACAACCTTAGAACTTTCTCATCATCTGTCCCATGTGTCAATGCGAGCATGAACCCACTATCGAGCATAAATACTCCCTCTTGGAGTTAAAAGTAAAAACTTGGCCAGAGCCTCTACTAGTAACGGAGAGCATGCAAGATCATAAACAACACATATGAAATAACTTGATAATTAACATGACATGGTATTCTCTATCCATCGGATCCCGACAAACACAACATATAGAATTACAGATAGATGATCTTGATCATGTTAGGCAGCTCACAAGATCCAACAATGAAGCACAATGAGGAGAAGACAACCATCTAGCTACTGCTATGGACCCATAGTCCAGGGGTGAACTACTCACTCATCACTCCGGAGGCGACCATGGCGGTGTAGAGTCCTCCGGGAGATGAGTCCCCTCTCCGGCGAGGTGCCGGAGGAGATCTCCGGAATCCCCCGAGATGGGATCGGCGGCGGCGGCGTCTCGGTAAGGTTTTCCGTATCGTGGTTTTTCGCATCGGGGGTTTCGCGACGGAGGCTTTAAGTAGGCGGAAGGGCGAGTCGGGGGCCGGACGAGGGGCCCACACCATAGGGCGGCGCGGGCCCCCTTGGCCGCGCCGCCATGTGGTGTCGCCACCTCGTGGCCCCACTTCGTATGCTCTTCGGTCTTCCGGAAGCTCCGTGGAAAAATAGGCCCCTGGGTCTTCGTTTCGTCCAATTCCGAGAATATTTCGTTACTAGGATTTCCGAAACCAAAAACAGCAGAAAACGAGAACCGGCACTTCGGCATCTTGTTAATAGGTTAGTTCCAGAAAATGCACGAATATGACATAAAGTGTGCATAAAACATGTAGGTATCATCAATAATATGGCATAGAACATAAGAAATTATCGATACGTCGGAGACGTATCACCCGGTCGCCGACGTCTCCTCCTCCGGTAGCGGTGCTCCTCCCTGCGTCGGTTCGGCGGATTGGTCGCCGGGAGGGGAACCGCCAGGTGATGTGACAGTTTGGGGGCGGTGAGACTGCGATCGCGATTGAGAGGAAGGAGAGGGGAGCGGTGAGGCTAATTATGGCGCGTGTTCCCGAAGGGACGCGGCGTCTCCGCCTCCCTTCCCCACGCGTGCAGCCTTCTAGCCGCAACGGGCCTGGCCTCGGAGAAACTGCCATTCCGGGCGTTCCTCCAGGGCCTGTCCTAGGGGTGCTTTGAGAACCGGTTCATGCGACAACGCGGCTCGGCCCAGGCATCCAAACGGGCCGAAAATTGCCCCTCCCCCATGCGAGCCAAGGGGGATGCAAGCTACCAAACGCGCCCTAATTTCCTGTCTCGCGGAAGGCAAGTGCATCTCCACCGGCGCCCCCAATAGCAATTTGGGGGCCGGGAGCAAAAATGGGCTCGCACCGGCGCGCCCCAAACGGCGCCGGCCAATTTTGGAGCCCAATAGAATCGCCGGCAACCCCGTGCCGGCCCCTTCGCCAAGGGCACGAATCGGGCGCGCCGTCGCCTCGCGAGGCTGAAAATTTTGGGCGTGGGAGCCGCCTGTGAGCCACACAACCCAAAAGTCAACGCCAGCGGGTAGTGGCGGGGCCGACGCGTCAGCGGCTCATTCAATTTTAACCTAACCGTCGCCTACCTCGTGACGGGAGTTATTGGGGCGCAGCAGCGGTGCAGTTTCCGGAGACGCGCAGCGAACCGTCCCGTCGCGCGCCTTGCTCTTCATGCCGCCGCTAATGAGCGCCGCCGCTCCCCCGCTCCCCCGCCTCCCTCTGGCCTATAAAAAGGGCCGCCGCTCATCGTCCCTCTCACACACAAACCCTAGCACCTCTCTCCCCAACCCTAGCCGCCAACATATGAAAAGACGACGCCATGTCTGGTCGAGGCCGAGGGCGCGGCCGTGGCCGTGGCCGCGGCAGAGGTGCACGCACGCCGTCGCCTGCCACACCGTCGTCTTCATCGTCGGAGATGGACGAGGAGGGGCCCGTGCTGTTCGAGTTTGTCCTCGTCCTCAAGGGCGATCCACGCGGCATCCAGAGGCTGCTGGACACCTTCGCCGACTTTGCCGCCGGCGACGACCGCCCGGACACGCTGCATCTGCGGGAGGATTCGTGCGGCTACTACCGGTGGATCGTCGACGTGATCTACGACGCGCGCGACAAGATGCACCTCCACATCGGCTGGGAGAAGTTCGCGCGCCACCACAACCTCCAAGCCAGCTTCGTGCTCGTGTTTTCCTACTTCGGCGATAGGGACATGAGCGTCAAGGTGTTCGACGAGACGCGTTGCCGCCGGAACTACCATGGCGACAACACCGAGGACGACGACTGACGAGTGTTGTTTCTTCGCAGCGAATATCAGCTCGCGTGTTTTTGGATATTCTTCCTCGAAAGAACCAACAGGGACACCCTCGAGTGAAAGTCGCTGGATTTTTCCAGTTTGGGGGACTGGGTGTGCCCTCGAGTGTTCTTTCTTGGCAGCGAACACACGAAACCTGCGATGACCGGCCTAGTTAAGTTTAGTTTTTTTGCAATATTTTATATTTGTATCAACCATAATTCAAACTATGTATTAGTTTATGTAAAAACCATGTTCCAAACTATATCTTCATGTAAACCACGTTCCCAATTATGTATTAGTTTGTGGAATAAAATATTTCTTATTGAATTTTCTATGCATTTACTTATAATTTTAATTCAAAACATCTATCGGGACCGCCGTTTTGGGGGCGCCGGTGTGGAAATGGCTTCCCCAAATAGAGGATGCTGTGCCGGCGCCTATTTGGGGGCTACCGGTGGAGATGCTATAAGTCTCGTATATTTGGACAGAATATAGTTGACCAACTTCTCAACAATCCTAATGCAAAAAGACAATAAGGTTGGTTCACTCACATGGTCACTAAGATCCACATCGTTGGTACAACTACTGTTCCAAAAAAAGGATAATAAGAAAATCTTACTATTAAATTTTACTATTAAATTAAAATAGGACGAGATGGTTGGTGATGGTACTTTCACCTGAACAAAATATATATCCATCGACTTTGTTTGAGTCCAAGTCGAGTAGGTGCATGAGCTCCTGGCGTTGAGTCCGTACCTACCCGATCGAGACGTGCTTGTTCCTCGAAGTCCAATATATGCATCTGATGTGTGTTTGCTACTAGCCGAACGACTTCGAGTCCAAATAGAGCACGTCCGTGTCATTTTTGACTATGTAGATTAGAGTTAGTTTGCACTGTAGCCCCTCGAAATATGTTAATCAACCCGCAGTACTGTATTCGGTCGTGGCTCGGTTCTGGACGAGTTCTGCCCCGGCGACTTTCTACAGGGTGGGAGCCTCTCGTGGGCTCGTGGCCTGTGGGTTACCAGCAGTGCACTTCAGCACCTGCATCACCGACGCCATCCCGTTCTTTGGCCACTTCCTCAAGACTGACTGGCCCCGTTCAACGCGTCCTTTTTCGGGCAGGTTACAGATGGACAGTGACGACAGGTGCATCACGGCGCTACTCTAGATGATTTTTTGGCGACGACGTGCCGTTCCTAGAGCTTGTAATTTTCAGTCGTAGAGATAGCGTCAGCACCGCCGAGTAGTATAAACCATTCTTGGGTGTCGTGACACATGTGTAGGCATGAAATTTTGTTTTCTTTTTGCACCAAGCCCTAATTCGAATCTTCATCATTTTTAGTTGATTTGCATCATGGCTGAGTGAAATTGTACGGCTTAAATGTCCAATGGAAAATGAAGATCCACGGAGTGTAGGTAAGTGTGGGCAAACCCGGTTTCACGGTTTGGCTGGTTCTGCCCTAGTTCTTCTTTTTTTGCACTAAACTGGAGATGCGTTAAGGTTCATGCACTACCACTTGAACCAAAAATCCGAACTGATGGAAAGGGGAAGGCAATCTACTTATACACGTCAACACCCCCTCTCACGTGTGACGAGAAGACAAGTCAACACGTGTAGAGAGGCAAAGAGGCAGCGCCGGGACCACACGCCACACGGCAAGAGGCTGTGGGGGAATTTAGAATAAATTATGAAAGCCAGGATTTAAACTCGAGACCTGGGGCTCTGATACCATGTTAAGCTTCATGCACTAGCCACTTAAACCAAAAGTCTGAACTGATGGAAAAGGCTAGGCAATCTACTTATACACTTCAACAAGATGAACATTTGATTTGTCAAGGAAAATGACCTACGTTCACTAACCGGTTTAAAACGGTTTCCACCGGTGTGAGATTCGCACACCCCTAAATGTAGAGGTGGAAGCTGAATTATCAAGAAGGAAGATAAAAAATAATTCTTCGAGGGTACATATGTGATGGAGGCATGATTGGAACCGGAGCAACTTACCGAGAAGAAGTGGCCACCACTTGTAGAAAAGATGAAAAGTCTGGATGCTTGATTTGTTCAGTTGTTTCAGACAAGTTCAAACCCATCTCCGATAAGAATGCTATATGAGCAGTGTCAGCCAAAGAATGCATCACTTGAAGGGGAAAAAGTAATGATCCGAGTGAGATAGCTAGAAAGGTTCATCGGATGAAACAAGAATAGGCAAATATGAAGAAAAAAAAACTCCAACAAAACATGTTTCTTATAATATTTGGTGTCCACCACCTACTAAATGACGTATAATAAATATTCATGCTGGCCTAAACATTAAGTTTTTCAAGACCAACATTTCATATGTTAGAGAGTCAGCGAGGAAGGTGGATAACAATTAGGATGGCACCAAGAGAGGGAAGGATGAACATCGACAAGTGCTTGCGGTAAAAGGGCGCTGCATCGGCCAGGCTTAAAATTGATGTCGAGAACACTCCTAGAGATGTTTATGGGTTTGATGCTACAAAGTGAATGATTTGACCTTCTGAAAATTTCAAGAGGTCGTAGCAACGCACATGCATTCAGCTAGTATAGTAGAAAACATGAATGTTGAGATTGGCTCGGTCTTAAATCATACAATCATATACTCATAGTTAGCTGTAACATATTAAAATAAGATGTCATTGCTGGTAATATAGCTACTTTTCTTGCATCTTGTATAGGAATCGACTAACTGCAAATTGCAACAGTCGAGTAAAATAAAATGCTTTGGTGGTACCGTACTTTTGATTTCTTGAATACGTCCATGAGGAAACGTGGATATTGCTTAGGTAGAAGCTTTTTACAAAGCCCAATATGTTTTAATCCTATATGTATTGTTCTCTTTTACTCTGCCTTTTTTTTCTTTTGCAGTATGGGCAATTAATAATAAAAATAAAATCAGATATTTGATTTAGCAATTACAAATGGATTTTTAAAAAAAATGGATAATAACTATAACCTATGTGAGCAGAAATGTCGAGGAACCATTATTGAAGAATAGTAAAAAGATTCAATTGTTACCTAGCTAGAAAGGTGACCCAATTTTCTACAATAACCCTAGCATTGTAGATGTGTCTTGGTGATCATCAAGTTATCTTCTGACGATTCCTGAAATCCAACATGGCAATTCTTAAGACTTGGCACATCCAACAATTAAGTGGAAATTTAGTTCCTTAGAGAGTGGCCTACCGAGGTTATTTGTTTTTCAATGTCATCAAAGAAACAATTACAGATGAATCACATAAAAAAAGGCTAATAAAAAGAAGCAAAATCAAAAAGAGAAAAATCAAAAAAGCTTCTCTAGTCTTTATGGGCCGGCCCAAGCGAGTAGATCGGAAGAATCTTGTTCCCGCGGTGACTGAGAAAGGTGTTTGGCCAGCGATGTACAATGAACTCAATATTTATTTATTTATTTATATTTATCAAAAATGGTATTAAATTTTCTTTAAAAAAATTATGTGGCTGCATACACATGTTACCCACATATATGCACAAATTTTCTAAATAATTCATTGTATTGTAGGCAACACGAAAATCATAAAATTGTGGCTCTGAAAAGGCAAAAAAAAAAACTCCTTTTTCCATTGAACATTTATGATTTTGTGAAGATCGCATATGAAAAAGATATTTCGATACATATTAGGTCGTACATACTTGACATGATATGTACTTGTATGATTTTTAGAACTTTTAAGGACATCAAAAAGAACGTTTCAATATTTGAAAAGTGAGATCATTAGAGCTTGGGAGCTGCAAGTGATTTTTGCAAATATGATACCATTTCCTATTTTTCTCATACATCAAAGTGTTAATTTTGATTTGTTGAATAAACTTCACAAAGTGACTTTCTAACTGCAAAACGCATTTGTGTTTGTCCATTCTTGATATTTTTGGTCATTTTTCAGCGAACATATATGTTACATGTTGGACCCCCTGATATGGGCCTCTTCGGATACCCAACATTGGCCTACCTCCTTTGGCCTAACAAGGGCTCCATGAACATCACCGCAGTCCAAGATGTACCAATACGTCGGTTGCGAAGGAGGAAAGATAGAAGAAAGCAGATTCTTAATGCACAAGGCGAGGAAACATCAAATAAGAAAAAGATAGATTAGATCTCATTGTAACATAGTTGAATCCGAGCATGACTCTCGGGATCTGGCCTCCTATATAAAGGCTAGGAGAGAGCCTGCCGGAGGACATCGAAATCAACCTACACAATCCCGCATACACCAACCCTAGAAACCTTGCCTTCCGGCGAGTTCACCATAACGCAGTCTATCAGCTGCCCGATTGTAAACTTTTCCATTCATAAATCAAGATCAGACAAGCAGGAGTAAGGGTTTTACCTCATCGAGGGTTTTACGTGTCGTGAAGGCGGGTAGAAGCTCGAAGTGGGAAGAACCTTTGGGATCAAGGTGCCGGGCAGCAGGACATGGCGAAGAACATGCCTGCCACGGGAACAAGCATAATAGCGGGCTTCCTGGACAGCGTGTTGATACGTCTCCGACGTATCGATAATTTCTTATGTTCCATGCCACATTATTGATGATATCTACATGTTTTATGCACACTTTATGTCATATTCGTGCATTTTCTGGAACTAGCCTATTAACAAGATGCCGAAGTGCCAGTTCCTGTTTTCTGCTGTTTTTGGTTTCAGAAAGCCTAGTAACGAAATATTCTCGGAATTGGACGAAATCAACGCCCAGGTTCCTATTTTCACCGGAAGCATCCAGAACACCCGAGAGCCGCCAGAGGGGGGCCACAGGGCCCCCAGATGATAGGGTGGCGCGGCCCACCCCTTGGCCGCGCGGCCCTATGGTGTCGTCGCCCCTTCGACCTTCTGACGCCGCCTCTTCGCCTATATAAAGGTCCCAGACCTAAACCCACGAGACGGAAAAAACCACGATACGAGAAACCTTCCAGAGCCGCCGCCATCGCGAAGCCAAGATCTGGGGGACAGGAGTCTCTGTTCCGGCACGCCGCCGGGACGGGGAAGTGCCCCCGGAAGGCTCCTCCATCGACTCCACCGCCATCTTCATCAACGCTGCTGTCTCCCATGAGGAGGGAGTAGTTCTCCATCGAGGCTCGGGGCTGTACCGGTATCTATGTGGTTAATCTCTCTCCTATGTGCTTCAATACAATAATCTCATGAGCTGCCTTACATGATTGAGATTCATATGATGATGCTTGTAATCTAGATGTCATTATGCTAGTCAAGTGGATTTTACTTATGTGATCTCCGGAGACTCCTTGTCCCACGTGTGTAAAGGTGACAGTGTGTGCACCGTGTGGGTCTCTTAGGCTATATTTCACAGAATACTTATTCACTGTTATGAATGGCATAGTGAAGTGCTTATTTATATCTCTTTATGATTGCAATGTGTTTGGTATCACAATTTATCAGTGTGCTACTCTAGTGATGTTATTAAAGTAGTTTTATTCCTCCTACACGGTGTAATGGTGACAGTGTGTGCATCCGTGTTAGTACTTGGCGTAGGCTATGATTATGATCTCTTGTAGATTATGAAGTTAACTATTGCTATGATGGTATTGATGTGATCTATTCCTCTTACATAGTGTGAAGGTGACAGTGTGCATGCTATGTTAGTACTTGGTTTAGTTGTGTTGATCTTTCATGCACTCTAAGGTTACTTAAATATGAATGCCGAATGTTGTGGCGCTTGTTAACTCCGGCTTGAGGGAGCTCTTGTAGCCCTACACAACGAATGGTGTTTGTCATCCAACAAGAGGGTGTAGAGTCTAGCATCTATCTATTTATTCTGTTATGTGATCAATGTTGAGAGTGTCCACTAGTGAAAGTATGATCCCTAGGCCTTGTTCCTAAATACTGCTATCGCTGCTTGTTTACTTGTTACTGCTGCATGTTTACTTCCTGCAATATTACTACCATCAATCGCACGCCGACAAGCACTTTTCCGGCGCCGTACTACTGCTCATATTCATTCATACCACTTGTATTTCACTATCTCTTCGCCGAACTAGTGCACCTATTAGGTGTGTTGGGGACACAAGAGACTTCTTGCTTTGTGGTTGCAGGGTTGCATGAGGGGATATCTTTGACCTCTTCCTCCCTGAGTTCGATAAACCTTGGGTGATCCACTTAAGGGAAACTTGCTGCTGTTCTACAAACCTCTGCTCTTGGAGGCCCAACACTGTCTACAAGAATAGAAGCACACGTAGACATCAAGCTATTTTCTGGCGCCGTTGCCGGGGAGGAAAGGTAAAAGGTACTCACACTCCGGATCTCAGCTACTAAGCTATTTTCGCCGTTGTAAGTACTCGAAGCTATTTCCTTTAGATCCTGCAATTGCATCTTGTTGTTTCTTGTTTACACTAGTTTGGCATAATGGACAACAATGAGCTTCTTATTCTATTTCCTGATTTAAGACATGGATGGTTTGATGCGAAAATTAAAAAACCTATGGAACATATTAGTATGAACGCTTTGAACACCATTGTTGCTAATGATATGGAAAATTCTAAGCTTGGGGAAGCTGGCTTTAATGAGCATGATATTTTTAGTCCCCCAAGCATTGAGGAGAAAATTTACTTTGATGATACTTTGCCTCCTATTTATGATGATTATAATGATAGTGATCTTTTGGTGCCGCCTGTTATGGAGGATAAATTTGATTATGATTACAATATGCCTCCTATATTTGATGATGAGAATAATAATGATAGCTACTTTGTTGAATTTGCTCCCACTACAACTAATAAAATTGATTATGCCTATGTGGAGAGTAATAATTTTATGCATAAGACTCATGATAAGAATGCTTTATGTGATAGTTATATTGTTGAGTTTGCTCATGTTGCTACTGAAAGTTATTATGAGAGAGGAAAATATGGTTGTAGAAATTTTCATGTTACTAAAACACCTCTCTATATGCTGAAATTTTTGAAGTTACACTTGTTTTATCTTCCTATGCTTGTTACTTTGCTCTTCATGAACTTGTTTACTTACAAGATTCCTATGCATAGGAAGCATGTTAGACTTAAATGTGTTTTGAATTTGCCTCTTGATGCTCTCTTTTGTTTCAACTACTATTTCTTGCGAGTGCATCATTAAAATTGCTGAGCCCATCTTAATGGCTATAAAGAAAGAACTTCTTGGGAGATAACCCATGTGTTTTTTTTACTACAGTACTTTATTTTATATTTGAGTCTTGGAAGTTGTTTACTACTGTAGCAACCTCTCCTTATCTTAGTTTTATTGCATTGTTGTGCCAAGTAAAGTCTTTGATAGTAAGGTTCATACTAGATTTGGATTACTGCGCAGAAACAGATTTCTTGCTGTCACGAATCTGGGCTTAATTCTCTGTAGGTAACTCAGAAAATTATGCCAATTTACGTGAGTGATCCTCAGATATGTACGCAACTTTCATTCAATTTGAGCATTTTCATCTGAGCAATTCTGGTGCCATTTAAAAATTCGTCTTTACGGACTGTTCTGTTTTGACAAATTCTGCCTTTTATTTTGCATTGCCTCTTTCGCTGTGTTGGGTGGATTTCTTTGTTCCATTACCTTCCAGTAGCTTTGTGCAATGTCCAGAAGTGTTAAGAATGATTGTGTCACCTCTGAACATGTGAATTTTTGATTATGCACTAACCCTCTAATGAGTTTGTTTCGAGTTTGGTGTGGAGGAAGTTTTCAAGGGTCAAGAGAGGAGGATGATATACTATGATCAAGAAGAGTGAAGAGTCTAAGCTTGGGGATGCCCCCATGGTTCATCCCTGGATATTATAAGAAGACTCAAGCATCTAAGCTTGGGGATGCCCAAGGCATCCCCTTCTTCATCGACAAATTTATCAGGTTCCTCCCTTGAAACTATATTTTTATTCGGTCACATCTTATGTACTTTACTTGGAGCGTCTGTGTGCTTTTATTTTTGTTTTGTTATTTTCATTCTCTGAATAAATACATGCTTGTGTGGGAGAGAGACACTCTCCGCTGGTTCATATGAACACATGTGTTCTTAGCTTTTAATGTTCATGGCGAAGGTTGAAACTGCTTCGTTAAATTGTTATATGGTTGGAATTGGAAAATGATACATGTAGTATTTGCTATAATATCTTGGATAATTTGATACTTGGCAATTGTTCTGCTCATGTTTAAGCTCTTGCATCATATACTTTGCACCCATTAATGAAGAAATACATAGAGCTTGCTAAAATTTGGTTTGCATAGTTGGTCTCTCTAAGGTCTAGATAATTTCTAGTAAAGAGTTTGAACAACAAGGAAGACGGTGTAGATTCTTATAATGTTTGCAATATGTCTTTTATGTGAGTTTTGCTGCACCGGTTCATCCTTGTGTTTGTTTCAAATAACCTTGCTAGCCTAAACCTTGTATCGAGTGGAATACTTCTCATGCATCCAAAATCCTTGAGCCAACCACTATGCCATTTGTGTCCACCATACCTACCTACTACATGGTATTTCTCCGCCATTCCAAAGTAAACTGCTTGAGTGCTACCTTTAAATAATTCAAAATTTATCACCTCTTATTTGTGTCAATGTTTTATAGCTCATGAGGAAGTATGTGGTGTTTTATCTTTCGATCTTGTCATTTACTTTTGACGAGACTTTCACAATGGACTAGTGGCTCATCCGCTTATCCAATAATTTTGCAAAAAGAGTCGGCAATGGGGTTCCCAGCCCCAATTAATTAACTTTCATTAATAATTCTCTTCACATGTTTTGCTCCGATTCATCAGTAAGCAACTTAATTTTGCAAATAGACACTCCTCCATGGTATGTGAATGTTGGAAGGCACCCGAGGATTCGGTTAGCCATGGCTTGTGTAAGCAAAAGGTTGGGAGGAGTGTCATCCATAAATAAAGAAAACCTAACTAAAGTACATGTGTAAACAAAAGAGAAGAGGGATGATCTACCTTGCTGGTAGAGATAACGTCCTTCATGGGAGCCGCTCTTGAAAGTCTGGTTGATGAGGTAGTTAGAGTGCCCACTACCATTCGTTGACAACAACAAACACCTCTCAAAATTTTACTTTTATGCTCTCTTTATGTTTTCAAAACCAAAGCTCTAGCACAAATATAGCAATCAATGCTTTCCTCTTTGAAGGACCTTTCTTTTACTTTTATGTTGAGTCAGTTCACCTATCTCTCTCCACCTCAAGAAGCGAACACTTGTGTGAACTGTGCATTGATTCCTACATACTTGCATATTGCACTTGTTATATTTCTCTATGGTGACAATTATCCATGAGATATACATGTTACAAGTTGAAAGCAACCGCTGAACTTAATCTTCCATTGTGTTGCTTCAATGTCTTTACTTTAAATTATTGCTTTATGAGTTAACTCTTATGCAAGACTTATTGATGCCTGTCTTGAAAGTGCTATTCATGAAAAGTCATTGCTTTATGATTCAGTTGTTTACTCATGTCATTACCATTATTTTGATCGCTGCATTCGTTACATATGTTTACAATATGATCAAGTTTATGATGGCATGTCACTCCAGAAATTATCTTTGTTATCGTTTACCTGCTCGGGACGAGCAGAAACTAAGCTTGGGGATGCTGATACGTCTCCGACGTATCGATAATTTCTTATGTTCCATGCCACATTATTGATGATATCTACATGTTTTATGCACACTTTATGTCATATTCGTGCATTTTCTGGAACTAACCTACTAACAAGATGCCGACGTGCCAGTTCCTGTTTTCTGCTGTTTTTGGTTTCAGAAATCCTAGTAACGAAATATTCTCGGAATTGGACAAAATCAACGCCCAGGTTCCTATTTTCACCGGAAGCATCCAGAACACCCGAGAGCAGCCGGAGGGGGCCACAGGGCCCCCAGATGATAGGGTGGCGCGGCCCACCCCCTGGCCGCGCGGCCCTATGGTGTCGTCGCCCCTTCGACCTTCTGACGCCGCCTCTTCGCCTATATAAAGGTCCCAGACCTAAAACCACGAGACGGAAAAAACCACGATACGAGAAACCTTCCAGAGCCGCCGCCATCGCGAAGCCAAGATCTGGGGGACGGAGTCTCCGTTCCGGCACGCCGCCGAGACGGGGAAGTGCCCCCGGAAGGCTCCTCCATCGACTCCACCGCCATCTTCATCAACGCTGCTGTCTCCCATGAGGAGGGAGTAGTTCTCCATCGAGGCTCGGGGCTGTACCGGTAGCTATGTGGTTAATCTCTCTCCTATGTGCTTCAATACAATAATCTCATGAGCTACCTTACATGATTGAGATTCATATGATGATGCTTGTAATCTAGATGTCATTATGCTAGTCAAGTGGATTTTACTTATGTGATCTCCGGAGACTCCTTGTCCCACGTGTGTAAAGGTGACGAGTGTGTGCACCGTGTGGGTCTCTTAGGCTATATTTCACGAGAATACTTATTCACCTGTTATGAATGGCATAGTGAAGTGCTTATTTATATCTCTTTATGATTGCAATGTGTTTGGTATCACAATTTATCCGTGTGCTACTCTAGTGATGTTATTAAAGTAGTTTTATTCCTCCCGCACGGTGTAATGGTGACAGGTGTGTGCATCCGTGTTAGTACTTGGCGTAGGCTATGATTATGATCTCTTGTAGATTATGAAGTTAACTATTGCTATGATGGTATTGATGTGATCTATTCCTCCTACATAGTGTGAAGGTGACAGTGTGCATGCTATGTTAGTACTTGGTTTAGTTGTGTTGATCTTTCATGCACTCTAAGGTTACTTAAATATGAATGCCGAATGTTGTGGCGCTTGTTAACTCCGGCTTGAGGGAGCTCTTGTAGCCCTACACAACGAACGGTGTTTGTCATCCAACAAGAGGGTGTAGAGTCTAGCATCTATCTATTTATTCTGTTATGTGATCAATGTTGAGAGTGTCCACTAGTGAAAGTATGATCCCTAGGCCTTGTTCCTAAATACTGCTATCGCTGCTTGTTTACTTGTTCTACTCGCATGTTTACTTCCTGCAATATTACTACCATCAACTGCACGCCGGCAAGCACTTTTCTCGGCACCGTACTACTGCTCATATTCATTCATACCACTTGTATTTCACTATCTCTTCGCCGAACTAGTGCACCTATTAGGTGTGTTGGGGACACAAGAGACTTCTTGCTTTGTGGTTGCGGGGTTGCATGAGAGGGATATCTTTGACCTCTTCCTCCCTGAGTTCGATAAACCTTGGGTGATCCACTTAAGGGAAACTTGCTGCTGTTCTACAAACCTCTGCTCTTGGAGGCCCAACACTGTCTACAAGAATAGAAGCACACGTAGACATCACGTGTCCGGTCCGGCGGTGACAAGGGATTAACTTATCAATGCCTACAAGTTGTAGACTAGGGTTTTGCGGAAAGTAGAGGGCAAGTAGATCTCGAGGGTTTTAGCCGGAAAAGTAACTGCTAGAAAACTAAGGTTATGTTGACAATGAATCGATCCTCTCTTTCTCCCTCGACTCCCCCTTATATAGGAGGCGGAGCCGAGGGTTTCGTGATGTACAAGTTACAAACATCGGGGTGCTCTTTGAGTCTGTCCCGTAATAATTACAAGTCGTTATTCCTAATACAACTCTATCTTTCCAAACGTATACTTGATTGGGCTTCTGGGCTTCATATTCTTCGGGTCCTGGGCCTTCAGTAAACCCCGGGTACCATCTTCGGCAAGCCCATTGGGGATGCCTATGTCAGTAGCCCCCGAGATTTTACTTGAATCAAAGAGTCAAGGAAAATCTCCCTCATTATGATTAACACCTGATTTCTTCGAGTTACTACATAACTTTCATAAAATAATCATATATTACACAGGGAAAATGGTAGTTGGGGCTGGTTCATCTGACGGATTAGGTACCAGTTAACTGCTCTCGTGGCAATCCCGCAAAAACCTACTTCAAGATCAAGTCCATGGACATGATCTCAGTATACTGGCGTAGTTCGACATGTGCCGCTTAAGGTCCTACCATATACCGAACTCCAGTCATATTTTATCGGGTACCTAATGCGTCCGTTAGGATTTTTCTTCGCATCAGTTGATACGGAAAAGAGTAGCAGAGCGCATTCTGGTGCGATGCCACGCCACGCAGGACGGATCCTGGGGTCTTACCTTCGCAAAGTATTGCGGCATTCAGAGATTGAATCGCGACAGAGGCGCTCTGAGAATATATTGTCGAGTATGTTTTTCGGCTGCTGGAGTAGCACATTCATTCGAGTCACATGATGTGTCGCTATATTTTTTACCTTGTCTTCCCGATGGGAGTATATTAAGAGTTATAACATAACTCGAAATATGCTCAATATGGCTTCTTCATTTTCATCGGGTACGCGACCAGCGTTCCCGATGGGAGTAGCCCCCGAGGCTACAGCCAAGTATTTATACTTGGTTGTAGGCTCAATTTGCATTACTTCTTCTCTTGATGTTTTCAAAATCCCGACTTCCACTCTATCTTTATTTCATCGGGTGCGCGACCAGCGCTCCCGATGGGAGTAGCCCCCGAGGCTACAGTCAAGTATTTCTACTTGGCTGTAAGCTCAACTTTGTCTCCTCTTTTTAAACTCCCCTATATTTTTCTCTCCATACCATCCTCTTATCGGAAGTATGAACACTTCTGATAAGAGTAGCCCCCGAGCATTTGAACAAACACTTGTATTTGATCAAAAGCTCCCGAAATTATTCTTTTTATACCGTCGACATTTTCACTGTCGCTATTTTCAAAGGAAATCCGCTGAAACTTTGCTTAAGGTGACATCAGTGCTGACGATGGCCACGATCACTGTATTGGGAAGGCGCGGGAGCTGTCGTGTCGCTGACCTGTGGGCCCAAAATTCTGCGGCATTTGACACGTTGCGCAAGTGGGGGACACACGTCCTCCACTTTCCCTGGCACGCGCGCTGTAGCGCCTGCCTAGTTACTTCATAGTAAATAGACCATTTTACCCATTGCTCCACGTATAAGGCCCTGGATCCATTTCCCCTGTATCCAACGGTGCGGCGGTTCGATGGCTTGCTATAAATAACCTTCCTCTTCCTCAGAAATCCCCTTCGCCATTGCCGTTGCGCCGCTCAAATCTCCCATCTCTCTTCCATCGCCATTGCCGTTGCGCGCTGACGTGGGCATTACCCTTCGGGTAATTGATATTGCCCTATCCTATATAGCTTAACTAGAGGCCCATGAAGACAACCGATGGCGAGGTGGGCTGATGTCTACGGGAGCTTCTATTCTTGTAGACAGTGTTGGGCCTCCAAGAGCAGAGGTTTGTAGAACAGCAGCAAGTTTCCCTTAAGTGGATCACCCAAGGTTTATCGAACTCAGGGAGGAAGAGGTCAAAGATATCCCTCTCATGCAACCCTGCAACCACAAAGCAAGAAGTCTCTTGTGTCCCCAACACACCTAATAGGTGCACTAGTTCGGCGAAGAGATAGTGAAATACAGGTGGTATGAATAAGTAGTAGCAACGGCACCGGAAAAGTGCTTTGCCCAGGACGAGTAAACAAGCGGTAGTAACGCAGCGAGTAGTAACGCGATAGAAACGAGTAAACAAGCAGCGATAGCGATATTTAGGAACAAGGCCTAGGGATTAGACTTTCACTAGTGGACACTCTCAACATTGATCACATAACAGAATAGATAAATGCATACTCTACACTCTCTTGTTGGATGATGAACACATTGCGTAGGATTACACGAACCCTCAATGCCGGAGTTAACAAGCTCCACAATTAAATGTTCATATTTAAATAACCTTAGAGTGCAAGAAAGATCAATACGACTAAACCAAGTACTAACACAGCATGCACACTTGTCACCTTCACGCTATGTAGGAGGAATAGATCACATCAATACTATCATAATGATAATTAACTCCACAATCTACAAGAGATCATGATCATAGCATATGCCAAGTACTAACACGGACGCACACACTCGTCACCATTACACCGTGCGGGAGGAATAAACTACTTTAATAACATCACTAGAGTAGCACATAGATAAATTGTGATACAAAACACATTGCAATCATAAAGAGATATAAATAAGCACTTCACTACGCCATTCATAACTCGTTAGTAAGTATTCGTGAAATATAGCCTAAGAGACCCACACGGTGCACACACTCGTCACCTTTACACACGTGGGACAAGGAGTCTCCGGAGATCACATAAGTAAAACTCACTTGACTAGCATAGTGACATCTAGATTACAAGCATCATCATATGAATCTCAATCATGTAAGGCAGCTCATGAGATTATTGTATTGAAGTACATAGGAGAGAGATGAACCACATAGCTACCGGTACAGCCCCGAGCCTCGATGGAGAACTACTCCCTCCTCATGGGAGCAGCAGCGGTGATGAAGATGGCGGTGGGGATGGCAGCGGTGTCGATGGAGAAGCCTTCCGGGGGCACTTCCCCGCTCCGGCAGGGTGCCGGAACAGAGACTCCTGTCCCCCAGATCTTGGCTTCGCGATGGCGGCGGCTCTGGAAGGTTTTCCGTATCGTGGTTCTTCGCATCAGGGTTTTCGCGACGGAGGCTTTAAATAGGCGGAAGGGCAGCCTCGGAGGGGGCCTGGGGGGCCCACACCATAGGGCGGCGCGCCCCCCCCCCTCTGGCCGCGCCAGGGTGTGGTTTGGGGCCCCCAGGGCTTCCCTCTGGCGGCTCTCGGGTGTTCTGGAAGGCTCCGGGAAAAATAGGACCCTGGGCCTTGATTTCGTCCAATTCCAAGAATATTTCGTTACTAGGATTTCTGAAACCAAAAACAGCAGAAAACGACGAATTGGCACTTCGGCATCTTGTTAATAGGTTAGTTCCAGAAAATGCACGAATATGACATAAAGTGTGCATAAAACATGTAGATAACATCAATAATGTGGCATGGATCATAAGAAATTATCGATACGTCGGAGACGTATCAAGCATCCCCAAGCTTAGTTCTGCTCGTCCCGAGCAGGTAAAACGATAACAAAGATAATTTCTGAAGTGACATGCCATCATAACCTTGATCATACTATTTGTAAACATATGTAATGAATGCAGCGATCAAAACAATGGTAATGACATGAGTAAACAAGTGAATCATAAAGCAAAGACTTTTCATGAATAGTACTTCAAGACAAGTATTAATAAGTCTTGCATAAGAGTTAACTCATAAAGCAATAAATCAAAGTAAAGGTATTGAAGCAACACAAAGGAAGATTAAGTTTCAGCGGTTGCTTTCAACTTGTAACATGTATATCTCATGGATAATTGTCAACATAGAGTAATATAACAAGTGCAATATGCAAGTATGTAGGAATCAATGCACAGTTCACACGGGTGTTTGCTTCTTGAGGTGGAGAGAGATAGGTGAACTGACTCAACATAAAAGTAAAAAGAATGGTCCTTCAAAGAGGAAAGCATCGATTGCTATATTTGTGCTAGAGCTTTTATTTTGAAAACATGAAACAATTTTGTCAACGGTAGTAATAAAGCATATGAGTTATGAAAATTATATCTTACAAGTTGCAAGCCTCATGCATAGTATACTAATAGTGCCTGCACCTTGTCCTAATTAGCTTGGACTACCGGATCTTTGCAATGCACATGTTTTAACCAAGTGTCACAATGGGGTACCTCCATGCCGCCTGTACAAAGGTCTAAGGAGAAAGCTCGCATTTTGGATTTCTCGCTTTTGATTATTCTCAACTTAGACATCCATACCGGGACAACATGGACAACGAGATAATGGACTCCTCTTTAATGCATAAGCATGTGGCAACAATTATTATTCTCATATGAGATTGAGGATATGTGTCCAAAACTGAAACTTCCACCATGAATCATGGCTTTAGTTAGCGGCCCAATGTTCTTCTCTAACAATATGCATGCTCCAACCATTAAGGTGGTAGATCTCTCTTACTTCGGACAAGACGGACATGCATAGCAACTCACATGATATTCAACAAAGAATAGTTGATGGCGTCCCCGAAGCATGGTTATCGCACAACAAGCAACTTAATAAGAGATAAAGTGCATAAGTACATATTCAATACCACAATAGTTTTTAAGCTATTTGTCCCATGAGCTATATATTGCAAAGGTGAATGATGGAATTTTAAAGGTAGCACTCAAGCAATTTACTTTGGAATGGCGGATAAATACCATGTAGTAGGTAGGTATGGTGGACACAAATGGCATAGTGGTTGGCTCAAGTATTTTGGATGCATGAGAAGTATTCCCTCTCGATACAAGGTTTAGGCTAGCAAGGTTATTTGAAACAAACACAAAGATGAACGGTGCAGCAAAACTCACATAAAAGACATATTGTAATACATTATAAGACTCTACACCGTCTTCCTTGTTGTTCAAAACTCAATACTAGATATTATCTAGACTCTAGAGAAACCAAATATGCAAACCAAATTAGCAAGCTCTAAGTATTTCTTCATTAATGGGTACAAAGTATATGATGCAAGAGCTTAAACATGAGCACAACAATTGCCAAGTATCAAATTATCCAAGACATTTTAGAATTACTACATGTAGCATTTTCCAATTCCAACCATATAACAATTTAACGAAGAAGAAACTTCGCCATGAATACTATGAGTAGAGCCTAAGGACATACTTGTCCATATGCTACAGCGGAGCGTGTCTCTCTCCCATAAAGTGAATAATAGGATCCATTTTATTCAAACAAAACAAAAAACAAAAACAAACCGACGCTCCAAGCAAAGTGCATAAGATGTGACGGAATAAAAATATAGTTTCAGGGGAGGAACCTGATAATGTTGTCGATGAAGAAGGGGATGCCTTGGGCATCCCCAAGCTTAGACGCTTGAGTCTTCTTATAATATGCAGGGGTGAACCACCGGGGCATCCCCAAGCTTAGAGCTTTCACTCTCCTTGATCATATTGCATCATACTCCTCTCTTGATCCTTGAAAACTTCCTCCACACCAAACTCGAAACAACTCATTAGAGGGTTAGTGCACAATAAAAATTAACATGTTCAGAGGTGACACACTCATTCTTAACACTTCTGGACATTGCATAAAGCTACTGGACATTAATGGATCAAAGAAATTCATCCAACATAGCAAAAGAGGCAATGCGAAATAAAAAGGCAGAATCTGTCAAAACAGAACAGTCCGTAAAGATGGATTTTATTAGGCCACCAGACTTGCTCAAATGAAAATGCCCAAATTGAATGAAAGTTGCGTACATATCTGGGGATCGTGCACGTAAATTGGCTTAATTTTCTGAGCTACCTACAGGGAGGTAGACCCAGATTCGTGACAGCAAAGAAATCTGGAACTGCGCAGTAATCCAAATCTAGTACTTACTTTACTATCAAAGACTTTACTTGGCACAACAAAACTCAAAACTAAGATAAGGAGAGGTTGCTACAGTAGTAAACAACTTCCAAGACACAAATATAATACAAAGTACTGTAGCAAAATAACACATGGGTTATCTCCCAAGAAGTTCTTTCTTTATAGCCATTAAGATGGGCTCAACAGTTTTTATGATGCACTCGCAAGAAATAGTAGTTGAAGCAAAAGAGAGCATCAAGAGGCAAATTCAAAACAAATTTAAGTCTAACATGCTTCCTATGCATAGGAGTCTTGTAAATAAACAAGTTCATGAAGAGCAAAGTTACAAGCATAGGAAGATAAAACAAGTGTAGCTTCAAAAATTTCAGCACATAGAGAGGTATTTTAGTAACATGAAAATTTCTACAACCATATTTTCCTCTCTCATAATAACTTTCAGTAGTATCATGAGCAAACTCAACAATATAACTATCACATAAAGCATTCTTATCATGAGTCTCATGCATAAAATTAGTACTACTCCCAACATAAGCATAGTTATTCTTATTAATTGTAGTAGGAGCAAATTCAACAAAGTACCTATCATTATTATTCTCATCATCAAATATAGGAGGCATATTGTAATAATAATCAAATTTATCCTCCATAACAGGTGGCACCAAAAGACTACTATCATTATAATCATCATAAATAGGAGGCAAAGTATCATCAAAGTAAATTTTCTCCTCAATGCTTGGGGGACTAAAAATATCATGCTCATCAAAACCAGCTTCCCCAAGCTTAGAATTTTCCATATCATTAGCAACAATGGTATTCAAAGTGTTCATGCTAATATGTTCCATGGGTTTTTTAATTTTCGCATCAAACCATCCATGTCTTAAATCAGGAAATAGAATAAGAAGCTCATTGTTGTCCATTACGCCAAACTAGTGTAAACAAGAAACAAAAAGATGCAATTGCAGGATCTAAAGGAAATAGCTTCGAGCACACACACAACGGTGCCAGAAAAGTACTTTACCTGAGACCGGAGTATGAGTGCCTTTTTACCTTTCCTCCCCGGCAACGGCGCCAGAAAAGTGCTTGATGTCTACGGGAGCTTCTATTCTTGTAGACAGTGTTGGGCCTCCAAGAGCAGAGGTTTGTAGAACAACATCAAGTTTCCCTTAAGTGGATCACCCAAGGTTTATCGAACTCGGGGAGGAAGAGGTCAAAGATATCCCTCTCATGCAACCCTGCAACCACAAAGCAAGAAGTCTCTTGTGTCCCCAACACACCTAATAGGTGCACTAGTTCGGCGAAGAGATAGTGAAATACGGGTGGTATGAATAAGTAGTAGCAACGGCACCGGAAAAGTGCTTTGCCCAGGACGATAAACAAGCAGTAGTAACGCAGCAGTAGTAACGCAGCGAGTAGTAACGCAGATAAAACAAGTAAACAAGCAGCGATAGCGATATTTAGGAACAAGGCCTAGGGATTAGACTTTCACTAGTGGACACTCTCAACATTGATCACATAACGGAATAGATAAATGCATACTCTACACTCTCTTGTTGGATGATGAACACATTGCGTAGGATTACACGAACCCTCAATGCCGGAGTTAACAAGCTCCACAATTAAATGTTCATATTTAAATAACCTTAGAGTGCAAGAAAGATCAATACGACTAAACCAAGTACTAACACAAGCATGCACACTCGTCACCTTCACGCTATGTAGGAGGAATAGATCACATCAATACTATCATAATGATAATTAACTCCACAATCTACAAGAGATCATGATCATAGCATATGCCAAGTACTAACACGGATGCACACATTGTCACCATTACACCGTGCGGGAGGAATAAACTACTTTAATAACATCACTAGAGTAGCACATAGATAAATTGTGATACAAAACACATTGCAATCATAAAGAGATATAAATAAGCACTTCACTACGCCATTCATAACCGTGAGTAAGTATTCGTGAAATATAGCCTAAGAGACCCACACGGTGCACACACTCGTCACCTTTACACACGTGGGACAAGGAGTCTCCGGAGATCACATAAGTAAAACTCACTTGACTAGCATAGTGACATCTAGATTACAAGCATCATCATATGAATCTCAATCATGTAAGGCAGCTCATGAGATTATTGTATTGAAGTACATAGGAGAGAGATGAACCACATAGCTACCGGTACAGCCCCGAGCCTCGATGGAGAACTACTCCCTCCTCATGGGAGCAGCAGCGGTGATGAAGATGGCGGTGGAGATGGCAGCGGTGTCGATGGAGAAGCCTTCCGGGGCACTTCCCCGCTCCGGCAGGGTGCCGGAACGGAGACTCCTGTCCCCCGGATCTTGGCTTCGCGATGGCGGCGGCTCCGGAAGGTTTTCCGTATCGTGGTTATTCGCATCGGGGTTTTCGCGACGGAGGCTTTAAATAGGCGGAAGGGCAGCCTCGGAGGGGGCCTGGGGGCCCACACCATAGGGCGGCGCGGCCCCCCTCTGGCCGCGCCAGGGTGTGGTGTGGGGCCCCCAGGGCTTCCCTCTGGCGGCTCTCGGGTGTTCGGAAGGCTCCGGGAAAAATAGGACCCCGGGTCTTGATTTCGTCCAATTCCAAGAATATTTCGTTACTAGGATTTCGAAACCAAAAATAGCGAGAAAACAGACAGCGGCACTTCGGCATCTTGTTAATAGGTTAGTTCCAGAAAATGCACGAATATGACATAAAGTGTGCATAAAACATGTAGATAACATCAATAATGTGGCATGGATCATAAGAAATTATCGATACGTCGGAGACGTATCATGGGCCACTAGGTCGGTGCCGAAGAAGATTCCTTGCAGACCAAGACGAAGATTAATCGGACAAGGAAAGTTTAGAACTAGGTCTCTTGTAAACCTAGTCGTACTCGTGCAGACCTCTTGGGACCTGGCCTCCTATATAAGGACCAGGAGAGGGGCTGCCGAGGGACACAATCAATCTTAGCAACTTTAGCCATCAGAAGTCTAGAGCTAGGTCGCCGTAGCACTTAGCCTTTTGACGAGATCATAGCCGAAACCTTCGGCACCCCATTGTAACCCGATATTTTCAAAATCAAGATCAGACAGGCAGGACGTAGGGGTGTTACCTCATCGAGGGCCCTGAACCTGGGTAAATTGCTCTCCCCGCTTGTTTGTTAACCGATGGTTCGTATCAGCCTACAGGATTCCATCAACCCTAAGGCCCAACCGGAGGGCATTGTCGAGGAGCACCCCGACAATTGGCGCCGTCTGTGGGAACCCTGTCGGCACAAGATTCGCCATCGGCAGATCCAATCATGTCGTCGACAGCTTCATCGACGCCATCATCATCATCACTGATCTTGGGAAGTCCGATTCGATTCGGCTCCTACGAGTTCACCCCGCACAGCGACTCGTCTCGCTCGACTTTTTCAGATCTGCAAGGGAACATGGAGATGACGTTTGGCAGCATCCACTACGACGTCAATGCAGAAGGAGTCCTTCGACTGCTGGAGTCGTGCGCTCCCAGATCAGCAAGAAAATCACCACCATTGGCCATGGGACCAAGCCTGTCATCGTCAGTCGATCTTTCGGCTGGCCTGACGGACTCGACAAACTCCTCCCCGCCATCGACTCCTCGGTCAACGTCTTCAATGTCAGTCGGATCTGACAACCCCGCATCGTCAGAGATGACCTCGTACTACTGCTTGAACTGCGACACCAGGCACGGGCCGGGATCGAGCGACACGCCGTTCATCTGCAGCGCCCAGTATTCACCGGGAGAAGATATCGTCGACAGTGTCGCCAAGGAAGTCACCTGGAAAGCAGCGCACCATCAAGTCTACGCTGCCAACAACACAGGAAACGCATGGAACGGGGGAGGCGGAGAGCACACTCCTCGCTCCAGCAGGCGACGAAGCTTTCAAAACAGTGCCAGTAACAATAGTAGCGATTACACCATCGCGGAGGAAGAATGGGCAGCCGCCAGGGCAGCCGTGCTTAATAACACACCACTCCCCGCCGGAACTTCAGTCGGGACCCTCAATGCCTACCGCGAGATATTGGACAAGAATCGGGAGCGGCTGTTAGTTGAGCAAACCACCCTCGAGAAACGCTTGCTTGCGGCAGAACAATCTAGCGAACGACGGAGGGGCTCGCGAGGAAGCGCTTCCCGAAGCAGTCAAGGCGCGGGGAAACATCGATCAAGGTTATCCAGATTATCGGAAGACGATGCTAGGGAAATAACGTCAAACTTCTCTAGATCGTTCATGACCACGGATACCGCGGGGATGCTGAGGCCAAAAACCGTCGAGGGAGCAACTGCCAACCTCGCAGCGTACCTTGTTAACCAACGACCCGAAGGTTCCATGGTTCAAGCACATCGGGGCGCTCCCAGAGCAGAATCGACAGAGCCAGGCGACGGCGAGCCGCGAGGGGAGAAGATGATAGCGACGCCTCGGAAGAAAGCGAGGAATACGATGGTGAACTGAGGGGGTTGATTGCTTGAGTTACAAGATCCGCGAAACAATGCCACCCAAGAAGTTCAAACCTACCCCTACTGACGCCGCGAAGTATGACGGGCAGCAGGAGCCAAGGTCATGGATAGACGATTACCTGCAGACTGTGATCTTACACAAAGGAAACCAGATAGCAGCCATGCAATGCCTGCAGCTTTACCTGAAAGATTCGGCACGGGCCTGGCTGAGAGGTCTGCCGAAGGGATCCATCAAATCATGGGACGACCTGGTGGACGCTTTCGTCGCCAACTTCCAAGCGACGTACAAAAGGCCAGTTGGGATCGAGGAGCTACGGCATTGCCAGCAGAAACAGAAGGAGTCGATGCATGCATACATCGGCAGGTTCACCAAACTCCTGAACGTTGCCGAAGACGTTTCTGTTGACAGAGCAATCGATGCCTTCAGCAAAGGCATCCGACGTGAAACGTACATAGAAGAACTCAGGCGCAAGAAGCCAAAAACCATAACCAAGTTAATGGAAATCGCCAACAGCTGGGCCGATGGCGAAGACAATGTACGAAGACCGCGACAGCGCACTGACAACGAGGACGACGATCAGCCGAAGAATGATTCGGGTGGTCGCAAGGATCATCGCAAGAAAAGGAAGGACCACAGCTACGACGACAACAACTTGGTAGCCGCTGGATATTCCGATCGGCAAGATGATCGGTATGACGATAGGCGAGATGATCGACAGGACGACAATCGGAGCAACTCTGGGAACCGTAGCAAGCCACGACCTCAGAGGACCCCCGAGCTACCCTTCGCTGAGCAGATAAACGCCCCTTGCTATTTGCATGCGTACATCGACTCCAAAGACAATAAAAAGAAATCAAGCCACTTACTCAGAGATTGTCGACAGTTCATCGAGATGCAGAAGCTAATTCAGCAGCAGCAACCGCCACCACCACCACCTCCACCTCAGCATCAGGTCCAGCAGGATCAGCCCCACAACCCTAACGAGTCCTTCCCACCGCCTCGTGGGCAAATGAGCATGATTCACAGGACTGGTGTTTCGAGGAGGGAGATGAAAAAGCTCACCCAAGAAATCAACCTGGCGGAAAGCATCATGGCCAATATCCCTGAGTATATCGACTGGTCATCTCAGAGTATCACGTTCAGTAGGGCAGATCACCCGATGACAATCCCAAAGCCAGGACATGCTGCGCTAGTAGTCGAGGCGCAAATTGGAGGATTTAAGATGAGCAAACTTTTTATGGATGGTGGAAGCGGGCTAAACCTGATATTCCTCGACACGATTAAAACTATGGGAATTACGATGAGGATGCTAGAAGAGACAGATACCTGTTTTCATGGGATCCTTCCAACCTCACCGGCGTACTCTATTGGCAAAGTGTACCTGAACGTCGTCTTTGGAAAACCCGACAACTTCAGGAAAGATAAGATCGAGTTCGAGGTGGTCAATTGGGAATCACACTACCATGCTATACTCGGAAGATCAGCTTATGCCAAGTTCATGGCTGTGCCGCACTATGCATACCTCAAGCTGAAAATGCCTGGGAACAACGGGACAAACATCACAGTCTATGGAAGTTTTTCACGCTCGGATAATTGTGATCGCGATTTCCAAAGGATCGCTGCAAAGTTTGGGCTCATGCAGGAGGCTGTCGATCTCCCTTCAAAATCGTTGGCACGTGATAGCAAGGAAGATGAACACGCCAGGAAGACGAAGAAGAAGCCACCCGATCTTACTTTAGAAACTTCGACAGTGAAAACTTCAGCAGCCGATGGTACAGCGGCCTTAGAAGAACACAAAATGCTGGCAATCACTGCCGGGACCCCTGGCGAAACCAATGACGCTTCCGAAATCGCTGACGCGGTGATCAAGCCAGAAGATAAGAAGAACCCTCCTCTTACTTAAGAGGATGGGTAGCATTTAGTTTTTTCTTTTCTTTTCAGCAGGGCTCCTTTTCGCCCCTTAGTCCCTTGCTTACTTTATTAATGAGAACTTAAGTTTTGTTTCCTTGGAAAGCATTGCAGTAGTTCGGAACACCCGAACCACATCGTCATGAGCCTCGTTTGCATATTTCGGCGAACGTTGGGGCAATGAAGAACACGTCCAAAGATTGCACCCCAAAAAAGCCTCTGAAATTACGAGTGCTAAAGGATGCAAAAACAACGAGAACCCAGCTATTGTCTTTTCGCTATAAGATGCCTCAACGAGTGTCGTAAATAGCAAGAGACGTGAAACACATATACTAACGACCCCACGTTCGGCACTTTGCTTATGGAAGTACCAAAGAACGACGGAGTCATCGACAGAATTAGTGCTCCCGATATATTCGGGAGCTGCTGTCAAGACATGCATCGGTTGAAAGCAAAGTTGCACATACAACGGGTTTAGCAAGACCCGCAACACGAGCTGATCACTCAAACAATTTGCTAACCAACGAATACACATACGCTCAAACGAGCAATTAAGATTTGCTCCTTCAAAATTTGCCAACGACATTAAGATGGTAAAAATGCATGTACATGCACGTACCAATAAAAGTAGTTTAAAACTTAAAGACCCAAAATACTCGGGTGTAATAAGAAACCAAAGTCTTCTATTTACTGAGCATGACCCTGAATTACCCTTGTGGAGTCTCTTTTTCTTCAGGTGCCTTCGAGTCCTTTTCTAGCCTGTCGACAATTATATTGGCAGACAGTATCACCTTCGGGTACAGAGGCTCCAAACCACCCACTGCATTGGCGATGGACAGCAGGTTTGCAGAAGGATAACGCGCAAGGACGAGGGCAAGTGTAAATCTAGCTCCCGCAAAAACTTGAGCTCGCACCAAGTCTCGGATCTTCTTGGCATTGCTGAATTCTGACATTAAAGTCAACAGCGTGGGAGGGACCGTGTTCAAAGGAAACATTGTCTTCCATATTACTCTCAGCCCCTTGTAGCACTTGTGGAAGAACGGATGCACCTGTTGGACCCGGTCTTGGAACTTTGCGACAGTCGAAGCCTTCGACTGTTCCCTCCAGAAAAATTCGTCTGCTGATGATAGCTGGGTCAGTGCGTTTACACGCTCATGTATACGCTTGCTTTCTTCAGCCTTGTACAGAGCTACGACTAGCAAAGGAACCAGCAGAAGATGAGAAATTGCTTTTCATGAAACAGCAAAGAGCAAGAGAGCCGGGGCACTTACAGTTCAAACTTTCGGTAGCCTTGTACAATTCAGTAAGCGCGTAGCGCTCAGCATCTGCGGCAATCTCATTTTTCTTATTGATAATGGCAGCTAAAGCATAAGTGTTGCGCATATCTTTCTCCATCTGCGCGATCCGGTCCTTCATGCGTTGGAGTCGATCACTTTCAGGGACAGCACCCGAGGAGTCATCGACAAAAGTAGACACAGGGTAAACCTGCAAAATGTCGTTCAAAGGCGCGATGGATTACATGGAGTCAACATTGAAAACTACTCCCATCGGGAGCGAAGGAGTACAAATATTATAGCAAGGATATGCTGGCAACATTTCCAGCATGAAGTTCATTACAAACGCGTAAAGTTTTATGACAAGACATCGTTTTGATCAAGCAAAATTACAAGGCTCAGGGGGCTTGGGTTTGGTTTGATAAACTGGGACCTGTTGATGATTTCTTTGCCTCGACTAACTCAAGGAGCTGGCGAGCACATGAAAGAGCCGAAGCTTTAAAGGTACTCAGATCGACGAATTTTCCGTCGGGTCCCCTCGGAAGCTCCTTGGACATCTCTTCAATATTAGCTTTGAAGCCATGACCCATCATAAGTTGCAAGGCTAGGAGGGCACCATAGGTACGCGAAGTACGTTTGAATACCTCGATAACCTCCTTGGTGTTGACGGCAAAAACGTCGAACAGCTGCCCCAAAGTTTTATCTTGACTAATCTTGGGGAAAATCATCAAATGGATCCGCGCCATGGCTCCCTTGCCCTTCTGAAGAAGGTCCTGAACAAGCTGATGAGACGCAAGCGTCATTGACACAGTGTTTGATGGAGAATTGTTCGGGACCTCATCCAGAGCCTCAACAGGGATATCAGCAGCTCCTGAGAAGGATCGGATGTGAAGAAAGGCATTAACAAAAGAATCAATGTTTGCAAAAGCAATAATCGAGAAGGGCACAAAAAGAGGATTACTGAGCAAAGCCAGAGAGGATTGGCGGAGAATATCATCTTTCTCCATCGCCCAAGCTTCGGCAGTGAGCCTGGCTGTTTCTTCGTCCTTCAGCCTCCTCTTCAGCTCCTCGAGTTCCACCTTCAAAGAGTCAATTTCTGTACGAGCTTCGGCAACAATCTTAATTGCGCCTTCCAATTTTGAGGAGGAAGGCTTGACCTCCTTCTGCAGCTGAGCCTTGTCGAACTCCAAAGAAGCGTATTGGGAGGCAAAAGATTCCAAGGATGATATAACAGCTCGCAAGTCCTTAAAGATAAAGGAAAAGTTTTATCAGATGAAGTACTCAAGGTCTATTCGAGAGCTGTTGGATTCAAACAAGAAAAGACTTACAGGTTTTCCTGAAGGAGGAGTTGCGGCAGCAGCAGCCGAAGGAATATTCTTCCCCTTGGAAAGGGAAGAAGCAGTCGATATTTGGGCTGCGGGGATTGTAGCAGGGGCCGAAGCCTCGGAAGCTGCAAGATCCGACGGAGCAGCGCTAGTTTTGGATTTCTTGGGCGGAGGCTTGATGAAGCCTTCATCACTACAGAAGTAAATGGTTGGCAGAGTCAAACAGAGGATGCGAATAGCAAAGGCAAAATGCAGGTTTTGAAGAAAAGGAAAGGACTTACAGATCGTAAAGATCATCTTCATCGGCAAAGCCGCCGGATGACCTCTTCGAAGGCAGTGCTTCGGCCTCCTCCGCAGCTGCATCAATAAAGGCAGCGTGATCAGCGTCATCATCGTGCATTGATCCTGCTGTGTCGCTAATATCGTTGACTGCAGATTTGGGATCGATAAGGATGGCCTCAGGGTTTATTGGTCAGCATGTTCGGCTTCCGAGCTTGCATTTCCCTCAGTGTGAGACCCCACGGGGACTGAGGAATCTCCTCTCTCGGAAATATCGTTCGGCAGGTCTTGCAAGTAATCAGGATCTATGGAATTCTGTCAAAGATAAAACAAGTAAGTACAATGGCAGCCGTGTTAATCAAGAGAAACAACACAATGAGAATGTGAGAGAAAGAAATTACCTCGGTTGGCGGGTGATCAGCATCAAATGGTAGATGGGAAGATGTGAGAGGGATTGAATCTTCCTGGCTGAAGTGAGTAAGACGACGAACTTCAACAAGTAGTTCTTTTTCGGATAATTCGGCAGCATTTATCCTAGTCCCGTCCTTGGGACCCGAATACAACCACATCGGGTGAGCTCTAACCATGATCGGCTGAACTCGACGCTTCAAGAACACAGCGGCTACCTCTGTGCCTATCATGGTCTGACCGTCGGCTTCCTTGATCCGAAGGAATCTGTCAAATAACCTATCGACTGCTGGTTTTTCGTCGGGAGAAAGGGTATTTTTCCAAGATTGCTTAGGCTTGGCTTCAATAACGTCTGAAAAGCGAGGAAGTTGGAGTTCGGCTGTTGGAGAGTCTCTAATATAGAACCACTTCAGCCTCCATCCTTGCACAGACTCCCTCATCGGGAAATTGAAGTAATTAACTTCTTTACGGGCAACGAAACCGACTCCGCCGATAAAAAAGGACCCGCCACTGCTATTGTACCTTTTCATGAAGAAGATTTTCTTCCACAAGCCAAAGTGTGGCTCGATGCCCAGGAATGCTTCGCAGAGAGTTATAAAGATAGCAAGATGGAGGATTGAGTTGGGAGTTAACTGCCACAGTTGGATCTCGTAAACTCGAAGGAGATGGCGAAGGATTTTGTGAGCGGGAAGCGAAAGACCTCGATGCAAAAAAGATAAGAACATCACGGTAAAACCAGCAGGGGGATTGGGCCGTGAAATCGCACCTGGGAGAATAACATTCTCCTCTTCAGAAGGAATATATCCGAGGCTTTTAGCCTTCTTCTCATCACACTTCGTGGTGGTGGAAGCTGGCCAATCGCCGGGGATGGACCAGCCGCAGAACTCGATGGCGCTGGCGGCGCCGGAGCTGGAGGAGGAGCGTGGGAGGCGCTCCTTTTCGGAGGGTTTGGAGAAGATCTGGCGGCGGCGCCGCTGCTCGCAGCGCTAGTAGCGAGGTTGGAGATCTTCTTCTTCACCATCTTGCAGATTCACGATAGATCTGGATTCGGCGGCGGTGGCGCAGTGGTTTTGAGTGCAGGAGACGAATGGTCAAGAAAAGGATGCAATGATGGATTGTGAGGAGAAGAAAATCTGCAACGAGAGATTATAAGATGCAAAACTAAGGATCGAACGGGCACGTGTCCCCAATTTATTGAAAGAGTCTCTTTTTCATCAACAAATCATGGGAATCGAGGAGACGCTTTGGTAACTACACGCAAGAAGCGGTCATTTCTTAAAAACAGAACCACACAGAAGTAGGATGGGCCCAACAGGTCGTGTCCTGTCATGTCAGGACTGCAATAGTGGTGAAGTCATCACTGACGTCATAAAGCTTGATTGGGGAGTCGAAGAAACAAAACTGTCGAGTGGTCAACTTGAGTCTACGCACGGATTGCAAGCATCCGCACCTAGACTCGGTGGCTACTCCCATCGGGAGCGCAGGACGTGCAGCCGATAAACGTGAACTCGAAGATTTTTCCATAAAGATGGGCGTGAAGAAGTATTTGAAGAAAAGAACAGTATGTTCAGCTCGAGTCTGCACCCGGTCACAAGCGCCCGTGCCCAGACTCGGGGGCTACTCCCATCGGGAGCGCAGTACGCGCACCCGATAAAACTTTTTTGCACTCCAGGATCATGCCCGGGGACTTGATTCTGTGTAGGGTAACATTGTTTTGCCAACGGCAGTTAACCAGCAAAGCTGGGCACGTTACTCAATATCCTTTACGCATTAAATCTTACTAAGAAAGTACAAGCCTCGATATGAATTTATCGTACGCACACCCGATAAAAGAAGACGAAGCCAGTACAAGATGGACGAGAACTATCGAGAGAAGAACATTCAACGTAGGCATGCTTTAGTCTCTACCCGAAATATCTTCGTCTAGACACTTGGGGACTACTGACGTGGGCATTACCCTTCGGGTAATTGATATTGCCCTATCCTATATAGCTTAACTGGAGGCCCATGAAGATAACCGATGGCGAGGTGGGCCACTAGGTAGGCGCCGAAGAAGATTCCTTGGAGACCAAGACGAAGATTAATCGGACATGGAAAGTTTAGAACTAGGTCTCTTGTAAACCTAGTCGTACTCGTGCAGACCTCTTGGGACCTGGCCTCCTATATAAGGACCAGGAGAGGGGCTGCCGAGGGACACAATCAATCTTAGCAACTTTGGCCATTAGAAGTCTAGAGCTAGGTCGCCTAGCACTTAGCCTTTCGACGAGATCATAGCCGAAACCTTCGGCACCCCATTGCAACCCGATATTTTCATAATCAAGATCAGACAGGCAGGACGTAGGGGTGTTACCTCATCGAGGGCCCTGAACCTGGGTAAATTGCTCTCCCCGCTTGTCTGTTAACCGATGGTTCGTATCAGCCTACAGTATTCCATCAACCCTAAGCCCCAACCGGAGGGCATTGTCGAGGAGCACCCCCGACACGCGCCATCACATACTCACACCACCAAACCTTCTCCTTTCCCTCAAGAGTACACTCTATGCCGCTACGCGCGAGGTTGACGGAGCACACCGCCGCCGGCACAGACGATGCGATGGAGGGCGCTGAGATCCATGGATGGGAGAGGTCCAAGCTCACGAACCAAGACAAGAAGAGCTTGAAGAAGCTCGGATTGGTGCAGAAGGACTTCCTCATCTTCCCCGACGACGAGAGCGCTCCAAAACCGCCGATGGGCTACCGGGTAACATTCGTTGACCATCTTATCCGTGGTCTTTCCGCCCCTATCCACGAATTCCTTCGTGGACTGCTTTTCGTTTATGGGATCCAGCTGCATCAGCTGACCCCAAACTCCATCCTCCACATTTCTATCTTCATCACCCTCTGTGAATGTTTCCTCGGGTCCCATCCTCATTGGGGCTTGTGGAAACGTATCTTTTATCTCCAGCGGAACAACTCTCGCAGCGTCGTCTACAATGTAGGCGGCGTTTGCATCTGCGTTCGATCCGACGTAGATTATTTTAACGTCAAATTTCCCGACTCCGTCCAAGGATGGCGCAACAAATGTCTATACATCCAAGACAAAACCGTCGACGGCCAAGAATACGGCATTGCTCCCTTCGACAGTGCCGCCGAAATTCTGAGGCGCAAATCTTGGGATGTTGAAGCCTCTGCCGAGGAAAAGGCCGCAACCGATGTTCTGATGAAGCGCATCCGCTAGCTCCAAAACACCCGCGGTGAAGAACTGCCGGGTGTCCAAATTACTGCATACTTCCTTAGGATCTGGGTGCAGCCTCTGCAGGCCCGCAAAAACCCCCTTTGGGCGTACACTGGCGAAGAAGACGTTGACCGCTTATCCGAGGATCTTTCGACAAAGGATCTAGAGAAGCTTATTCGACGTTTTTCCTCGCTGAGCAAAAAAGATGAGGTCCCTACCTCGTGCCGCGTGGAACCATATAGTGGTAGCCACGCGCTTCCCGAAGTAAGTACCTTTTCATCGTGTTATGCTTGTAATTGTCGACTACTATTTTGTTTCCTCGTCGCTTTTTGTATTTACTCGCTGCTTTTTCGACAGAACCACCAAATTATTTCTTCTCTCCCTCCCCTTCCTGATGTTGATGAGCGAACTATCATTAATGATGAGTCGCAAGAATCCACTCCCCCTGAAACTGAAGTCGTGGGATCTTGCAAATCCGCGGCTTCTTCTGACAAAGACACGGAATCAGATGCTTCTGAATCCGTGCGCTCTCCTCCTTCCGCTGTTTCTCCCAAGAACAAAAGAAAGAGGAGTGAAACCGAAGATTCTGGTGCCTCCAAGCCTGCTGGACCTGCCGCCAAAGAATCATCTCCAGAAGATGGAGATGCCTTCGACCCTTACGGCGACGCAGGCTCAGTCAGCTCGTATGTTTCTTTGTTACTATCTTCGATACGACCTCTGTTTACTCGTTATATTTACTTTCATATGTTGTCAGTGGAGAAAAGGAGGAGGAAGAAGAAGAACTCGCAGTTACTGGCACGGCTCCAACGAGCACGTCCAATACCGTGATCCTTTCCGAAGAAAATCTCGCTGCCGCGGATTCTTCGCCTCCCCCTCAGCGGAATGTAGATACGTCGACTCCGCCGTCCAGCCCCCGAGCGCCTTCTATGAAAAGACAAAAGGTCGAGGCTGGCGATGAGCAAACGCTTGTTTTGGGGAGTTCCTCCACTCCTTTGATGAATGATGTAAGTATCGTCTGTACTCTATTTTGCTGCATCTTGTCCTGCTTTTCCTTGTTTGTCCCGATCTTTTTTATTCTCCTTTTCTCGACTTTTCTTTTCCTGAATCTTTCTTGCGACACTTGTTTTCCGACAGCCTATAATGGATCTGTTCATCCACCTTGGTTCCCAATCTATCGGGTTCCGCGACGAGGCTAATACCTTGAAAGGAACCTATTGGATAACTTGCTTGTTCAAGATGCTCTTTTTCTTTTTACCCTTGAAAGGTACCTATTGGATAGCTAATCAATATTGCTCTTGTCTTTTTCCATTAGCTTCTCTGCAGTGAGCCGAAGAGCGTGTTGAAGCTCTCGAGTCCAAACTAAAAATTAGCGAAGAAGCTCGCAAAAAAGCTCAAGCCGAAGCTGCTTCCGTTGAAGAACTTCGCCAGCGCCTCGCCAAGGCAGAATCTGCATTGAGCGACAAGATCACTGAGCAAATTGCGCGGGAACAAGGCATCATAGACCGGATTGAAGCCCAAAGCCGGCGCTTTTTCCGTAAGTTATTTCTTTATCTGGAGGCTTTCCGTGGTTTATTCTCCTGGCTGATCATGACCATGTGTTTTATTGCAGCAGGGAGGAATGACGAGAGGTTTGAGCTGCTAGCGCCTAAGGATGATTGTAATATCCCAGGATTTGGGGTTACAAAAATAGAGGAAACAGATGTGTGCATTGCATTCATGCATAGAAAATCCGGGGAATTTTCGCGCTTTTGTTATAACTGTCAAAGTGATCGAGGTTTCTCTTACATCGGTGGAATTGAGTTAGTCTTCGATGTGGGTGCGACAAATTTCGGCATCATTGTTTTTTAAATTAATGTGTTTTGGGAGAAACAAATTGAATTCACAATCGAATATGGAAGACATAAATACAAATAAGTATTTGAATTCAAATTTGAATTCATATTATAAATTTCTAATTACAATTCAAACAATGTTTGAAATATGAATAAGACAAAATAAGAAGTATAAAGAATAGGGAAATTACATTTTATTAATTATATACACATTTACAAAGTCATTACAATATCCATAATATTACAAATTACAAATAATACAAGAATCTAAAACAGAAAAGAAAAGCTAAGCTAAACCTATTTAAATATCTTCTATTCTTTGTTTCTTTGGTCACCTGCAAAACAAACAAAGAAAACAAAAGGAAAAGGAAAACCAGGTGGCCAGGTTAGAAAGAAATGGAAAGCTAATTAGAAGATCTTTTTCAGTCCATGCTCATCCACAAGAGGGGATGTACCAGGCGAGACTTGCGCCACACAAGCAAGTAGCACTGTCACACATGCATGCTATGTGTTGTCTCACGCACGAGCACATAGGCAGTAGTACAAGGCCAAACACAACTCAGGCCATCAATAAAAGAGGCATCCCATGGAGCACACAACTCCTTAGCACAGGGTTCATCCACCAGATCAAGAACACAAGAAACAATAGCGATTCTGCATCCAGGCCATCAAACCATCTTAGAAGATATCCCAGTTCATCCAACCAAGGACCATTAAGGTGGTATCCTAGAACAGAATCAAGCCGGAGCTAGGAGGAGGTGCAGTCAAACAAGCAGTAGATCAAGATCAACATCACCAGCGATCCAACTTTGCTACAACAGGTTGATCCATTGATTTAATATAAGCATCTCAGCATACTAGCTTGCACAACTAGGATCAGGGGAAATAAAGAGAAGAATCCACAACACTCCATCAAACCACCCTTCAACTAGATTTTCATCTAGGAGGATGGAGAGATGGATTTTCCTCTCAGTCTTGCATAGAGGTGCTATGCATGTTCATCACCGAGGTTTAGAGAAGCAACAATCCAGTAGTATCTCGTTCATATCATAGATTGTGCCTCAGCCTTTGCATCACGAGGCGGGGTCAAGAGATCAAGAACAAGCATATGTTCTTATCAATATTAGATCACGGAAAATTGTCGGGGACACATAGCAGCGAGATCATGCTTGTTTAGATCTACTCGCTATGTACACTCCATCAGGGAGGCATCACAGCAGCAGATCTAAAAGCAGCAGAAGCCACCAAGTTGATCAACTCAAACACATTAAGCTAATTTCCTAGCTTGCATAGCCAGCAACCATCCAAATTAACCACTGTCATGTGGACAGTACAACCCCAACAAGTAGCCCCACTTGCAAATCTTATTAACTAAATTTAAATCATTTTCCTAGTTAATTCAACTAGGAATCATCGCTAGCATATATTCACTGTCATATTGGACAGCTACATAATCATCAGACAGTAAGGTTACATAGTGTCCAGGAAATGCTCCCTGAGCAACCAAGTAATCCCCAGTGCGAGCCATGGTTAAAACAATCATTTAATTGCCACCCAGCCAACAACCATCATGATATTGCCCAGCAACACAACATAGTATCTAGTTCATCTTCATCAATAGGAGAAGAATAGCAAGCCGACCACGCCATGGATAAATAATCACCCAAACAGAGGCATCCTTGCACCATCTAAACAAGGATTAATCAAGCTATAAATTAAGCTCATGGAAGAGATCACCACTTGCTAGGTATTACTGGCTCAAACCACATTTCCCAATCCACAGTCTAAGCACACCAATCAATAGGAGCACTAGATCAATTAGCAGTAGATGCACAAGTACAGGAATCATCACTCTTAAGCAATTATCAGTAATGCTACAATCACCACAAGTAGATAATCAGGCCAAGCATACATAAGTTCCCGGCCAACAAATTCAGCACTATGGAGAATACTGAGATAGGGGAATAGCTCACAGTGCTGCGGGTGAATAGAGGAGAGACCGGCGCCGGGGTTGCGTCCGCGGCACCGTCCCACCGACGTCCAGGTCGAAGATGCAGTGAGAACAGCGACAGCACCACCAGTTCATGGACGCCAGGGTTGCGTCGGCGACGCCGTCCTGCCGGCGTCGAGTCACCCACCAGTAGTCACCACATTACAGCACCATCAGCAGCAGTACATCATCTCCACACCAGCACCACACCACTGGACCGAACACAACCAGGTCTAGCTGGGGTCGACGAAGGGAGCAGCCAGAGGCGCCGGAGACAGTAGTGGCCGGCGGCGACCATGCCAACCCGCAGCTAGGTATTGCTCCAGCGGTGCAAGCGGGGGCGTGGAGAGGACGGCGCAGATGGGGGTTCTGTGGAGGAGGTCAAGTGAAGCGGGCGTAGGAAGGCGTCGAGGTGGCGGGCGAGGGTGAAGCCTCACCGGATAGCAACGGCGATCGGCGGTGGCGCCGGAGTTAGCCGGCGACGGCGAAACCGATCGGCGACCGCTAGGGTTCCGGGTTGGGGGCGGACAAGAGAGGTCACGAGAATCAAATCGAGCAGGGGGATACCGTAGATCATGTCAAGGCGGAACCAATTCATACCTCGCAGGCGCCGGAGACGGCCGGGCGCGGCCGGGAGAGAGAGGTGGCACGGCGGAGCCTTGGGGGTGAGCATGGTGGCCGGGGCGTTGCGGTGAGGGGAAGTTAGTGCAGTAGAAAGAGGAGAGGACGGCGAGGCCCCGTTGCTGAGCGCTAGCGACGAACTTGGCCGGCAACGGCCGGAGCGGCATCACGCAGCGGCAGCATCGCGAGCGCGTGCGTGTGAGAGGAGGGGAACGAGATGAGAAATCGAGAGAGAAGACGAGACCGTGAGGGGCTGAACCGGTAGCTGGACTCATACGCAATCGATGGTACTCCGTATATGCTTTCGTGCTATGAGACCAAACAGCTTTAGCCCAACATCTGATACACTAGTGTGTGCGTATATGCTATTTAGCCCAATTAGCTTTAGCTCTAAAGCCTAATAATTTATCCGATAAATGTGCATTGGTATCCCTAACCAAGTTAATCAAATTAGAACACATATCATACTTATATTAGTGCATTTATGTGTACCTATGCTTTTACAGATTAATAAAATACGTAACAATAAATATAGTTGCTTTCTAATCTATGAATGTTAGGAACATTCTTAAACCAAGTTAATCATTATATTAAAGTCTTAAGAATTTTAGTCCAATTCGAAGTACTTTAAAAATTCCTAGAAAAATATTTTTAAGAAAGAAATGTCACATAGAATTTCTAAAAAGGTTTGGAATATTATTTCAACCTTAATTATGCAATAAATGTTTTTATTATAATTAAGAAATGATTCAATAAATAAAAGGTAGTATGTGCTTTTTAGTTAATAAAAATTCCATAAAAATCTAGCATAATATTAGCTAGTCAAAATTATATTCTAGTACTAAATTATAATTGTATGGAATATTTTCCTTAATCCAATTAGAATTAAATCCAAGACCATTTAGGAGATTCTTAAACCTTAAAAAATATTTAATTCCTTAAAACCTAAATGATATTTATCTTAACTATTAATCTTTAAAAACAATCAAATGCTAAGTCCATTATTATTTTTATTTCAAAGATTAATAGCTTCAACCTTATCATCAAGTCATTAACTTAAGAACGATATGACAAATAGGAAACCCTAATTCCATTGTGAATAAAAATTATAACTTCATAATTTCATGCGAGAACTCTAAAACCCTAATTCTATATGTGAACCTCTTGTGTTTTCAATTAAACCATATATATCTAAAACCCTAAGAAATTATAAAATATGATCATGTTACTTTCCTTTCACTCATAGATCCATAATTAAACAACTAAATACATATTCTTGTTCTCATAAAATAGCAGAAGTCATATTACTTATAAGTTGGTATTTCATGTACTCATCCTAATAAAACCTAGATGATCCAGTAGGATCAACTCTAGTTCCTATTACCAAAGCCATCATCCTTAATTATCCATATTTAGTATCACATCATTGTGCTCCACTCTAAGAGCAACCATGTCCAATATATTGCATCACATAACCATACCCAACTAAACCCTGCTAGTATTAGATATTTATGAATCATCTTGTTTAGAAACCAACTATTTCTCACTTAGTGAATCCTATAGCAACCCTAGAAACCATAAGCCTTAATTAAAATAATTCTTATTACCTAAGAAGTATGTTCTTCAAAAATTATTCTTTTAAAGTATATGATAAGCAATCATTAACCATGTCTTATAGTAATCAAACCAACAACTATCCATTACATGATAGGATTATACCAAATCTTAAGATTGTGTGCTATTAATATTATTGTTATGATCCATTACATTACTTGTTTGTGATTCCAGGTAATCAACCCTTAATAAGAACCTTGTTTGTAAATCATCTCTAAAAGTGCAACACACCCTAAATCAATCATTACAAGTCACTAATCCTAAATCATCGGGGTTAGGTCACGCTTAAAACGATTGCATCTCATACTTATGCATTATTGTATCCTTGCCAATCTTTTAAACATCGTCCTTACCGGACGGTGATGCTATTTCAGAATTTGGAGTTATTGCATATCGAAGACCTTGCCTGCATAATCTTGCAGTCAAGAAAGGCAAGTTCATCGCTTGCTCATGTCATTTGAGTATTTTTACCAAATTACTTGCAAAGTACTATGTTTATCACTATTGTATAAAAAACAAAACCACTATTTTCGTAACTATGAATATGACTATGTGGTGGCCAATGGAACCATGGATTGTGTTGATATGGTGGAGGTTCCATTGCAAGGGTTTATATCCATCTAGGATTAACAACAAATGTCGTCCAGTGATTCTTGTGCCGTAATACCCGTGTTAACCATAAGATCTGGAGTGGGACGGAATAGTCAATTGTATTTCCACCTCTTGTACATCAACGGATGCGCTTTACCGTAAACCCTTGATCCAAGAGAGGACAAGTGGTAGGGTGGGGGTCCCGATTGAAGTCCCCACGGTTATTGCGGTCTATGATGGGTTGCATCTCCCGGCGAAGGAGTTCATGGTAGAGACCTGAACTGTTGTCGTGGTCGGGGGCCGTCCTTAATTGGTATAAGAGCACCGGCGAGGACCCAGGGTCGGAGTTTGCAGCAAAGGGTGGGTGTACGAGGTAGCGGAGGAATATGATTGGCTATGACCTTATACCGGGCCTCACACCAAAGGAAGTGTGGACGGGGAATATGCCCGGTTGGCACCAAGGTTAAGATCTCTTATGGGTAAAGCAACACACCTCTGCAGAGTGTAATGAATCGTGACCTGTCACTCCCTGTTCCGGGTTTGGAACTGTGAACGCTGCCTGGAAAGGAACTCCATGAAGTTCTAGTAAACCGGTGAAGGCTGACGGACATAGTTCTTCTAAATAAAAGCAACCTTTTGAAGAAATGGTTATGAAAACCTGCATTGGTATTAGACTTTCTGGTCTAATGTTGTAGCTAGTGCATTAAACACCTCTTTCCTATAATGAACTTGTTGAGTACGCTCGTACTCATCCCACTCTTAAATCTCCTGCTTAGATATGGAGGCATCGAAGGAGGATCCACCGTGCAACTCAAAGACCAAGGAGTCTACAAATACTTCAAGGGGACAGGAACCTGCCGGAAGAGTCAAACACCACAACTACCATGGAAAAAACCTAGATTAAGTAGTAGAAGGGAACTAGCTTCCTAAACCTAGCTCCTATTTAGCTAGAATCTAGGCATAGCCTCTTTAGCTAGTCAAATACTCTATAAGTAGAGTCCGTGATAAGATTAGATCACGAGTCGTTCTGCTGGAGTTTATTTGCAGTTTTACCTCATTGTAAAGTAGGAGGTCTGTGTGGATCTTTTGTAAAGAGTATGTGTTGTAATTCTATAGACATGCCTTGGACCCGCATATGTTTCTGTTGTACCACTCTGAGCGATATAATACGAGTGGAACAGTGTTTCATTGGTGTTGTATCAGACTTGCATACTACACCATGCAGTGGTATGCCGGGTCACCACAGTTGGTATCAGAGCAAATGCTTTGACCCTAGGATTAAAACCCTTTAAAAGGAGACCTATAGGATTGGTAGTGTCTATAAGAAGTTGTTTTAGCTAAACCAAATTCTTCTTATGACTTGAGATGGATATTCACTTGAGAATAATCCTGACACACTTGAGTCAACCTTTCCTATCTATCCTTCTTAAGTGAAGTTAGTTAGCTAATCCCAAGTTTGTAGCATACCATCAAGTCCTTAAAACAATAGATGAGTAGACCACAATTGGTATACAATACATGTAAGTCCAAAGAGAGGATACAACCATAAGGAAGATATCCTATTGGAAAATGTGTACCAACACATGTTATGGTTTAAGTGAGAATTATCCAGACCTGCAATAGGAGTAATATTAAGTGACAAAGATAAGCATGATATCCTATTAGAAGGTGTAAACCAATACAAGTAATGGGTAAGTAAATTATTCAAACGTGTAAAAAACAACTGATAGTAAGGAATGAATATAAGCTATATGAGGTAATATAAACCATGATGAGTCAATCATGGGAGGAAAGGAAGAGTGATAGGAATAAAATATGTATATTTCCATTCTGGAGATACTAATCATATATGATTCACTTGGGAGTCATCATGTGATGAAGTAGAACATCTAAAGTATTTAGGAGGAGTACAATAAGAAGCTAAGTGCTAAACAAATAGTGCAAGAACTGTATTCCAAAACAATAAGAAGTGTGCCAAGCACATCTTGACCATAGTCTTATGATAGAAATACTTGGAAATATAGGAACTATATTCCAATAGTTATGTATTTAGATTAGCTATGTTAGAATCTATAAATATTATGTGAGGTAGTCCTTAACAAAATAGAAGTTAAATTAGTACTTCCAAAGAAAATTAGGTTAACCTTAACTATCCTAGACCACTTTGTTTCAAGTTTATCTCATTGCAAATGTGCAATTAAGGTAAAGGTTGAGACAAATAGTAGACTCCCATATATAAGTGCTAAGTATCACGATATAAACCTATCTTATGTGGTGTTATATACTACACATCGAGCTCGATGTTTAGAGATGTATTACTCAATTATTTTATTCGAGGCTTATAATGGTGTGTATTATAAACACAAAGCTGATTCTTCTTGGATTTTATTGGATTTTTATTGATTGACTAGATCTGTACATGAAGTTTGACCTTAGTGTGCAAATGCATGTTGCATCATTGAGTTCTTTCTTATTGTTACAGGTCTAGGGGGTAATGGATTCGTGTGAGGGAGAGACGAGTTACCAACGCAAGGAAGTAGAATTGAGATCTCAGGAGAAGAAAGAAGGCAAGCAAAAGGAGGTCATTGATGCTAATGCGGAACAAAAATCAACTCCAATATTACCTCCAGTTAGTGAAGTAGAACTTCCTCAGTATATGGCAGACATGATGGGAGTAAATAAGGAGGATAAAGTGAAACAACACCAGTTCTATAATGATTTATTGAAAGGAGTACAAGAGAAGCCACATGAGGAAGTACAACCAAGAATTAAACTGGTGGATTTCTTGAAAACCAAACCCTTAAGTTTTTCTATGGTAGATGAGCCTATGGAAGCAGAGTATTGGTTGATGGATACATCCCGTAAACTTAAAAGTGTGGGATGTAAAGATGATGAGAAAGTGCGATATGCCACATACCTTTTGACTGGATCTGCAGCAACATGGTGGGAAGACTTGAAGTCTATATCGCATGAAGAAGGTGTTATCACCTGGGCAGACTTCAAGAATAAGTTTCGCCAGGAATATGTTGTTAAAGGCAACATGAAAAGGAAGAGAAGTGAAGGATCAGAGCAAAACAACCTTCTAGTTTTGAAACATGTACGAGAGTTTAATCGTCTATCTCATTACATTAGCAAGGAAGTAAACATGGAAGCAAAACGACAAAGGAAATTCATGAAGGGACTGCAGGCAGTAATGAAAATGCAGCTCGAGATTGTGCGTGCAAAAGAGTTCCAAGAACTAATGGATAGTGTTAGAACCTTGGAAGATAAGGATAATGAGGAGCAAGATGGGGCATCAATAAAGAGAGTTCGAACCGCATATCAACAAGAGTTGAACCTACAACCTCAAACCAATCCCTATTCTCAACCCATGAATCAACCAGGAGCAACTCCATCAAGAAAGGGAAATAATCTACTAAAAATATCAAATATTCAGTGCCGCAACTGTGGATTACAAGGACATTACAAGAGCGAATGCATAAAAACAAATGTGATTTGTTATGAATGTGGAGAAGAGGGACATAAGAGGAACAAATGCACAAATCGACAGTTGGCTCAAGTTCAGCAAACAGGAGGAAAGAGACCTTACTTGGGAGTATCACTGCAAAGGAGTGAGTACGAGGAAGGGGCATCTTCAAGGAAGTCAAGTGGAAAGCCTGATCAAGAGAGAAAGTACGAGACTATGAACCAAGTCGACAACCTTGTCAGCAACATAGTGACGGGTAAGTCAATATACCGTCCATCATCATATTTACTTAAATGAGATGTATTTGCCATCATGAATAAATAATCGTAGGAATCACTTCGGATATTCACAATTGTGTGGGTACACTGCTGATTTTTCCATGAAACCAAAACAAAATACATGTAATCATAAGCCATACCAAGACGAAGATTCTAGCCATGAGTCTAATGGTTAGAAGAAAATAAGTTGAAGACCATAAGAAAACTCTAAGGGGTAGAGTAAAGATTGAGTTGGATGTACAATAACTCAATATTTTGAGCAAGATAGATGAAGAAGGTCTGAACTGAGAGGAAGTTCAATCTTAATTTCATAAGATTGTTGGACATTACTTTCGAAGGATGTCGGACCGAAGCCGAGGTTTATACCTCGAGGAAGTAAGAATTGGACTATAACTTGAGAATGTGAGTAATATTTACTCACAAGTACGAAGGGATCTAAGGAAGTTGGATGAAGGAAATACCGTAGACCAAATAAAGCTTTGGTATGCCAAAGACCGAAGGAGTTTGACTATACCAAAACTAAAGTCTAATTGAAAGATTCCTTTCACGGAACCTAAAGAACCAAAATAGTTACAGGTATCAACTATAATCCATGATTGGATGGACTAAATGAGTCTAATACACTCTTAGGGTAATAAACCAGCACGACCATTTTTATAGTAAGTACCTTACCAAGTACCATTATTGCAGTTTTGGTAGTAAGGAAAAACAAAGACCTATTTACAAATTAGGAATATGTTGTCAAATTAGTCTTAGTTAAGTCTATTAGCACCCGAAGAAGTTCCAATTATTTAATCTTCAATGAGAAAGGAAACAAGAGTATGATATTGAAAGAAATCATGGAATTGAAAGAAGAAGCCACTGTTCAAAGGCAAACACTAATGGATTCCATGAAGAATCTGGACAAGGGATATACTCAATTATATCCAATAATATTACCACGGAGTTCGAGAAAAGATGTAGTCTGCACAAGTCAGATCCATACTCCAAAACGTGAGAGAGTTCAAACTTCGAGGACGAAGTTTAGTTTAAGGGGTAGAGACTGTAATATCCCAGGATTTGGGTTTACAAAAATAGAGGAAACAGATGTGTGCATTGCATTCATGCATAGAAAATCCGGGGAATTTTCGCGCTTTTGTTTAAAACTGTCAAAGTGATCGAGGTTTCTCTTACATCGGTGGAATTGAGTTAGTCTTCGATGTGGGTGCGACAAATTTCGGCATCATTGTTTTTTAAATTAATGTGTTTTGGGAGAAACAAATTGAATTCACAATCGAATATGGAAGACATAAATACAAATAAGTATTTGAATTCAAATTTGAATTCATATTATAAATTTCTAATTACAATTCAAACAATGTTTGAAATATGAATAAGACAAAATAAGAAGTATAAAGAATAGGGAAATTACATTTTATTAATTATATACACATTTACAAAGTCATTACAATATCCATAATATTACAAATTACAAATAATACAAGAATCTAAAACGAGAAAAGAAAAGCTAAGCTAAACCTATTTAAATATCTTCTATTCTTTGTTTCTTTGGTCACCTGCAAAACAAACAAAGAAAACAAAAGGAAAAGGAAAACCAGGTGGCCAGGTTAGAAAGAAATGGAAAGCTAATTAGAAGATCTTTTTCAGTCCATGCTCATCCACAAGAGGGGATGTACCAGGCAGAAACTTGCGCCACACAAGCAAGTAGCACTGTCACACATGCATGCTATGTGTTGTCTCACGCACAGAGCACATAGGCAGTAGTACAAGGCCAAACACAACTCAGGCCATCAATAAAAGAGGCATCCCATGGAGCACACAACTCCTTAGCACAGGGTTCATCCACCAGATCAAGAACACAAGAAACAATAGCGATTCTGCATCCAGGCCATCAAACCATCTTAGAAGATATCCCAGTTCATCCAACCAAGGACCATTAAGGTGGTATCCTAGAACAGAATCAAGCCGGAGCTAGGAGGAGGTGCAGTCAAACAAGCAGTAGATCAAGATCAACATCACCAGCGATCCAACTTTGCTACAACAGGTTGATCCATTGATTTAATATAAGCATCTCAGCATACTAGCTTGCACAACTAGGATCAGGGGAAATAAAGAGAAGAATCCACAACACTCCATCAAACCACCCTTCAACTAGATTTTCATCTAGGAGGATGGAGAGATGGATTTTCCTCTCAGTCTTGCATAGAGGTGCTATGCATGTTCATCACCGAGGTTTAGAGAAGCAACAATCCAGTAGTATCTGTTCATATCATAGATTGTGCCTCAGCCTTTGCATCACGGGCAGGGTCAAGAGATCAAGAACAAGCATATGTTCTTATCAATATTAGATCACAGAAAATTGTCAGGGACACATAGCAGCAGATCATGCTGTTTAGATCTACTGCTATGTACACTCCATCAGGGAGGCATCAAAGCAGCAGATCTAAAAGCAGCAGAAGCCACCAAGTTGATCAACTCAAACACATTAAGCTAATTTCCTAGCTTGCATAGCCAGCAACCATCCAAATTAACCACTGTCATGTGGACAGTACAACCCCAACAAGTAGCCCCACTTGCAAATCTTACCAACTAAATTTAAATCATTTTCCTAGTTAATTCAAATAGGAATCATCGCTAGCATATATTCACTGTCATATTGGACAGCTACATAATCATCAGGCAGTAAGGTTACATAGTGTCCAGGAAATGCTCCCTGAGCAACCAAGTAATCCCCAGGCAGAGCCATGGTTAAAACAATCATTTAATTGCCACCCAGCCAACAACCATCATGATATTGCCCAGCAACACAACATAGTATCTAGTTCATCTTCATCAATAGGAGAAGAATAGCAAGCCGACCACGCCATGGATAAATAATCACCCAAACAGAGGCATCCTTGCACCATCTAAACAAGGATTAATCAAGCTATAAATTAAGCTCATGGAAGAGATCACCACTTGCTAGGTATTACTGGCTCAAACCACATTTCCCAATCCACAGTCTAAGCACACCAATCAATAGGAGCACTAGATCAATTAGCAGTAGATGCACAAGTACAGGAATCATCACTCTTAAGCAATTATCAGTAATGCTACAATCACCACAAGTAGATAATCAGGCCAAGCATACATAAGTTCCCGGCCAACAAATTCAGCACTATGGAGAATACTGAGATAGGGGAATAGCTCACAGTGCTGCGGGTGAATAGAGGAGAGACCGGCGCCGGGGTTGCGTCCGCGGCACCGTCCCACCGACGTCCAGGTCGAAGATGCAGGTGAGAACAGCGACGAGCACCACCGGTTCATGGACGCCGGGGTTGCGTCGGCGACGCCGTCCTGCCGGCGTCGAGTCACCCACCAGTAGTCACCACATTACAGCACCATCAGCAGCAGTACATCATCTCCACACCAGCACCACACCACTGGACCGAACACAACCAGGTCTAGCTGGGGTCGACGAAGGGGAGCAGCCAGAGGCGCCGGAGACAGTAGTGGCCGGCGGCGACCATGCCAACCCGCAGCTAGGTATTGCTCCAGCGGTGCAAGCGGGGGCGTGGAGAGGACGGCGCAGATGGGGGTTCTGTGGAGGAGGTCAAGTGAAGCGGGCGTAGGAAGGCGTCGAGGTGGCGGGCGAGGGTGAAGCCTCACCGGATAGCAACGGCGATCAGCGGTGGCGCTGGAGTTAGCCGGCGACGGCGAAACCGATCAGCGACCGCTAGGGTTCCAGGTTGGGGGCGGACAAGAGAGGTCACGAGAATCAAATCGAGCAGGGGGATACCGTAGATCATGTCAAGGCGGAACCAATTCATACCTCGCAGGCGCCGGAGACGGCCGGGCGCGGCCGGGAGAGAGAGGTGGCACGGCGGAGCCTTGGGGGTGAGCATGGTGACTGGGGGCGTTGCGGTGAGGGGAAGTTAGTGCAGTAGAAAGAGGAGAGGACGGCGAGGCCCCGTTGCTGAGCGCTAGCGACGAACTTGGCCGGCAACGGCCGGAGCGGCATCACGCAGCGGCAGCATCGCGAGCGCGTGCGTGTGAGAGGAGGGGAACGAGATGAGAAATCGAGAGAGAAGACGAGACCGTGAGGGGCTGAACCGGTAGCTGGACTCATACGCAATCGATGGTACTCCGTATATGCTTTCGTGCTATGAGACCAAACAGCTTTAGCCCAACATCTGATACACTAGTGTGTGCGTATATGCTATTTAGCCCAATTAGCTTTAGCTCTAAAGCCTAATAATTTATCCAGTAAATGTGCATTGGTATCCCTAACCAAGTTAATCAAATTAGAACACATATCATACTTATATTAGTGCATTTATGTGTACCTATGCTTTTACAGATTAATAAAATACGTAACAATAAATATAGTTGCTTTCTAATCTATGAATGTTAGGAACATTCTTAAACCAAGTTAATCATTATATTAAAGTCTTAAGAATTTTAGTCCAATTCGAAGTACTTTAAAAATTCCTAGAAAAATATTTTTAAGAAAGAAATGTCACATAGAATTTCTAAAAAGGTTTGGAATATTATTTCAACCTTAATTATGCAATAAATGTTTTTATTATAATTAAGAAATGATTCAATAAATAAAAGGTAGTATGTGCTTTTTAGTTAATAAAAATTCCATAAAAATCTAGCATAATATTAGCTAGTCAAAATTATATTCTAGTACTAAATTATAATTGTATGGAATATTTTCCTTAATCCAATTAGAATTAAATCCAAGACCATTTAGGAGATTCTTAAACCTTAAAAAATATTTAATTCCTTAAAACCTAAATGATATTTATCTTAACTATTAATCTGTAAAAACAATCAAATGCTAAGTCCATTATTATTTTTATTTCAAAGATTAATAGCTTCAACCTTATCATCAAGTCATTAACTTAAGAACGATATGACAAATAGGAAACCCTAATTCCATTGTGAATAAAAATTATAACTTCATAATTTCATGCGAGAACTCTAAAACCCTAATTCTATATGTGAACCTCTTGTGTTTTCAATTAAACCATATATATCTAAAACCCTAAGAAATTATAAAATATGATCATGTTACTTTCCTTTCACTCATAGATCCATAATTAAACAACTAAATACATATTCTTGTTCTCATAAAATAGCAGAAGTCATATTACTTATAAGTTGGTATTTCATGTACTCATCCTAATAAAACCTAGATGATCCAAGTAGGATCAACTCTAGTTCCTATTACCAAAGCCATCATCCTTAATTATCCATATTTAGTATCACATCATTGTGCTCCACTCTAAGAGCAACCATGTCCAATATATTGCATCACATAACCATACCCAACTAAACCCTGCTAGTATTAGATATTTATGAATCATCTTGTTTAGAAACCAACTATTTCTCACTTAGTGAATCCTATAGCAACCCTAGAAACCATAAGCCTTAATTAAAATAATTCTTATTACCTAAGAAGTATGTTCTTCAAAAATTATTCTTTTAAAGTATATGATAAGCAATCATTAACCATGTCTTATAGTAATCAAACCAACAACTATCCATTACATGATAGGATTATACCAAATCTTAAGATTGTGTGCTATTAATATTATTGTTATGATCCATTACATTACTTGTTTGTGATTCCAGGTAATCAACCCTTAATAAGAACCTTGTTTGTAAATCATCTCTAAAAGTGCAACACACCCTAAATCAATCATTACAAGTCACTAATCCTAAATCATCGGGGTTAGGTCACGCTTAAAACGATTGCATCTCATACTTATGCATTATTGTATCCTTGCCAATCTTTTAAACATCGTCCTTACTGGACGGTGATGCTATTTCAGAATTTGGAGTTATTGCATATCGAAGACCTTGCCTCGCATAATCTTGCAGTCAAGAAAGGCAAGTTCATCGCTTGCTCATGTCATTTGAGTATTTTTACCAAATTACTTGCAAAGTACTATGTTTATCACTATTGTATAAAAAACAAAACCACTATTTTCGTAACTATGAATATGACTATGTGGTGGCCAATGGAACCATGGATTGTGTTGATATGGTGGAGGTTCCATTGCAAGGGTTTATATCCATCTAGGATTAACAACAAATGTCGTCCGAGTGATTCTTGTGCCGTAATACCCGTGTTAACCATAAGATCTGGAGTGGGACGGAATAGTCAATTGTATTTCCACCTCTTGTACATCAACGGATGCGCTTTACCGTAAACCCTTGATCCAAGAGAGGACAAGTGGTAGGGTGGGGGTCCCGATTGAAGTCCCCACGGTTATTGCGGTCTATGATGGGTTGCATCTCCCGGCGAAGGAGTTCATGGTAGAGACCTGAACTGTTGTCGTGGTCGGGGGCCGTCCTTAATTGGTATAAGAGCACCGGCGAGGACCCCGGGTCGGATTTTGCAGCAAAGGGTGGGTGTACGAGGTAGCGGAGGAATATGATTGGCTATGACCTTATACCGGGCCTCACACCAAAGGAAGTGTGGACGGGGAATATGCCCGGTTGGCACCAAGGTTAAGATCTCTTATGGGTAAAGCAACACACCTCTGCAGAGTGTAATGAATCGTGACCTGTCACTCCCTGTTCCGGGTTTGGAACTGTGAACGCTGCCGGAAAGGAACTCCATGAAGTTCTAGTAAACCGGTGAAGGCTGACGGACATAGTTCTTCTAAATAAAAGCAACCTTTTGAAGAAATGGTTATGAAAACCTGCATTGGTATTAGACTTTCTGGTCTAATGTTGTAGCTAGTGCATTAAACACCTCTTTCCTTTAATGAACTTGTTGAGTACGCTCGTACTCATCCCACTCTTAAATCTCCTGCTTAGATATGGAGGCATCGAAGGAGGATCCACCGTGCAACTCAAAGACCAAGGAGTCTACAAATACTTCAAGGGGACAGGAACCTGCCGGAAGAGTCAAACACCACAACTACCATGGAAAAAACCTAGATTAAGTAGTAGAAGGGAACTAGCTTCCTAAACCTAGCTCCTATTTAGCTAGAATCTAGGCATAGCCTCTTTAGCTAGTCAAATACTCTATAAGTAGAGTCCGTGATAAGATTAGATCACGAGTCGTTCTGCTGGAGTTTATTTGCAGTTTTACCTCATTGTAAAGTAGGAGGCTGTGTGGATCTTTTGTAAAGAGTATGTGTTGTAATTCTATAGACATGCCTTGGACCCGCATATGTTTCTGTTGTACCACTCTGAGCGATATAATACGAGTGGAACAGTGTTTCATTGGTGTTGTATCAGACTTGCATACTACACCATGCAGTGGTATGCCGGGTCACCACAATGATCATCTTCTCGACGCTCTTTCCATCCTTGAGCTGCAGGGCGATTTGGCGCGCACCAACCTTTCTGAGTCAAGGTCTGCCTTTTCGCGGCTCTTTCCTCACTTTTTCCCCAAGGAGACCGAGCCGGAGATTTTCTCTGCCCTTGTCAAGCGCTTCCTGCCGAAGGAAGACCTTGCTCTGGCCTATCGACGCGAGAATCTGAAGATCGGCGTTGAAGGGACCATTGCTCTGGTCGCCAACAGCGGACAAGAAGTCGACTGGGCCAAAGTTGGGAACTCCCTCAAGGTCGGCAAGGACAAGTGGAAGGCGCTGGTGAAGGATGCCAAGGCACATTCAAATAAGATCATCGACTTCTTCAAGCCAAAGCCTACCGGTTCTACCAGCACTGCCAAGACGGAGGTCAAGTAGACCATCCTGTCTCTGTCTTTCTTTTTCTTTCTTCTTTTGATGCTATCGCCTTAGTAGAAGCTCGCGACAGCTTATCCTTGGTTCATTAGGAGCCAACTTTTGTAATGAACATGTAGATATCCCGATGATTAATGGAATGCTATTTTGCAAAATGATTAATGTCGAGATTTTCTTTCCAGTTGGTTTTTGACAACTATACTCTGGCACCTGGTCCTTCGGATGCTTTGCCTGCTACTTCTCACTCGAGGAAAACTTCCATTGATGATTTCGTTGAAGATTCTTCGAGCGTTGATCCTTTGCGGGATTTGGATGAACTTCCACAACAACTTCAATCGATGAAGAAGCAAACACTTGTGGTGATGGAACAGTCTCGAAAATCTTTGGAACGTGAGCGGGTTGCCCTTCAACAAGCACAGGAAGCTCTCGAGCTAAAAGACGACGCAATTTCCAAGGCTTCGCGTGCATCCAAACGCGAAAATTATATGCTCGATCTTATGACCGACGCTAGTCAGGATATGTCGGGTATGTGTCCCTGGTTTCTCTTTTTCTTCGCCTTCCCTTTTGTTCTTGTTCCAATTTTCTTGCATCCTTTCAGGTTCATTTGTCGATGCTGGCGTTGAAAACCAACGCGTAAAAGCTCGGGTCGAGGTCCTTTACCGGCTTTCCCAACAAAGCGGCAGCACGTTTTGGACAGACATGACCCGTAGCCACCAAATTGTGAGGTTCCAAGATCGCGCTTCTCAGGTTCGAGACTTCTTGCACTCATGTGCCAACATCCTAGCCATGATATATAAGACGATGTTTCCCCGGAACCCACAACCTGCGGGTCTTCCTCAGTTGATGGATAAATTCAAAAACGTAGATCAAATCCATAACTTTGTGAAGGTTCAATTGGTAGCTGGCGCCAGGTTTGCCTTGATTGTGTTGAAAATATGCTACCCGAAGTTAAGCCTAAGCAACATTGTCAGCATCTGCCATGCCAAATTGAGGGAGAAAAAGCAGTACGTCGACAGGATCAACGAAAAAATAACTCCCACAGCTGAAGCTATGATTGACGATCTTTTGCGGATGGATGCTGAATTTTTTCGAGAGCACCATTGTGCTTACGCCTTAGATGTTCCTACTGGAGCCAATAGAATAAGTATTGACAGCCTGATATAGATTTCCACTGCATTGCAACAAATCTGTATGTTGCGAGAGCTGTATATATTTGTATATTGAAGCAAAACGCATGTAAATATGATGTATATTTTTCCTTCTTCTAGCCCCCGGGAGTTTTGGTGGCTATTTTGTTTATATTTATTGCTTTGCGAGGTGTTTAAACCAAGGCAAAAATATTGCGAGTTGTATATTGTATAGAATTTTCCGGGTTATGAGCCCCCGAGCCTGTCGAAAAAAGATGTGGATCACCAATATCTTTACTATATTGCAGCACCGCGAGCCCGCTTTATTAAAAACCTTTCAGCCCCACTCGGTGCCCTGAAAGGAAAAGAGTGCGTCTGAAAACTCGCGAGCGTTTCAGTACATTGTATGTTTACATGTAGAACTATATTTTTGACTTATGCGTAAAAGCGCCTAAGCTGCGCCACGTTCCAAGGGTTTGGTTCTGTGACCCCTGTCTTCTAGTCCTTTATTCTTTATGCTCCTCCTGCGATTACTTCGGTGACAATGTATGGGCCAACCCAGGGTGACTCAAATTTTTCATGGTTGTCTTGCGTGAGCCGAAGAACTGGGTCACCAACTTGAAAAGATCTTCGTCGCAAACGTCGACTGTGGTAATTCTTGAAGTCCTGTTGATACTTGGTTACTCTTGACAACACCTCATCTCGAGCTTCGTCGAGTGCATCGACATCGTCCTCCAATGCCTTTCTCGAGGTTTCTTCATCGAACTCCGCCACTCTCGGAGAATTGTGTTCTATTTCTATCGGGAGCACTGCCTCAGCTCCATGAACCAGGAAAAACGAGTTTCTTGTGTCGCTGTATTGGGTGTTGTCTGTATGCTCCATAGTACGCTGGGCAATTCTTCTGGCCAGGTGTGTCGAGCTTTTTCCAGAGGTGTTAGCAGATGTTTCTTAATACCATTGCAGGTGATACCGTTTGCTTTTTCGACTTGGCCGTTGGTTTGCGGGTGTGCCACCGACGCGAAGTGTAGTTTGATCCCTACCCCCGCACAATATGCCTTAAACTCCTGGAGGTGAAGTTGCTGCCGTTGTCCGTGACGATGCTGTTATCACCAGAATTTGACCGGATCAGAGGTGGGCCGCGATTGGAGATGGGCTTGAAGAATATACATAGAATAAATACATGAATCGGCCTTCTATACCAAGTTTGGGCTAGTTTGCCCGTGTATCTGTAACATAGTAGGATACGTGTAGTTAGAGTTTGGCCCGTGCACGGTTAGGTGCACGCCTAAATTAGAAAGTCCCCCGGACTATAAATATGTATCTAGGGTTTATGAAATAAACAACAACCACGTTCACCACAAACCAATCTCGGCGCATCGCCAACTCCCCCGTCTCGAGGGTTTCTTCCGGGTAAGCACCATGCTGCCTAGATCGCATCTTGCGATCTAGGCAGCACACGTTTATTCGTCGTCCATGCGTTGCTCGTACTGAAGCTTTTTTGATGGCGAGCAACGTAGTTATCATAGATGTTTTAGGGTTAGCATTGTTCTTCGTATCATATGCTATCGTTGTGCAACCCTTAGGCATCTGGCCGCCCTTACACCTATCGTGGGTGTAAGGGCGGCACCCCGCTTGATCATTATCTAGTAGATCCGATCTGTTATGATTGCTCCTTGTTCTTCAAGGATTAGTTTAATATCTGCATTGTTAGGCCTTACAAACGGGTCGAAGGATCCAGTGGCGCGTAGGGTGTAGTTTGCTAGCCCTAGACGGGATGTTCCGAGGATCAACTTCGTGTTGGTTTTTAGGCCTTGTCTAGGGTCGGTTTACGATCACCGTGCGTGGCCGCCAGTGCTCGATCACGAGTAGGATGTTCCGATTGTGCGGTGAAAACCCCAAATCGTAGTAGGTCGTTTTAGCTTCATCTTGATCAAGCAGGACCACCATCTGATCGTACACCTCGTACGCATCATGGGTGGATCGGCTCCTTGAGCCGATTCACAGGACAACCTGAGAGCCGATCGAGGCTCGTATTTAATGTTTACGTGTATGCCATACAGGAACTAAGCGAGGCATCATCCAACACCTTCCCCGACCAGGTATAGGTCAGGTGGCACGCCCTTGCATCAGCATCGGACGTGCGTGCCGAAGGCTTTGCGAGCCATCGCTCGGAGGGACCAGGGCCAGCCGCAGTCCTGGGAGATTCCCGGCTCTACGGTGTTGCCCGTCGCTGCCCGCCGGTGGGTTTCTGACCGCAACAGATGCTGTGAGGGATGCCGAATCGAAAAACTATGCCTTTGATGAAGCTTACCACCGAAGCTGCGTCTGCCGACGTTACTGCCACCGCCTCAATCCACTTGGTGAACTTGTCGACAGCTACGAGCATATACACGTATCCTCCTAGCCATGCCTTGTGTAACTTCCCCACCATATCGAGACCCCATTGCGCGAAAGGCCACGACAAGGGTATTGGCATCAGCTCTGCTGCCGGGGAGTGGGGTTTCGCCGCAAATCTCTAGCACGCATCGCAAGTACGCACTATGTCCTTTGCATCTTCTATTGTGGTTAACCAATAGAATCCTGCTCTGAAGACCTTTGCGGCTATAGCTCGACTGCTTGCATGGTGTCCACATACTCCCTCATGCATATCCTTCAGGATAATTCTACCTTCTTCGGGTGTAACACACCGCTGCAATACTCCCCGACATGGTTCGCTTGTATAGCTCTCCTTTGACCACAGTAAAAGCTTTGGACCGTCGAATAACTCGCCTTGCTTCTACTGGATCTTCGGGTATTTCTTTCCTTAAGATATATGATATGTAAACTTGCATCCAAGGAACTTGCACCACCAACACCTCGTGTGGTTCCTCTTCATCTCCCGATATGTTTGCTTCTGATTGTACTGGAGCCCCCGAGTTTTTCTCAAGCTTCTCCTTTTTCTTTGGCTGTTTCTTCACCTTTGTTGATCTTTCATTTATCTCCTCCCAAAATACGCAGGGTGGTATTGCTGAACACTGCGACCCGATGTTCACCAAAGCATCGGCTTCATCATTGCCGAGTCTGCTAATATGATTCACTTCGCACCCATCGAAGAGTTTCTCGAGTTCGTTGTATACCTCCTTGTACGCTATCATGCTGTCATTGATTGTGTCGCACTGGTTCATCACCTATTGAGCCACCAGTTGGGAATCGCCGAAGATTTTTAATCAGGTTGCACCGCACGCCTTTGCCATCTTCATTCCGTGGATGAGTGCTTCATACTCTGCCTCATTATTAGACGCGTTAGGGAACGTCATCCGCAGCACATATTTCAACTTATCTCCTTGAGGTGACACTAATATTACGCCTGCTCCAGCTGCTTCTAGCCTTTTGGACCCGTCGAAGTTCATGGTCCAGGTTCTCGACAAATCCGGGGGTCCCGTGTTTTGCAGCTCCATCCATTCTGCGACAAATTCTGGTAAGATCTGCGACTTTATTGCTTTTCTTTTTTCATACGTGATGTCCCGAGGGGAGAGTTCTATTCCCCAAAGGGAGACACGACCCGTAGCCTCTGGGTTATTTAATATGTTTGATAAAGGCGCCTCGTTGACCACTATTATCGGATGTGCCGAAAAATAGTGTTGTAATTTTCTTGCAGTTGTAAACACTCCATATGCCAACTTCTGATATTGCGGGTACCGCTGTTTTGAAGGCGATAAAACTTCACTGATGAAATATACCGGCCTCTGAACTCCATGAAGTTTCCCTTCTTCCTCTCTTTCGACCACAAGTACCGTGCTGACCACCTGAGGTGTGGCTGCAATATATAACAAGAGAGGTTTCTTTTCCTTAGGCGCCACCAATATTGGAGGTGTCGAGATTGTGCGCTTGAGGTCCTCAAAGGCTCTGTCTGCTTCTTCGTTCCACTCGAACTTTTCTCCTTGCTTGATCAAGGCGTAGAATGGCAACGCCTTTTCTCCCAGCCTGGCGACGAATCTGCTTAAAGCTGCGACACGCCCAGTTAGCTGTTGTATTTCCTTTAGCTTGGTTGGCTTCCGCATTGCTACGATGGCTTGAATTTTCTTGGGTTAGCCTCGATTCCTCTTGCTGACACCATAAACCCGAGAAGTTCTCCTGCAGGGACGCCGAAAGAGCACTTCGTCGGGTTCAGCTTGAGGCAGAATCTATCGAGATTGTCGAAAGTTTCCTTGAGGTCCTCGATCAAGGTTGATCCCTGCTTTGTTGTTATGACGATGTGTAACATCCCAAATTTCTCAACAAAGAAGAAAATGAATTTCCTTTTTTCAAAAATTGGAGCCAACAAAACTTTTATTATCTCACTTGATATGCATAGTATTCAAGCATGTAGGATGTGATCCTTCCATGGTTGTTTGTTGAAGTGATGAACATGAATCTAAAACCCTAAACCCTACCCTTTTCAAAACCAAAGAGGAACAAATAAAAAGAAAACAAAATAAAAGGAAAAGCATATGTGGGCATATAGCCATAATTGCAAATCTTGGCTTATGCCATCCTTACTTTACCAAAATGGTTTGAACCCATACTTAAACTGAATCTAACACTCCATGAACACAAAACAAGGACCGTTGGTTAAATAAAAAGAAAAGAAAGTAAAAAACATGAAATTCACATATGAGGCTATGGCCATTTTTGCAAATCTTTTAACTAGGCCATTTTGAATTGTGCCAATGGTTGGGTAATGTTACTAAACACTTAAGAACCACTTTTGAATCAAGGAAACTCAAATCAAATCAAAATAAAATGTAAAACCTACTCACATATGATAATGGTCAAAACTGCCATTTATATCATGACACCCACTTTGAGCCCCTGGATTAAGAAATTTCTAAACTAAAACCTCCCAACTCTTTGCACCTAATCCAAGAACTCATCAAGTTGAACATTTTTGATGTTGACCACTTTGACTAATCCATTCTCAATTCCTTAATATAAGGATGCAAAGTGGTGACATTGGATCAGATTTAAGATTATGCCCATTTTGAATTTTCACAAATCAATTCCATTTTGCACACCACCACCACCATTGTGTTCCAAACATTATTTAAATCAACTCCACCAAAAAGATTTACAAAATTCCAAAATATGTTTCTTGTGGCCATTTGGTCGAGCACTTGGTGTGCACAATCCTGCCAACTCTCTACACTCTATTATCCAGCATGTTTTTGCCCTAACCATCAACCCTATGTCACCATTAGTCCTATCTCCCACTCATTGCACGATGCCAGGCCTAGAGACACACAGTATTGCATGAGATCATCAAGGACATGACCATGCCGAGCATGTCATGCCCTCCACCATGCCATTCCCCTCTCCTCTCCCATCCAGCATGAATCAGCATGACCTGGACCTCCCTCTCACCCTCATGAGCATGCTAGTACTAGCCATCGACGAAGGAGAGCACGCCACTAGCCAGAACACACGCGCCCAGTGACGCCCAGTGACGCCCAGAACGCGCCATGGACGCGCCAGTGCGTGACGTCGCCCCGCTGACTCCGGCCACCTCTCGCCCTCTCCTTGCGCCAGCAGCTTCGCCACGACTCCAGGAGACTCCCAGACACGCCCACCTGCCCGCGCGAGCCCTGTAGACGACGCCATCGTCGACGACCTCCGCCGGTACCCGCACCAGTACGTGACGTCGCCAGCACTCCCTCGTCCACCATTTCCAATGCCATCACGCGCGTCATGACCGCCCTGACCTCAGGAACAGTCCTGCGCCCTTACCTTGCCCCTTCACCGTCCAGAACGACGTCGTCATGGACGACCCGAGCCCGCTCCGCAGCACCCTCTCGCCGCTATAAAAGGAGAGCGCCCCAGCCTCCAAATCTCACCCCACTCGACTCCCCACCTCTCACTTGCTCTCCTCGAACCTCTCCCCCTTCACATTAGCCACTAGGCCGCCCCAATTTCACCACCGGAGGCCACCGGATCCGCTGAAGACCGAGCCATCGAATTCGTCCACCTCAGGAGCCGCCGCGAGCCTCCCTCGACTCACCGTCATTGCCTCGGTCGTTTGCCCGCCTCGCTGACCCCGCTGGACCGCGGTAAGACCTCTCCCTGGACCCCCATGGCCGCCAGTAGGGTTCGGACCTCGCTAGAGCTCGTCGCCGACGAGGACGAACCACAGCCGTCCGATCTTCTTTAATCCCACGGCCCCCATTCACGTGTACCAGTTCGGCGTTATAATGCGCTGACACCTGGGTCCCACTGTCAGGCGGCCCGATGCGCACTGGAGCACAGCTGGGCCGGCCCGTTTAGTTTTTCCCGCGCGAGCCCAGTAATTCAAATGTGAATTAATCTTTTTAGTTTGATTTCAATACTGGTTCCATTTTGAAATTTGAATAAAACACAATCTACTGGGCCAAATTTTATGAATTTGGTATTGTTGGAAAGCTTATGAAAAGCTCTAACCAACTACACTGGCCTCAACCCTAGATCGGTTGTAGAATTAATATAGCAAAAAGAACAATCCAGTACCTTTTTGAAATTCAAAAATTTATTAAAAATCAACCATAAGTGATTTTGAGTTGATTCCAACTCTCATAAATCTCATTTCACATACTATTCATGAATATGTAAAAACATGGCATAGTTGTTTGGATGATCATGGGCTAGAGCAAAATGATGGCTATGTGGCCATTTCTAGTCCATTTAAATTGCCCCAAATTGATTAATTAAATAGTATGAGAGGTAGTATCTCATTTAAATCTTTGTCTCAAGTAATTCAACATGAGGTATTGACCTTGGTCTATATAATCTCATACTGTATTACTTGGTGATATTAAATTATTACAAAGGTAGTGTTAAATTGCATGGGGTGTAATACCTCATTTAAATCATTTTCCCAAATGATAAATATGAAGTGTTGACCTTGGTCAACATGTGTTCATACCTTATTATTTGAGGAGATTAAAGCTTAACAAGATTCAATGAGAGGAAATTATTTCTCAAAGATAATAAATAGAAACCCTAATAAATATTTCAATGAGAGGAAATTATTTTTCTTCATAAGAAAACAAAGTCAACCACCATATTAATAAGGAGGTGATGCTAGAATAGCTTGTGTGAACCATTTGTGTGCTTAGTCTAGCCCTTAAGATTTGTTTGGTGATTGTATACCTCATATTCGTTTATAGACGCTAGTACCGAGGAATACCAGGAGGAGGAGGTCTACTTTGAAGAAGAAGAAGAAGAGAACTTTGACCACTGTACCAATCACGGCAAGCTATACTCTTGCAAGCTACCCTAATGCAAAGCTCTACTAGAGCAAGGCACCATTACATATTACTTTGTGTTTAATGATCCCAACCCAAGTTTTTACCTTACAAGTTTTTGACTTTGGTTTATCAAAGTTTATTTTTGATTCATGATTCACTTGGTCTAGATATAGAGTAGTACAAGAGCATCAACTTTAGCCTAGAGCAATACATGCTAGTTAGCACCCCTCATGATTAGTTGCTAGTGCTAAAACTAAAATTGACTACTCTAGATGGGAACATGTGAAATGAAATGACTTGAAAATCTTGGAATGATGAGTCATTCTATTGAAAGATTTTGAAGGTGAATGTGACTGGAATGACATGATGAATTTGATAAAAACTGATGATTGGGTTCGGATGCGATACCATTCCAATTTTACAAGTACCCCCACAATACCTGATTATGGGTAGGGCTTAACTGGAAGTTTATGTATTTTAGTATGGGTTCCCTCTAAACAAACGTCATAGGGGTTATGCCGAGGCTGCCTCCGTTGAAAGTCAAATGACGTGAAATGAGGTGAATGTCCGGCCCAAGCCCTGTGCAGTTCCCAGGTTGACGGTTTGTCTTCACTGGGAGGCCAAGCTCATGGGGAGAGGTGCCTATACTAGGATATGTAAGTGAAAGGTTATGGTTGATGATCCTCATAATGAGTATGATTATTCGGGGCTATCCCTGACGGATGTAATCAAAAGTTGTGGCACAAGTGTACAACCTCTGCAGAGTGTAAACCTATTCGAATAGCCGTGTCCACGGTTATGGACGGTTGGAAAGGCCATACTGTTCCGTCATCAGACAGTTTCAAAAATGTGACATGTGACTGGTGACTTCTGACTTGAACTCGAAAGGTGAATTTGGCTTGAATCACAACTGAGTTGTGGGAATGACACTAATGTTTCCACTTGAGTTAGTTAGGCAAATCAAGAGTCCTTTACTAGTAAATGCTTATGAAATAAAACTGGCTTTATGCAAATAAACCTAGATCTTAGAACCCTCTTACTATAGTTGATAGTGCTTACATTAGTATTAGTTTGCGAGTACTTTAAAAGTACTCATGGTTGTGTTCCTGGCTATTCAAATGGCCAGACTATGAAGAGGAGTACCAGAACCAAGAAGATGGACAGCAGGACGTCTATGATAACTAGGACTACTCCTGACGTCAAAAGTTGCCTATGGAACAGATGGACCACGACCGCTACTTCGCTTCCGCTATGTGTTGTGTTTGTTGATCATTAGATCAACTATTATTGTAAGTGTGGATCATGTGATCTATTGTTGTAAGACGACTATGGTTTGTAATGAAAGATGACTCTATGATATCAACTGTTATGTCTCGCAAAAACAATCTTCCTGGGATTGCGATGTATGGCATAATAGGCATCTGGACTTAAAAATCCGGGTGTTGAAAAGTTGGTATCAGAGCCATTGTTTTACCTTAGGAGACCCTAGTTTTAGAATGGACGTCTGAAAAACTTAGTTTCAAAACAAATGAATTGAATATTTATAAAAACTTATTCTCACTCTTATCTTTGAGATCTTTTTCAAAATGAGAAATCCATGCTCCACTTTTTCTTGAAATTCTACATAAAATTTGACACACTTAATCACTTCTCTAACTTACTCATCCTAAATGGTTCACAGATGGAGTACAACTATGAGTCCTATCAGCTTGGCCACAGAGGAGACCTAATGTTCGAGAAGGATCTAGAGAAACTAGTTGAATATTTAGGACGCCCGTATCCCGAGTTCTTTGGAGTACCACTCAATAATCAGTCGGGAAAACAACCTCAGTGGGAAGTTACCGCAGATCTGAGAGGAAAGCTAGGAGCCCCAATTCGGGAAACCATATGGTTTTCTATAAGGGGAAACACTTGGAAGGATGGAATAGCCAAAGCCATGCAAGAAGCAATTGCCCGTCTGTGTGGACAAAATGTGAACAAGATCAAGAACACTCGCTTCTTTTACTACCCAAGACATGACCCCATGGGAAGGTCAATAACCATGCCACCGCACCTAGAGATGAACCACTATGTTGCATGCCTGGACTTCCTGCTGCACAAGACCCGCAAGGAGTTGGACAACGCCCGCGCTTGTCGCTAAGCACACCACTCCGGAAGATGAAGAACCCACCATTCCGGATGGAGAGTAGTATCACTAAAGCACTCGCGTAGGTGTGAGTTTATATCTGTCCCCTTGTATCGTAGAACGAATGAATGGTTCTTAAAACCAACGGTGTGTTAGCTTTGTAATATGTGATGTTTGATATGAATGAAAAAGTGTTGTTGGTTTTTACCCCCTCAACACTACTCAAGTTTTGAAACTTTTTGAACTTTAACCCAAACAAACCATAGAAATTTCCCTCTTATCTGATGATCTACCTCAATATTCAGATGGCCCCACCAACCCGCAGCACCAACCAAGATGCAATGAATCAGATGCTACAAATGATGATGGCAGATAGAGAAGCCGAGAGAGCTGAATGCCAAGCCAATATTGCCGCACTGCAGCAGATATTCTCTTTTGAATATTGCAGCACTGGAATATATTAGTAGGTGTATGATGGGCTTGGTGACCTCGACTCCATCCATGGGTAGGTTGGTGCGACAAGCTATCTGTGATGTACGAGCTTCCTGCTGGTTTTCCATACACTACTTTTTTCCTTGCTCATGGTCATGGTTGGTCCTTGGGATGGTCCATGTTCTTTGTGAGGATTTGGTTTCATTCTTCCTCAGTTATGGGATTCAGTTTCAATCCATGATATAATTTTTGAACTTGACAAAGTTAGCTAGGCGGTCAAATCAGGAAAGTAAAATCTTGCACATAGTTTTATTTTGCAAGTGATAGACACTTATTCCTATATGTATTCATGAGACCCTCTGTTTTTGCTCATATCTATGCCATTCAGACACTTCCTAGGAAAACAGTGATCCATGTCCATCTTAAGTTCCATTGGAAAACAATGGGGACAACTAGGTAACCTGACCTGCTATATATGATATATCAACCTGATGTATAATATCGTTGCCGATTCAGGCTCTTACCATTTGCTGGCTCTGACACAACATGGCACTTTAGTACACTACTTATGAGCTTATCATGTTGCCGTAGGGTATTAGGATTTGCTTGGTACCTTCCATATGAGCCATGATTTTTTCGATAAAGGGAATATATTAATACCATATGAGCCATGATTTTTTCGATAAAGGGAATATATTAATACCATATGAGCCATGATTTAACCAGATAAAGCAATATGCCTGCTTTTCCTTTGAATTTACCACATACACATCTAGTATGTCGATGATGGAATCTATGCTATGTGTAATGGGCGACCTATCATAAGCCTCATGGATTAAAACCAATGTCTCAATCATTTTGAATCAGAGCCTGAGGCGCCTCCTGTTTCCTCCTTTCGCCCCCGCGTGGCGACGGGGGAAACCCTAGATAGCCGCCACCGCCATCCCCTCACCCCTCCTTCCTCCTCCAACCGCCGCCATGGGGCAAGGCCGGGCTCTGCCTGGTCGTTGTCGGCGACAGCGGGGCCTGCTCGTCCCTGGCATGGTGGATCGGTGCAGGAAGTATCCTCCCCGGTTGGGTGTGGTGCGCTCGCCGGGCACCACAGCGTGCTGGATGCTCGATGCGCAGCAGCATGAGCGGCGCGCCCGTCGTCGTGAGCAACGGCGCGCCTAGGGCATCAGCGACGCGGCAGATGGTGACCTGGGCACCGGTCTAGGCGGTGTCCTGGTAATGGTGGCGGTGGCCGCTGGCGGCGGGCCATGCCGACGGTGGAGGTGTGAGGTGGGACGGACCAAATGGGTGTAAGCCCTAGGTCGGTCTTCTCTGTTTCCTCTCCATGATCTTTGTTGTCGTCGGTGGAGGGTCGGCCGATTGCAAGGCATTTCACCGCGTTGCCTCGACCGGCCTGGGATGGTCGGCGGCGCTGGGGCCGACCTGAATAATGGTGACGGTCCTCGGGTCTCTCTTATGTGAAGATGAAGACCTACTTAAGGCATGTACGTCTTGATCTGGCTGGAGTGATGAGTTCTGGAAAGCTCCGTCGGCGAATGGAACAGTACATCTTTTGTGTGGAGTTTGCTAGATCGGGTGATATTCGGTCGTGCGCACACATGCTTTTATTCCGACCGTTTGGTTCTGGAGGGAGCGACGCAAAGCTCTATTCGGTGTTGCCATCAGATGACATTCTGGTACATGGTGAAATCAGAGGCGGAGAATATCATGAAAGCCGGATTGGAGGACTAGCAATGGAGGTTGGAGTCTCTGTATTGTTGAGGGGCTTGCTTGGTGTTCTAAGTTTCGCAACAGCAATATGCAAGTGGGGGTGGCAGCACAGGTGAAATTCAGAGTCTTACCTTTGAGGTTGAAAATCCAAGGTCTGGACTTAACTGGTTGTGCTTGACAATGACCTTGTTGAAGGAATTGTTTTGAGAGTAGGAACTATCTTCAGGGTGAAAACCTAAGATCTTTTGATCAGGCGACTATGGTGCTTGTGCACTGATTCCTTCTTGGAGGCATCGCTTTTTGGAGAGTCTGTAGTTCAGGTGTTGTCATGGTGGTGGATTTATTGTTGCTGCTACGGCTAGAACACCGTAGCGGGACTTTTTGTTTCTTAGTTTTATTTTTTATTTTTGGCTGTGTGCATCCGTACTATTATTAGGGTATTATGTAGTTGCTGATGCCGGGTGTAATTGGTATCTTCTTGATATTAATATATTCCCTTTATCGAAAAAACTCTCAATCATTTATAACACATATAAACTTATTCGTCATAATATTTTCTCGCTTTTGCCTTTACGCCCCTCAATCTATCGATTTGGTGGAGACATATCGAACTATTTTCTTAGCCACACACATTGTACGTATTATTGTAACTAGCAAACAAGCACATGGTCAGAAATGTTGACAAAATAATAAAGATGATGGACCGTCTTTGCAGCTGGTATTAGCTAGCAAGATGCTGACCCGTCTTTATTATTTTGTCTGCAATCGAAACAAGTTGCTCTCTTGGAGACTTCAAATGTCTTCTATGATTGGTTGTGACATGTATCCGTCCAGATCTTCTCTTCCATCCATTGGCTACGAATACATGTATTGTTGGAGCCCAGCCAATGATAGCCCACGCGATGGATCAAGAGGATAATACAATAAAGATGAATGAGAACTACCTTCTGATGCAGTGGTGAATTGGTGGATGCACCACTTCAATTAACCGAGTTCATACACTATTGCTCTCACTTACACGGTGGATTTTCAACTGTACATTTCTATTAGAAGCGCAACGCCATAACCGCCCGCAACGGCAGTGACATATATAAAGAAGGATGGAAGAATGACCCGGACTTTTGGCTCTCGGGTGCAGGCGCACCCTATATACTCCAAAAAATGTAGTAATTTCAAATAAAGTCAAAAAAATTCGAATTCTTTTGGGAATCAAAGATAATCAAGTATTGTACTCGTATAAATTTGTTTGGCCAAGAAATGTTTCACATTGACTTCAGGCAAAAAAAAAAACAAATCTATGACGAATATAGCGTGAATAGTACTTTAATATAGGACCTCCAAGTCTGTTTTTTTCACCCAGGAAACAAGAGAAGGTATTCCATGGTGAATCTTTTGTATACGAGTACAATACATGATCATCTTTGATTCCCAAAAAGATTTGAAATTTTTTGACCTTTTTTTGAATTATTAATTTTTTTTTGAATATAGGGTGCGCTTGCTCCCAGGTTCACCCATGCAATTTCGGATGGAAGAACCGCTTTAAAGACCTGGTCTTTCCCATATGTACCGATGACCAAGGAACTGGCAACGCCGAAGGCGAGTGCTACCACCATAAATTTTATGTAAAAAAGCGTTAATCCAGACTTGCCTTTTTTCATTGTTAGTAGCACTACCAGCATTGTGAGTCCTATTACCATAGTCACCATGTTGAGACCGAGGTATAGACACGCCGGCGGCAGACCATTGTCCGCAGTTGCTGCAGGAGTTGGAGCACCAAACTCCTCATCTGTTGATTGGAGACAACTGTCAAAGGACATCCCGGCTGGTGGATTCACGGTTGCCTGATATACGATGCCAACAAAGAGGGTTGCCACTGTCATTAGCCAACCACGCATCTTGTCTACAAACTCTATATCAGCATCTGCTACTGGATCGGCAAGTGCCGCATCACAACTGATAGCAGCTTCTCTAGCTTCCACCGCTGCCGCATCAGCACGCGGCACCACAGGGTCAGCAGCATCGGCACCATCAGCAACACAACGGTCAGCAGCTTCTCGAGCCTTTGCCGCTGCCGCCGCTGCTAAATCACCACCCACCGCATCACAGCAGGAAGAAGCTTCTCGAGCCGCCACCGCCGCTGATAAAGCACCACGACTTGCCGCAGCGCAGCGAACCGCGGCTTCTCGAGCCGCCAACGCTGCTGCGGCTGCATCTTTACGTGCTTTCTTATGGCCTTGAGATGCTTCTCGAGATGCCTTGCGGTGTGCTGCCTGTGTTGCTATTGCCACAGCAAACCGCATACGAGTCTTTCGAACCACCAAAGGCTGCTGTTACCGCATCATCACGTGCCAGAACACAGCGAGCGGCAGCTTCTCGGGCAGCCGCCGTTAGTGCTACTGCATCGGCACATGCGGTAACACAGCTATCAGCAAAAGCATTTGCTGCGTGAGATGCTGCAGCAGCACCATCCGCAGCACAGAGAGCAGCGGCTTCTCGAGCTCGTTGAGCTCCTGAAGCTTCTGCTACTGCTTCACAGTCGGCTGCAACTTTTAGAGCTGCCGATGATGCAGCCAAACAGCGGACCGAAGCGTCTCGAGCTGCCGATGCTGCTGCATTGCGACCTGCGACATGAACATTACTGACATCAGTAGTCACTACTCTTTCAGCATGGAGACGTGCCACAATACAGCTGCCAACAACTCTATTTACTGCTTCTTCGGCCTTTGCAACCCTGCTTGCTAAGTCCTCCCGAAACAAATTCATGGATGCGGCCTCTCTATATGAGCTGAGCTGCAGTTGTTCTGTTTGTTCTGTGGATTCTGAGTTGTAGATGGTCATACACAATTATGCTAGGTCTCTCTTATATAGACAAGCATTCGCCGGCTAGATTTCTGGTCTTCGGTCAATTGTACGTCATTTTACATGATTGTTGACTATTTTACTCGAAATAAGATGTTTTGGTGGTACCATACTTTTGATTTCTTGAATACGTCCATGAGGAAACGTGGATATTTCTTAGGTAGAAGCTTTTTACCGAGCCGAATATATTTTAGTCCTATATGTATTGTTATCTTTTACTCTGCCTTTTTTCTTTGGGTCTGTCTTACTCTAAGTTAACTGAGAGAGCAATCATTTGTTTCTCCCGCGCGTGTACAAGCCATCGACCAATAACGACCAATTAATACCGACACGGCTATTGCTCCGGTGTCCCCCCCTCTTTAAACTTTGTTCTATTTAAACGGCTAGGATCTGCTGATACCCCTTCGTGGATTGACTTAACATGTGTGTTTGGTTCATGGGCAAACATGTACGGGATGGGATGGGATAAAATATGTTTAATTAACGATAAATAGAAAAATATAAATATGCCATTAACACACCGGTTAATATGTAATTAACGGTTCCTTTTCCCTTTGTGGTGGAGGCCGGACCTAACGGGCGGCCGCCTACCCGTGCCTAGCAAGGTCACTACCCGCACATACTTGGCGAGGCCGTTTCTTCGACTGGGTGTGGCGCAGACGTAGCAAGCTCGTTGCTCGCCACGCCATGGAGGCCGCCGCCGCCGAGCTAGGGAGCCACGTTGAAAATCAAGCCCGCCGCTTACCGCTCCCTGGAGGCCGCCGATGTCGAGCTGGGGAGCCACGCGGAAAAGCAAGCCCACCGCTCGCCGTGACATGGTGGCCGCCGCTGAGCTGGGGAGCCACACATACGACGGTGGCAGGTGTCGGAGTCGCGTCGACGGCCATGGATTCTCAGGCGGCTAGTGAGATTAGTCATGAAATTCACGGATCATATGGTTCAGCCTTTCTCAGAAATATTCAACTTTTGGGATGGGATCATCCATATTTTCTGGTCACGAACCAAACACACGTTTACCACTTGAACGTCGTTCGCCAAGGGGGGGACACCGGAGCACAGCCCTACCGACACGCGCCCGCGCATGTGCCCTCTGCACACAGACTTAATGATACGCTCTCTCTTGCAACTTGCCATGGTGTGGTGTATAGGAAATAGTAATTGATCTGCCGCTGTACTACATTGAAACAGTAATTGACGTGACCAAATCAAGTAGCGTGTGTACACTACAATCGTATAGAAAATGAGAAGTGGAATAGAACTAGCAAAACTAGCTGATAAAATCGTATAGTTGCAATCCAACTTGCAATTGTAAAAAATCTCTAACCGGAAAAAAATTGAGTTACTACTTGCTGTAACTGGATAGAAAATTTAGTTGCAACCTGGAAAAAGTACTACACTTGCAACCGAAGAAAATTCAAGTTGCAACACTAAACTTGCAACCGAAAAAAATGTTAGTTGCAACTATGTCGTACCACGCCGTGGGGTGGCTTGAGTAGAGGGAAAGTGAGGCTTGTATGGACGACGGCGGTATCCGGATGCAGGATTGGTACACAACACACGGTGATGTACCCAGGTTTAGGACCCTCGCGGTGGAGGTAAATCCATACTCATGCATGTATGATGCATATGACAATATATCGGTGTTACAAAGTTGCTCCATGAGTTGTATGTCCTGAGGAACAAGACGCTACTGTGAGCTAAGAGCATCTCCAGTCGCGTCCCCCAAACCGTCCCCCAAAGCGATTTGGGGCGCTCCGGACAAAAAAATGTTCCCAGCCACGTCCCCCAAAGCTTTTTTTGTCCGGCGCGACCCTATACGATGTTCGGCGCCCCGAGCCCGTCCCCGCCCCACAGGGGCCTGACGTGTCAGCGGCATAGGAAAAATTCGTCTCCCACTCCCGCCAAATCGCGCCCCTCCCGCCACATCACGCCTATCCCGCCGCGCATTTCTGGCCTCCCAACACATTTCACCTCATATCTCGCCGATTAATTTCTCCCTCCCGCCGTCCACCCGCCGCCGCTACCCTCTCCCCATCCATGGCGCCGCCGACAGACCCTAAAAAGATGGCCAAGAAAGCGGCCAAGAAGCCGCCGGGCAATGAGACGAAAGGGGCGAAGGCGCCCTTCGCGAAGCCGCGGAAGGCGCCGGCTCCAAAGAAAAAGACGGAAGGCTGGACCGATGATCAATGGCATCAAGATTGTCTGCGCCGGAAGATGGCGACGACGGAGCGGAAAGGACGGAGGGCGGCGCAGTAGGAGAAGAAGGCGCTGGAGGCGCGCGCGCACCAGCACATGCTGGCCGGGTGTATTACTTCACCAACGCAAGCCCATGGAGTACGTCGGCTCCGGTGTACGTTCCAGGAGTGCTCTCTCCATCGACATTCGGGCTCTACAACGACGGCCCCTCCGCCACTCCCGGGTGCGTGACGCCTAACTTATCGCCCCGCTACCAGGATGCACTGCCGCATGGCAGCTTCAACCCAACAACCTCTTCTACTCCCCGGCGTACGAGCAAGCGCCCCAGTGCGAGCCAGGACCCGGTCCGGACGGCGCCCCGTTCACTGGTCGCAGGGGGCGCTCGAATTCGACGGCACCGGTGCTGAGCAGGAGGAGGAGGGGGAGGAGGACGAGGAGGAGGACGAGGAGGGGGTGGAGAACAACGACGACGACGAGGACGAAGAGGGCAGCGAGGAAGAGGACGAGGAGGGTGACGGTGAGGATGATCTCGTGGAGGTAGACGCGGACGGCGTGAGGAAGAAGAAGAAGAAGGCGTCGAGCACACGAGGCCCCAAGTGGACGCCTCTGGAGGATCAATGTCTGTGCGAGTCGTGGGTGGCGGTGAGCCATGACTCCACCATCGGCGCCAACCAAAAGTACGAGAAGTATTGGGCGAGAATCAAGGCCAAGTTCAATGAGCGCAAGTTGATCAACAACGACTACAACAAAGTGACAATGAAGAGGATCCAAAAAAGCAATGTCGACGCGATGGGCCATCATCCAGGCGTCGGTGAACATGTTCCATGGGTTCCATCACGAGATCGAGACCAGAGGCGAGAGCGGCGTCGACATCAGCCAAATGGTACGACTCTTTCTTAGATAATCTGCAGCGCCTACATTTTGTTCGATGAAATGATTGTGTTTCCTTTGGTTAGTTTGACAAAGCCATGGATATGTACCGGAGGAACTCGGAAGGGCATAAGTCTGTCACGCTGACGCATAGCTATAGCAAGCTCAAACTGAACGCGAAATGGCGGTTGACGCGCATGTCCTCGTCGAAGGGGAAAGACGCCATTGATCTGGATACGCTGCTCGCAACGTCGGCAGGGCGTCCAATCGGCAACAAGGCTGCTAAGGCCGCCTTGGCCGGCGCTGCATCGTCCGAGAAGACGCAGACGTCGATCACGAAATGCCTCATCGAGGTATCCTCGACCTTGCTCTCCCGCGACAAAAAGGCCGACAAAAGGTGGGAGGCGCTTTTCAAGAGGCAAGACGAGAAGTTGGAGCTCAAGAAACGCAAGGACGACATGTCCCTGCTGAGAGCGTCGACAGAAGGAATGTCTCCCCGGACGCGGGCGGCGCACAACTTCTTCAAAGGCCAGATCCTCGACGACATCGAAGCCAAAATGGCGGCGGCGGCCTAGGCAGCGGCAGCGGCAGCAACCCCAACCCCGGAGCAAGAGCCGGCAGACGCGTCTACGGCATCATCTGCTGCTACACCTGTGTCGGCATCTGCCTCGGCGTCGGCGACGGAGCAGACGGAGCATGCACACCGGACAGATCGCGAAAAGTTCATCGTGATCGACGGGCCTACGTCGACTCAGGATGTGTTGCCGTCGCCCAACCCCTTCTTCTGATTTAGCATGCACCACCGGTCTGTAATATGATCGCGCGCCCAGTACTATGATCGCCGCTACTCTGATCGCGACGATTCGGCGGGAACGATCTCTTTTGAATGCAAACTATTTGAATTTCTGATTGGGGACGGCGTTTTGGGGACGCGGCTGGGGAGCGACGTCCCCCAAACGCGGCACGAACAAAACATGTCCCCCAAGCGTTCGATCTGGAGCCGTTTGGAGGACGGTTTGCGGGACGCGGCTGGAAATGCTCTAAGAGAGGAAGCTGAGAGAGCTCAAAGAGTCCCCAAGGGGCTGCCCATGCGTGTGAGGCCTGAGGCTGTAAGGGCATCTCCAACGCGGCGACCCATCCCGCGCCCACGCGTCCGGATGGGTCCAACCGAACAAAAACGCGGCCCAACGGGGCCACGCACCGCAAATGCGGATGGCCACGGTGTCCGGAACGAAGCAAACCCGGCCCAAATCTGGGCTAGGTTTGCGTGGCCGCGGATGGCACACGGCGTCCGGTCGCGTCGGGATGCTCGCCTGCTCGTCTCCCTTGCGCCCACCTGTCGGTGATCACGGTGTCTTATTAAATGTGGACTGGAGGGATCTATCCCTATCCTGTCCACTCCCCACTCCAGTCTCCACTCTCTCGACGTGCAACCGCCGCCATGGCCCCGAAGCGACGGTTCACGCCGGAGCCAACGACGGTGAGGCCAGCAGCAGCCGGCGTCCTCTGCCGGTGCTGCGGGCCGGAGGAAACCGCGGCGGTCTCCACATCGGAGAGGCCGCTCGGGGCGGCGTGGCATTAGCGCAACTCGCACCGCTGCTGCTGCAGCCGAAGCCGGAGTCCACGGAAGAAGACCCCGACCTCCGCGCCGCTCTGGCGTTGTCGGCGGCGGAGGAGGAGGCGAAGTGGCCGCAAATCCAAGTGGTCAATCGCACCTCCGCGATGGAGGAGGAGGCCCGGCAGGCGGCCGAGGACGCCGAGGCCTGGGCCTTCTTCGACCAGGTCCGCGCGGAGGAGGCAGCGGCGCGGCGGTAGGAGGAGTCCAGGCTCCGCCACGAGGAGCAGATGCGGCAGAAGGCCAGGCGCCGCGCGGAGGAGGAGAGGCGCCAGAAGGCCACGCGCCTCGCCTGGCAGGAGAGGGAGCAGCGCCTCAGCGAGGAGGCGCAGCTCCGGGCTGCTGCGGCGGAGCAGCGGGCGGCTCCGGACCCGCACTCCGCCTGGGAGGAGGCCCTGTGGTCTCCGTGGCCGGAGTCCCCGGCGCGATCGAGCCACAACAGTACCTCGCCACCCGGGGACATCGTCGACGCCGCCGCCGACGACGCCCACAGGGACTAGGCGGCGCACCGGCGGCCACCGCGTCCTCGACCAAACCCTAATAGAGGGTTTTTTATATTTGTTTTATATTTTAAAGCCCAAATACAGGGCTTCTTTTGGTAGTTTTATTTGCCCAAAATAGGGTTATGTACAAATTTGCCAAAATAGGGCATATGCTAATGAAATTTCGTTTAAATTTATAATTTTAATTTATTTTCAACTTTCTTCTCATTTGCGATGCGTCCGCGCATTGAACGCAGCGTGCTACCCAAACGGACACGTGGGCCGCTGTCCGCATGTCCGCGCTGCCACCCAAACGGCCATCTAGGGAACACAAGACCCTACATACACTGCTGATGTAATGACCACTAGAGTCTTGTCACACTATTTGCTACAGTGTCCGGTACAGGCTACTATTTGCTGAACAGTATTGTACGCTACTTGGAGTAGGCTGGTGCTATCGATAGGTGTACGTAGCACGTTGCTCTCACTAGTGGAAAACAGGGCTTTCGTGGGAGCCTTTTGTCGCGGGCGCGACTGCACCCGCGACAAATGGCGTGGCCACATCACCCCGAAACCATTTGGAGCGAGCTGGGCCTTTTCTCGCGCCCTTTTATCGCGGGCCGTATCACAACCCGCGACAAAAGGGGTCTGAGCTCTGGCGCCTCCTGCCGGCATCCCTTTTGTCGCGGGTCGTAATACGGCCCGCGACAAAAGGGTCATGCCTATATATACACGCAGCCAGCCCCCCCCCCACCTCCCTACATTTTTTTTCATTGGTGGTGAAAGGTGGAGGTGTATGCTAGCTCATTTTTTCTTCATGTGCACAAGAGGTGTTTGATGGAATGCTTGTGAGGGATGCCACTTGATTTTATTTGATAAGATTTCTCCTCTTTTTGATCCTAAAAGGTTAGCAACTATTTTCTCGTATATACATAGTCCGTACAATACTAATTTTAGCAAGGTGATTGCATCTGATACATAATTGTACTTATGATGCAGATGAGTCATCCATGGATGTACGGTAACCGATGTGCTCCCGCTTTCAGAGAGGGCGTGAATTCTTTCCTTCTTGTGGCCGAGGCCAACAAGTCGAAGCAAGGTTTTATGTGCTGTCCATGTCTGAAATGTAAGAACGAGAAGAATTACTCTTGCTCAAGAGACATTAAGAGCCACCTGCTTCGGTTTGGATTCATGTCCAGCTATAATGTTTGGACCAAGCACGGAGAAGAAGGGGTTATGATGGAAGACGGCGATGAAGAAGAAGATAACGATGACCAGTACCGATCTATGTTCTCTGAATGCGATGATACCGCAATGGACGACAATGAAGAAGAAGGAGGTGAAGAACAGGCAGCAGATGATCCTGTTGATGATGATCTTCGTCGGGCCATTTCTGATGCAAGAAGAGAATGTGGCACAGATAAGGAGAGGTTGCAGTTCGACAAGATATTAGAGGACCACCACAAATTGTTGTACCCAGGTTGTGAAGATGGGCAGAGAAAGCTGGGTAGCATATTGGAATTGCTGAAATGGAAGGCAGAGGTCGGTGTGACTGACTCGGGATTTGAAAAATTGATGATAATATTAAAGAAGTTGTTTCCAAGAAATAACGAATTGCCCGTCAGTACATATGAAGCAAAGAAGCTTGTCTGCCCTCTAGGATTAGATGTGCAGAAGATACATGCATACATTAATGACTTTATCCTCTACCGCGGTGAGAAGTACGAGAATTTGAATAAATGCCCGATATGCGGTGCATTGCGGTATAAGATCAGAAAAGATGACCCTGGTGATGTTGAGGGCGAGCCACCTAGGAAGAGGGTTCCTGCGAAGGTGATGTGGTATGCTCCCATAATACCACGGTTGAAACGTTTGTTCAGAAACAAAGAGCATGCCAAGTTGTTGCGATGGCACATGGAAGCACGTAAGAAAGACGCGATGTTGAGGCACCCCGCTGATGGTCGGCAGTGGAGAAACATCGGGAGAGAGTTCCCGAATTTTGCAGGTGAGGCAAGGAACTTATACTTTGGTCTAAGTACAGATGGCATGAATCCTTTTGGGGAGCAGAGCTGCAGTCACAACACTTGGCCCGTGACTCTATGTATCTACAACCTTCCTCCTTGGTTGTGCATGAAGCGGAAGTTCATTATGATGCCAGTGCTTATCCAAGGCCCAAAGCAACCGGGCAACGACATTGATGTGTACCTAAGGCCATTAGTCGATGAACTTTTGGAGTTGTGGGCCAAACCAGGTGTACGTGTGTGGGATGAGCACACCGAGCAAGCATTTGACCTACGAGCGTTGCTATTCGTAACCATCAATGATTGGCCTGCTCTTAGTAACATTTCAGGATAGACGAACAAAGGATACAATGCATGCACACACTATTTAGATGAGACTGAAAGTAAATATTTGGGAAAAAGCAGAAAAGTTGTGTACCCATTCAATCATCGTTTCCTTCCGCGCAAGCATCCCTTAAGGAAAAAAGGCAAGCATTTCGATGGCGAGGCACACCGCCGTCTGAAGCCTGTCCCCCGTAGTGGTGCTGATATATTTGACATGGTCAAGGATTTAAATGTTATCTTTGGAAAGGGTCCAGGCAGTCGACCTGTTCCGAAAGACGCTGATGGACACGCGCCCATGTGGAAGAAGAAATCTATTTTTTGGGAGCTAGAATATTGGAAAGTCCTGGAAGTCTGCTCTGCAATCGACGTGATGCACCTGACCAAGAATCTTTGTGTGAATATTCTAGGTTTTCCGGGCGTGTATGGAAAGACAAAAGATACACCGAAGCACGGGAGGACCAGGAACGTCATAAAGGACGAAACGGCAATCATCCAGGGCGGTTTGTAGGGCTGCACGACTAGGCTCTTACCAAATAAGAGAAGGAGATCTTTTTGAAGCCCTATTCAGTATCAAGGTTCCGTCCGGTTTCTCGTCGAATATAAAGGGAATAGTAAATATGAAGGAGAAAAAATTCCGTAACCCGAAGTCCCATGACCGCCACGTGCTTATGACACAATTGCTTCCGTTTGCATTGAGGGGACTGCTACCGTAAAATGTTCGACTAGCCATTGTGAAGATATGTGCATTCCTCAACGCAATTTCTCAGAAGGTAATGGATCCAGAAACTTTGTCAGGATTACAGGAAGATGTGGTCGAATGTCTTGTCAGCTTCGAGAAGCCAAAGCGCCACATAGTTCTTTCGGGCAAAAGAAACATCGTGGGAGTGGATGACAAGACAGACATGTCAGAAGATTACAATAAGTTTAAAGAAATTCTGCCCTTCACGGTGAAAATTGACCCAAGCATCTTGCTAAATGATGAAGATTCTCCATGGCTACGGCGTAGAAGATCACAGCAGTAGATGGCGATGTAATAATGTATTCTTCATATATAGTTCCCAGGACAATCTCTACATTTATGTAATAATGAGAACCCTTTCCCCAACACTGTTAGAGGAGATGGAGTCTTTCATGGGCTTGCAGGGAAATTTTTCCGAGGAGCAGCTTCCGAACATGCCGTAGGGCGTGTGCAACAACGACATCTTCGAGAAGCTGCGCCACGGGAGATTTCCCAACCCTTTCCTTCATGCATGGGAATGAAACTCTGCTTGGCTTGTTGATCTGCTTGGCAAGGCGTATCGATGCTCCTTTTATAGGCACGGCACCGCTTCTACTTTGTCTTGTTACTTCGATAGGGCGTCGTGCGCTACATGCTTTATCTCATCGAGCAGTGCGTCCACCCACGCGTCCTTATCTTGCCGACAGCTTTAGTCCTGATTGCACCCATCAACCGTGACAAAAGGTTACTGGCACATCCTTATCCTGCCGACAGCTTTAGTCCCGGTTGCACCCACCAGCCGTGACAAAAGGTCCCCCCAGATAAGGCCCTCTTAGATAAGCCTCCCCCAGTTAAGGCCCCCTATCTTTTGTCCCGGTTTGAGCCTCCACCCGGGATGAAAGTTTCCCGCGCTACTGCGTTCCCGCCTATTTTCTTCCCGCGTTCCCGCCTCCGTCTTCCCGCCATTTTTTTAGTATATATATGTAGGCTTGGCCTCCATTTCCATATCACATCTAGACTCATATCTGCAAACCTCATCACTCTCTCCCATGGCTTCCATCGTATGTCTAACACCCCGGGAGGCGGAGGCACTTTGCGCCTCGAACTACCCCTGCCCTCCAGGCTACCGCGTCCCGACCAGCTGGTTGCTGAGCATCGGAGGCGTACCGGTCCCTCCTATCCCTCTAGGTGTGCCACGCGAGATGGCCATCACGAACCACTACTATTTCGAGCTCACGCCTGAGCAGCGGAGGAATCCGCAGTGGCATCCCGACTACAACCTGACTTGGGACAGCTTCTTCATCAATCGGCGTGAGAGGGCGGTTGCCAGGTACGAGGAGGACGGCCCGCCTCCTTCGAACTTCAACGAGGCCGGCCGTCGGCTGTGGTGGCGTGGCCGGACTCTCCAGAGCGTCATGGCCTATCGTGGCCCCCGCCTGCGCTACCCTCAATCCCAGCCCACGCGTGCTCACCCGCCGAGGTTCGACAACCGCGACCCCGATGCTAGCGATGATGATGTCAGCGACTATGATGACTACAGTGGTGACTATTATAGGGCTAGGCACGACTATGACTGAATGGCTCCAACATTCGAATCTGGCCATGTATCTTAATTTTCAGTTGAGCTCTGTACTTTAATTCCAGTTCAATCGTAATAAAATTTCGTGTCAACCACTTCATTGAACAAAAACAACCGACAACGACTTTATAAACTAAATTTAAACTAATAGAACCGACAACAACTTTATTGAAATTACAATAAATTAGATAAATGACTAGTCTAGTCTCTACTCGTCGTCGGAGGTTGTCTCCGTCCAAATGTCATCCCACCGAGGGTCGTTTTCGGTCCAAGTTGTATTCGGGTTCTCGAGCTCGAACTCAGCGACTGCCGGACGGTGGCGCCTCTTGGACCTGCGTTGTGCCCTAAGGTCAGCGAAGAACGCGTCGGTGTTGTCGACGTCGTTGGGGAACTGTGCCCTCCACTGGCGCATCAACTGCTCGTCGTGCTCGGCGATGGCGATCCTGCGCTGCAACTGGCGGTGCCGGCGACGGTCCTCGTCGTCGACGAGGCACGGCGCTGGCGCGAGGAACTCCGCCTCCTCTAGCGATTCAACATCCGGGAAGTTCATGTCGCGCCGTGGCCGCCGAAAGCGCCACGCCGCCACGTCGTAAGCGCGCGCCGCCAGCTCCGGCGTGTTGTACGTGCCGAGGGTGAGGCGGAAGCCACCGGCGCGTATCTCAGTGTAGAACCTACCGCTCCGACGCACTCGAACGCCACGGAAATCGGACGACCCTCGACGACGTGGAGGCATCCCGGAGATGAATGAGCGGAGGCAGTGGCGACGTGTGGTTGCGCCCGCACGCGTCGCTCTATATAACGCACGCGGGCCATGGCACGTGTAAGCCACGGCTACACACGTCGCACGCCGGCAGCGACGGGGCGAGGCACGTGGAAGCGGCGGCGACACGTGGCACGGGGAAACCTTACTCGGTGTCACTCCGCATATCATTAGGGGTGAAACATACACGACTATCAATGTTTGATATGATGCGAGATGCAAATAGTTATATGGATGTCATATTCATGTTCATTGGATTTTTCTGATCAATTTTCATATATAAAACTTTTTTATTTGAGTTATCATTTAAAAGTTATTGAAATAATAGTTTTTATTAAGTTAAAATAGATAAATAAGGGTTTATTTATAAAAAAGAAAAGGAAAACGGCTCCAGGGCTGATCCGCGTCCAACGGCTCCAGGCCATTGGATTCAAACGGTCGGAGCCGTTGGATGCAGATGCCGCGGATCAGCCACCACCCCCTTTTGTCGCGGGTCGTGCCACAGCCCGTGATAAAAGGGGGTGCCGTATAAAAACTTTGCGCGTCGCGGGCTGACACACGACCCGCGACACTACTGGAGGCCAAACCCTAGACGAGCGCCGCCAGGCTGCCCAAATACGCCACTGCCGTTCGCCGGCGTTTGCCTCCTCAAGCTCCTCCGACGCGTCGCCTCGTCGCCCCCGTCCGCCTCCGACGCGTTCTCCTCCTCCTCGAGCCCTCCTTCGCGCGAATCGGGCGGTGCTGCGCCGCCAGCCTCCGCCGTTCGCCGGCGTTCCCGGCCTCCCCACGCCTCGCCGTCAAGCTCTTCGCCACCGTGGTGAGCTGGTCGTCCTCCTGGTAGCATTTAATTAGTCTCCCTTGCCCTGTAGCCGCCGGCCGATGTGTGCCTGCAAGCACCGGCCGCGGCGACCGTCGCTGACGCTCCTCCGGCGACCATTGGAGGGCGGCGCCGCCCTTTTTTGGCTCGTGGGGATGCCGCCGTTCAACGCGCTCGCCCGCGCAGGCTCTGGAGGCGCCAATCGTCGAGGCCGTGCTCGACCTGGCCGGCCATGGCCACCATGACGTCGCGCTGACGTCATGACCTTTTTTGTGTTATTTTTAGTTCGGAAAAATGTTTAGTATATGTATTTACGGTTTTTTAGTATATGTATTTGGTGTATGGATTTAGTTCGTAATTTAGTATATTTATTTACTTAGTTAGTATATGTATTTAGTATAGTTTATAGTTAATTAGTATATGTATTTAGTATAGTTAGTTTATAATTAGTTCATGTATTTAGTTAGTTAGTTTATAATTAGTTCATGTATTTAGTTAATTAGTTCATGTCTAGCGGACGACTCTGATGTCTACGCACGCTTCTATTCCTGTAGACAGTGTTGGGCCTCTAAGAGCAGAGGTTTGTATAACAGCAGCAAGTTTCCCTTAAGTGGATCACCCAAGGTTTATCGAACTCAGGGAGGTAGAGGTCAAAGATATTTCTCTCAAGCAATCCTGCAATTAAGATACAAGAAGTCTCTTGTGTCCCCAACACACCTAATACACTTGTCAGATGTATAGGTGCACTAGTTCGGCGATGAGATATTAAAACGCAGGTGGTATAGATGGTGGTAAACGGTAATTGCGATCTGAAATAAATATTACAGGAAATAAAGATGCAGTAAAACAGTAAATAAGCGGTGTTTGCAGTATTTGGAAACAAGGCCTAGGGATCATACTTTCACTAGTGGACACTCTCAACATTGCAATCATAATTGAATATAAATATAAGCACTTCATCATACTACTCTGAAAACACTCTCTTGTTGGATAAAGAACTCAAATTCATTGGGCAAGTGTGCAAAAGCACACCTCAAAGGCGTATTCCCAAGTACTAATAAACACCCCACACTGTCGCCGTGAGCATTCATAGGAGGTGCTAACACACTACAATTCATAAGGGAGTTACACATGGCGCACACACTGTACCGTTACACCGAGGTCACAATAACCCCAAAGTTCACATAATAAAACACTTGAGTAGCATATGACATCTAGATTGTAAAGCCTATGATCGCATAAAGATCACATCATAAGAGAGAGAGATTGAACCACATAGCTACGGTAGAGCCCTCAGCCTCGGGGGAGAACTACTCCCTCCTCATCATGGGAGACAGCAATGGCGATGAAGATGGCGGTGGTGTCGATGGAGATGGATTCCGGGGGCAATTCCCCGTCCCGGCGGCGTGCCGGAACAGAGACTTATGTCCCCCGAACTTGGCTTCGTGATGGCGGAGGCTACGTAACTCTTCGTGGAATATGACTGATTGATTTAGGGTTTTTGCATCTGGAGGATTATATAGGCGAAAGGGCGGCGTCGGAGGGGTCCCGAGGGCCCCACCCCATATCTGGGCGCGGCCAGGGGGTCACCCGCGCCCCCTATGGTGTGGAGGCCCCTTGGCCCCCCTTTGGCCCTTCTCTGGCTCTCTGGGTCCGTCTCGCTAAAATATTGGCTTTTGTCTTCGTGGGGTCCAATTCCGAGAATATTTCCTGTGTAGAATTTCTGAAACCAAAAACAGCAGAAAACAGAACTGGCGCTTCGGCATCTTGTTAATAGGTTAGTCCCGGAAAATGCATAAAAATGATATAAAGTGTGAGCAAAACATGTAGATATTGTCATAAAACTAGCATGGAACATAAGAAATTATAGATACGTTGGAGACGTATCAAGCATCCCCAAGCTTAGTTCCTACTCGCCCTCGAGTAGGTAAACGATAAAAAGAATAATTTCTGAAGTGACATGCTACCAACATAATCTTGATCAACACTATTGTAAAGCATATGAGATGAATGAAGTGATTCAAAGCAATGGTATATAGTTTTTCTAACAAAAAGATAATGACTAAACAACTGAATCATATAGCAAAAACTTTTCATGAATAGTACTTTCAAGACAAGCATCAAAAAGTATTGCATAAGAGTTAACTCATAAAGCAATAGATTCAAAGTAGAAGGCATTGAAGCAACACAAAGGATGATTAAGTTTCAGCAATTGCTTTCAACTTTCAACATGTATATCTCATGGATAATTGTCAACACAAAGTAATATAATAAGTGCAATAAGTAAGAATGTAAGAATCAACGCACACAGTTGACACAAGTGTTTGCTTCTAAGATAGAAAGAAGTAGGTAAACTGACTCAACATAAAGTAAAAGAAAGGCCCTTCGTAGAGGGAAGTAGGGATTACTCATGTGCTAGAGCTTTTTATTTTGAAAACATGGAAACAATTTTGTCAACGGTAGTAATAATTCATATGTGTTATGCATAAAACCTCCTATAAGTTGCAATCCTCATGCATCTAATACCAATAGTGCCCGCACCTTGTCCTAGTTAGCTCGGATTTCCATGAATTTTCATTGCATTACATATGTTTCAACCAAGTGTCACAAAGGGGTACCTCTATGTCACCTGTACAAAGGTCCAAGGAGATAAATCGCATTTGATTTCTCGATTTTGATAGATCTCAACTTGAGGATATCCATACCGGGACAACATAGAAAACAGATAATGGACTCCTCTTTTTAATGCTTTAAGCATTCAACAACAAATAATATTCTCATAAGAGCTAGATTCTGAGGATTAATGTCCAAGCTGAAACTTCCACCATGATACATGGCTTTGGTTAGCGGCCCAATGTTCTTCTCTAACAATATGCATACTCAAACCATTTAATCATGAGAAATCTCCCTTACTTCAGACAAGCCGAACATGCATAGCAACTCACATGATATTCAACAATGGTGTGACAAGTTGATGGCGTCCCAGAAACATGGTTACCACTCAACATATTCATTACCACAATAGTTTTTTAGCCTACTTTCCCATGAGCTATGTATTGTAAAGGCAAGGAATGAAATTTTTAAAGGTAGCACGCAAGCAATTTACTTTGGAATGGCAGAAAAATACCACATAGTAGGTAGTTATGGTGGACACAAATGGCATAAGTTTTGGCTCAAGGTTTTGGATGCACGAGAAGCATTCCCTCTCAGTACAAGGCTTTGGCTAGCGAGGTTGTTTGAAGCAAACACAAGTATGAACCGGTACAGCAAAAACTTACACAAGAACATATTGCAAGCATTATAAGACTCTACACTGTCTTCCTTGTTGTTCAAACACTTTTACCAGAAAATATCTAGACCTTAGAGAGATCAATCATGCAATCCAAATTTCAACAAGCTCTACGGTAGTTCTCCACTAATAGATTTAAACTACATGATGTAAGAGCTTAAACATGATCTACTTGAGAGCTCAAAACAATTGCCAAGTATGAAATTATTCAAGACACTATACCAATTACCACATGAAGCATTTTCTGTTTCCAACCAAATAGCAATCAATGAAGCGACTTTCAACTTTCGCCATGAACATTAAAGTAAAATGAAGAACACAAGTGTTCAAATGAAAAAGCGGAGCGTGTCTCTCTCCCACACAAGCATGTTAGGATCCAATTTATTAAGAAAACTTAAATAACAAACGAAAATAAAAGCACACAGACGCTCCAAGTAAAGTGCATAAGATGAGACGGAATTAAAATATAGTTTCACTAGCGATGACCTGATAAGTTGTTGATGAAGAAGGGGATGCCTTGGGCATCCCCAAGCTTAGACGCTTGAGTCTTTTTGAAATATTCAGGTATGAACCACGGGGGCATGCCCAAGCTTAGGCTCTTCACTCTTCTTGATCACATTATATCACCCTTCTCTCTTGACCCTTGAAAACTTTCTTCACACCAAACTCGAAGTAATCTTATTAGCGGGTTAGTGCATAATCAAAAATTCACATGTTCAGCAAAGACACAATCATTCCCAACACTTCTGGATATTACCCAAGGCTACTGAAATTTAATAGAGCAAAGAAATCCACTCGAACACAGTAAAAGAGGCAATGCGAAATAAAAGGCAGAATCTGTCAAAACAGAACAGTCCGTAAGAATTTTTTCGATGAACTTAACTCGCTCAGATCAGAAAACTCAAAACTAATGAAACTTGCGTACATATCTGAGGATCACGCTTGAATTTTTGCAGAATTTTTAGATTCTTCTAGAGAGAGAAAAAGGCAAATTCGTGACAACTAAAAATCTGTTTCTGCGCAGAAATCCAAATCTAGCATCAACTTTCTATTAGAGACTTTACTTGGCACAAAAACGAAATAAACATGATAAGGAGAGGTTGCTACAGTAATAACAACTTCCAAGACACAACAAAACAGTAGCAAAATAAAAACATGGGTTATCTCCCAAGAAGTGCTTTCTTTATAGCCATTAAGATGGGCTCAGTAATTTTAATGATGCTCTCGCAAGAAATAAGAGTTGAAGCAAAAGAGAGCCTCAAAAATAAAATTCGAAACACATTTAAGTCTAACCCGCTTCCTATGCAAAGGAAGTTTGTAAGGGAACAAGTACTGAAAGCAGAAAGTAACAAGCATAGAAAGGCAACACAAGCGCAACTTCAAGATTCTCAACATAAAGAGGGGAAACTTAATATTATTAAGATGCATATAACCATGTTTCCCTCTCTCATAATAACTTTCAGTAGCATCATTGATGAAATCCACAATATAACCATCACTTAAAACATTCTTATCATGGTTCATATGCATAAAAGTATCATTATTTTTGGCATATGAAAAACTCTTCTCATTAATAGTAATTGGAGCAGGATCATTACCAAGAATTTGAACATGGTAAACAAGTTGCATACTAAGGGAATTGTTTTTGGCAATCCCATCATAACTATGACAAGTTTCATAAGGATAATTATAACCTGTGTCATAGCCATCTCTATAACGATTATCTAAACCCGAAGATATAATATCATCATTTTCACTAAAAGTAAAGGTCTCAAATATAGGATCTTCAAGCACAACATCCCCAAGCTTAGAGCTTTCAATATCATCGTTTGAGGGAACATGGATAGTGCTAACATCATTACTTTCATAATCGGTACCAAAGAGATTTTCAGTATCAAAAGTAGTGTGCTCTTCCAAATCATGATCACTAATATAGGTAAAGGGCATAGAAAGATCATTGTACTCCGATTCATTATCATAATAATCATTAGGAGCAACATACTTACGGTCACCTATCGTTATCTCATACACGCGGGGATATGCCGTTACCTCTTTCTTTTTATTCCCCCTCTCCTTCTTCTTCTTCTTCCTCCTCTTCGTCTCCTTCTCCTCGTTCCCTCCTTTAGAAGGAAGAGGCTTGGAAGGAAGCTTCTCCACATAACCTGATTTGTTTCCAGAAACAATAGAAGAAACTTGGAAGGATTCCTCCTTTTCATTAATAAGTTCAAAACACACAGCGGTCCTATCATATTTTGGCAAAGTGTCATCTTCTATAATATTTTGTATGTAAGTATTTGCGTGGCAATTATCGATGCAATAAGAAAGACACCCATGCAGGACACTATTAATATCAAGAGCACTCATATCCTCCAAAAAAGTTTTTCTCAATAACTCTTCACACTCCAAAAATAATGTAAGTTGCTCATGCTGATTAGGAGTGATTTGATCATCACAATACAAATTTGCAGCACTCATGGGGTTCGTATTATCATTGGAGGAGCATTGAAAATTAAAATGACCCACTCTATGGAAAAGTTCACAAATAAAAGGATAGAGGGCACAAACTTTTTCACCAAGATCATCTAGAGCCCTAGACCACTTTCTAGTTTTTTCATTCCTGTGATGGATACAATATTCTTCTTTAATTTTATTCTTTTCACAAGGTCTATGAGCTCCACAAAAATTAACATGCTTATAGGAAATAGCATTTTCAGAAGTTTGAGCATGTTTATTGCAATTATTAATAATAGTTTCATCCTTCATGTTGATGTCTTTAAAAGGTTCATGATACATGTACCAATTTTCTTTAGGAACATTAATATGAGAAGCAAAGGCTCTATAGCAATCGACCATAATTTGAGGATCAAGACCATATTTAGCACTAAGCTCTTGAAAATCAGCAGTTTGAGCGAAAGACTTAATGCAATCATACTCGTAGTTTATACCTGATTCTTTACCTTTGTCATTCTCCCAATCTTCAGTATTGCTTTGAATTCTTTCAAGAAGATCCCATCTAGCTTCAACCTCATTGCTTGTGAAAGATCCCTCCAAACAGGCATCTAGATAGTCATTGTGGTGTCCTGAAAGCCTTGCATAAAAATTATTAATAATAACATTACGGCGGAGCTCATGAATGGGACATTTGAGCATTAGTGACTTCAATCTCCCCCATGCTTGGGAAATACTCTCTCCATCACGAGGATAAAAGTTATAAATGTAATTCCTATCAACATGCACTTCATGAGGAGGATAAAATTTAGAATAAAAGAGAGGTACAATTTCCTCCCAACCAATAGATCGACCATTCTTCAGCATCTTATACCATTCCGCAACTCTGCCCTTCAGAGATATAGAGAATAGCTTCCTCTTAACTTGGTCCTTTGAAATACCTGCACTCTCAAACAACTCGCATAATTCATGTATAAAGAGTAAATGATCACTAGGATGGACAGTCCCATCTCCAAAATAGCAATTGTTCATAGCAAGTTTAACAATTTTCATAGGTATCTTGAAAGGAATACTTTCAGTAGGTGGATTTAAAATATCACAAGCATCATTAGAGTTATCGCATATGGGAGATAAAGTATTATCAGAGCAAATTTTCTCCCCTAAAGCTGGGAAGCTAAAAAGATCATAAAAACTAGTTTCCCCAAGCTTAGACTTTTCCATAGCATTAGCAGTAATTGCGTTCATACTAATAACATTGCTACTAGCATGCAAATAAGGTTCCATAGGTTTTTTAATTTTCGCATCAAACAATTCATGTCTTAACTCAGGAAAAATATTAAAAAGCTCACTAAATTTGTTGTCCATTATGCCTAACTAGGAAACAAAAAGATGCAATTGCAGAATCTAAAGGAGATAGCTTCGAGCACTCACACATCGGCAACAGTGCTAGGAAACAGCTTAGTAGTCGGAGGATGTGAATACCTTTTACCTTACCTCCCCGTCAACGGCGCCAGAAAAATAGCTTGATGTCTACGCACGCTTCTATTCCTGTAGACAGTGTTGGGCCTCTAAGAGCAGAGGTTTGTAGAACAGCAGCAAGTTTCCCTTAAGTGGATCACCCAAGGTTTATCGAACTCAGGGAGGTAGAGGTCAAAGATATTCCTCTCAAGCAATCTTGCAATTAAGATACAAGAAGTCTCTTGTGTCCCCAACACACCTAATACACTTGTCAGATGTATAGGTGCACTAGTTCGGCGAAGAGATATTAAAACGCAGGTGGTATAGATGGTGGTAAACGGTAATTGCGATCTGAAATAAATATTCAGGAAATAAAGATGCAGTAAAACAGTAAATAAGCGGTGTTTGCAGTATTTGGAAACAAGGCCTAGGGATCATACTTTCACTAGTGGCCACTCTCAACATTGCAATCATAATTGAATATAAATATAAGCACTTCATCATACTACTCTGAAAACACTCTCTTGTTGGATAAAGAACTCAAATTCATTGGGCAAGTGTGCAAAAGCACACCTCAAAGGCGTATTCCCAAGTACTATTAAACACCCCACACTGTCGCCGTGAACATTCATAGGAGGTACTAACACACCACAATTCATAAGGGAGTTACACACGGCGCACACATTGTACCGTTACACCGAGGTCACAGTAACCCCAAAGTTCACATAATAAAACACTTGAGTAGCATATGACATCTAGATTGTAAAGCCTATGATCACATAAAGATCACATCATAAGAGAGAGAGATTGAACCACATAGCTACGGTAGAGCCCTCAGCCTCGGGGGACAACTACTCCCTCCTCATCATGGGAGACAACAATGGCGATGAAGATGGCGGTGGTGTCGATGGAGATGGATTCCGGGGGCAATTCCCCATCCCAGCGGCGTGCCGGAACAGAGACTTCTGTCCCCCGAACTTGGCTTCGCGACGGCAGCGGCTACGTAACTCTTCGTGGAATATGACTGATTGATTTAGGGTTTTTGCGAGGATTATATAGGCGAAAGGGCGGCGTCGGAGGGGTCCTGAGGGGCCCACCCCATATCTGGGCGTGGCCAGGGGGTCACCCGCGCCCCCCTATGGTGTGGAGGCCCCTTGGCCCCCCTCTGGCCCTTCTCTGGCTCTCTGGGTCCGTCTCGGTAAAATATTGACTTCTGTCTTCGTGGTGTCCAATTCCGAGAATATTTCCTGTGTAGAATTTCTGAAACCAAAAATAGCAGAAAACAGGAACTGGCGCTTCGGCATCTTGTTAATAGGTTAGTCCCAGAAAATGCATAAAATGATATAAAGTGTGAGCAAAACATGTAGGTATTGTCATAAAACTAGCATGGAACATAAGAAATTATAGATACGTTGGAGACGTATCAGACTCCTCCACCGACGAACCCGACACCGACACCTACCCCCTCCCCACCTCGCAAAAACCCGTCGACGGCACTCTCCCCCTCTCGCAAACAACCGACACCCTCTCCCTCTCGCAAACACGCGTCGCCACACCCTTTCCCTCTTGCAAACACGCGTCGCCGACACCCTCTCCCTCTCGCAAAGCCGCGTCGCCGACACCCTCTCCCTCTCGCAAACACGCGTCGCCGACACCCTCTCCCTCTCGCAAACACGTGACCATTGTCGAGATCCTCTACCTGACGCACCCTCTTCTATCTGCTCCACGCCGCCGCCCCCTCCTTGAGCCTACCCCATCTGTGGTTTGGGTTAGGGTTTGGTTAGTGTTTGATTAGGGTTAGGGTTTGGTTAGGGTTAGAACATGTACTTATCGATTTAATTTTTTGCAGAAACAATGGATCCATTCGAATTCCATTGGGACTTGGAACAGGAAGACCTTTTAGAGGACATAATCCGCGATGGTCCAGAAGCCTACCGAGAAGACCGCGAATTCGGTGATGGAGAAGCCGACGGCTCCGATCATGGAGAAGCCCGCGGCTCCGATGATGGAGAAGCCGACGGCTCCGGTGATGGAGAAGCCGATGGCTCCGGTGATGGAGAAGCCGACGGCTCCGGTCATGGCGAGGTATACGATCAGTTGATGCATTAATGGAATTCTATATGTACATATGTATATAAATTAATTAATTTTTATTCTCTTAGGCCTCCGAAGATAAGTTGGAGAAACGAGGCCCGGCAAAGAGGTTGACCAAAAAAGACCACTTCACAATTGAAGCTATATCACCGAAAGGCCAACCGGTGGCACCCGCGGCTGTCAGAGTGACATTTAAAAATCAGTGCGGAGTTCTGGTTAGAGATCGTCTGCCGATCACTATTAGAGAATGGAACAAGACCAAGAATGCGTCCGAAAGTCAGGTTGCCGATAGGTACAAAGACACACTTTTTGACGAGCTCATGGCACATTTCACTTTGCCAGTTTTGAGATCGGAGTCTGAGATGGATAAGCAGAGGGCGCTAGTGAAGAAATGGGCTCTTAAGAAGATGGGGGAACTTTTCTGGGCGTATAAGAACCGGTTATGGGCAACTTATCAGGCCGAGAAGAAGCCTCCAGTATTCGAAAACTATCTAGCGAAGCAGGAGCATAACTGGGAAGAATTTGTGAAGTACAAAGAATCAGAGGAGGCTATGAGACTGTCAAAGAAAAACAAGAAAAATGCAAGCGAAAAGAAATATCACCATCATACGGGGCGAGGGGGCTACGAAGTAGCCATGCCTAAGTGGGATGCACAAGAGGCTAAGATGAAGCGGAATGGGATCACTCCAGAACCCGAGCGAGAAGGATGGGACACTAGGGCTCGAAATTGGTTCCTTGGGCATGGCTGTGAGTATGACATGAAGACAGGGAACCTTGTTGAAAGTGACAACACGGTTAAGGTACCCAGGGAAAAATGGATTGAAGTGACGGCTGATATTAAAGCGGAAAAACTGAAGTTTGCTCCCGATAGAGAGAAAGACTTGCTGACGCTTGTCCTCGGTAATCCTGAAAAGGGAGGACAAACAAGAGGCTTCGGCCCAAGTGTTCCATGGGCGCTTGGGTTTCCGGATGACGCGGAGACTTATAGAAGCCGAGCGAGAGCAAAAAAACGCGAGCTGGAGGTGCAGAATGACCGGATGGCTGAGTTCCAACGGCAACTAGACCAGCAGAAGCGGGAGATTCAGCAGCAGCAGCGGGAGATTAATGAACTTAAAGGACAGCGCGAGCCAGATAATACCGCCGGCATATCTCAGCGACGAGACAGCAGCATGGCCGACTCGGAGGCCCCGCCTACACGGATGATAGATGTCGGTCCTGGCGACCCCGTGAATGGAATCAAGGAGCAAACACCTTGTCATCTCCATGAGGTGATCAGGAACATGTCTTTTAAGGTGGCGGTCGGCTATGTCTTACCTGCATTTGTAGCTGAAGGTGAGCCGGCAACATGGCATGGCAATGAGATTCCAGCTGGCTATGCTCGTGTCGGGGTGGATTCAGTTGTACCATCGTGGGAGACATTGGAGCTCGAGTTCCCTGGAGGTGATGGGGGGGTTACACTCCGAGAGGTGCTGGGAGAAATCATTCTCAGGGAAAAGAAGAACATCGAGCTGCCAGGCTGGGTAGCCCCTAGTACCAGTCGTCCCAGGTCACCATCACCTCCTCCAGGTGATCGCAGGCCACCATCACCTCCTCCTACTGATCACATGTCGCCACCATCACCCCATGGGTACGACGTCGACCACGACATCCTTAGTCCATCTCCATCCCCAGCGCCGCCGCCTCCGCCCACTAAGACTCGGAATGCACCCAACCGGAAGCGTTTCAAGAGTCCTATCCGCAAGATGTCGCCCCTCCCAAAAGTACCAAAGGTTCCCCCCCCCCCGTCCTTACGATCGTACTGTCGAGGAAAATGAGGCCATTGTTGCGAAACACACGTATGATCATTTTCATAAGCCAAAACCTCCAGCGCCAGAGCCATACACAGAGAAGCAAAAAGAATATGCTCTTAGTTTTCTGAAAACACCATCGCAATATGACTTACACGAGAGGAAGGATGACTATACACGCGCACTTGCGAAGGTAATTGAGGACAAGAAGGATAGTGCTGGTAAGAAGAAGGATAGTGCTAGCACGAGCAAATTATCAGCAAGAAGTGTAGCCGGGAAGAAATCAAGTTCAATAAGTGCACCCAAGGCCAAGCAAGCGACAGCAGGCAGAAAAGGAAAGAAAGTTTCCATGCTCAGAGCACAAGCCAAACAATCGCTCCCACCACTCAAAGTGTTGCAAGTTCCCTTGGCGTACCAGGAACTTGGTCCTTTCGATTTGAACGAAGCTGCGACGCTAGCGGCTCAATGTGGCATGACCGTGGAGGACATGATGTTCTCCGATTCAGTACCTAAGGCTGATATAGCTCCTAAATTTGTCTACGGGGCTGACTTGGTCAGCAAAGAGAGGCTGCAGAAACTGCCAACGCATATGCGGAATTTGCATCAGTGGTTCCTTAATGCGTGCAAGGAGAAAACAACTTTCATCGTGGCGGATATCCCAGGAGATTATTACTTCCGAAGGGAGCAGATCCATATGGAGATGAATGAACTCTGGCAGTTATTCAATTTAGACGCCTGATACGTCTCAAACGTATCTATAATTTCTTATGTTCCATGCTAGTTTTATGACAATACCTACATGTTTTGTTCACACTTTATATCGTTTTGATGCGTTTTCCGGAACTAACCTATTGACGAGATGCCGAAGTGCCAGTTGCTGTTTTCTGCTGTTTTTGGTTTCAGAAATCCTAGTAAGAAAATATTCTCGGAATCGGACGAAATCAATGCCCAGCATCCTATTTTTCCACGAAGCTTCCAGAACACCCGAGAGCCGCCAGAGGAGAGCCCTGGGGGGGCCCACACATGTGGCCGGCGCGGCCAGGGCTGGGCCCGCGCCGCCCTATTGTGTGGAGCCTCCGTACCCCCTCCGACTCCGCCTCTTCGCCTATTTAAAGGTCCCTGACCTAAATCTTCGAGACGAAAAAAAGCCACGGTACGAGAAACCTTCCAGAGCCGCCGCCATCGCGAAGCCAAGATCTGGGGGACAGGAGTCTCTGTTCCGGCACGCCGCCGGGACGGGGAAGTGCCCCCGGAAGGCTTCTCCATCGACACCACCGCCATCTTAATCAACGCTGTTGTCTCCCATGAGGAGGGAGTAGTTCTCCATCGAGGCTCGGGGCTGTACCGGTAGCTATGTGGTTCATCTCTCTCCTATGTACTTCAATACAATAACCTCATGAGCTGCCTTACATGATTGAGATTCATATGATGATGCTTGTAATCTAGATGTCATTATGCTAGTCAAGTGGATTTTACTTATGTGATCTCCGGAGACTCCTTGTCCCACGTGTGTAAAGGTGACAGTGTGTGCACCGTGTGGGTCTCTTAGGCTATATTTCACAGAATACTTATTCACTGTTATGAATGGCATAGTGAAGTGCTTATTCATATCCCTTTATGATTGCAATGTGTTTTGTATCACAATATATCTGCGTGCTACTCTAGTGATGTTATTAAAGTAGTTTATTCCTCCTGCACGGTGTAATGGTGACAGTGTGTGCATCGTATAGTACTTGGCGTAGGCTATTATTGTGATCTCTTGTAGATTATGAAGTTAACTATTGCTATGATAGTATTGATGTGATCTATGCCTCCTTCATAGTGTGATGGTGACAGTGTGCATGCTATGTTAGTACTTGGTTTGGTTATGTTGATTTGTCATGCACTCTAAGGTTATTTAAATATGAACATTGAATATTGTGGAGCTTGTTAACTCCGGCGAGGGTTCGTGTAATCCTACACAGTTAGTGGTGTTCATCATCCAACAAGAGGGTGTAGAGTCTAGCATCTATCTATTTATTCTGTTATGTGATCAATGTTGAGAGTGTCCACTAGTGAAAGTATGATCCCTAGGCCTTGTTCCTAAATATCGCTATCGCTGCTTGTTTACTTGTTTTACTGCATCTTTACTTCCTGCAATATTACTACCATCAACCGCACGCCGACAAGCACTTTTACGGCGCCGTACTACTGCTCATATTCATTCATACCACTTGTATTTCACTATCTCTTCGCCGAACTAGTGCACCTATTAGGTGTGTTGGGGACACAAGAGACTTCTTGCTTTGTGGTTGCAGGGGTTGCTTGAGAGGGATATCTTTGACCTCTTCCTCCCTGAGTTCGATAAACCTTGGGTAATCCACTTAAGGGAAACTTGCTGCTGTTCTACAAACCTCTGCTCTTGGAGGCCCAACACTGTCTACAAGAATAGAAGCACCCGTAGACTTCAAGCTATTTTCTGGCGCCGTTGCCGGGGAGGTAAGGTAAAAGGTATTCACATCCTCCGACTACTAAGCTATTTCCTAGCACTGTTGCCGGTGTGTAAGTGCTCGAAGCTATTTCCTTTAGATCCTGCAATTGCATCTTTTTGTCTCTTGTTTTACACTAGTAAGGCTTAATGGAAGACAACAACAAAATGAGAGATCTTTATGAACTTTATCTTGAATTAGGACATGATGTGTTTGAATAGAAAATTGAAAAACCCATGGAACTTATGCATGCTAATGGGAATGTTATTAGTATGAATGCTTTGAACACCATTGTTGCTAATGCTATGGAAGAATTTAAGCTTGGGGAGGTCGGTTTTGATGAAAATGATCTCTTTAGTCCTCCGGGAATTGAGGAGAAAGTTTATGTTGATTATGATATGCCTCCTATTTATGATGATTACAATGATAGTGGTCTTTTGGTGCCGCCTACTATGGAGGATAAGTTTAATTATGATTACAATATGCCTCCTACACTTGATGAGAATAATAATGATAGCTACTTTGTTGAATTTGCTCCCACTACAACTAATAAAATTGATTATGCTTATGTGGAGAGTAATGATAATTTTATGCATGTGAATACGAATGCTTTATGTGATACTTACATTGTTGAGTTTGTTCATGATGCCTCTGAAAGTTATTATGAGAGAGGAAAATATGGTTGTAGAAATTTTCATGTTACTAAAACACCTCTCTATATGCTGAAATTTTTGAAGTTACACTGGTTTTATCTTCCTATGCTTGTTACTTTCCTCTTCATGAACTTGTTTATTTACAAGATTCCTATGCATAGGAAGCATGTTAGACTTAAATGTGTTTTGAATTTGCTTCTTGATGCTCTCTTTTGCTTCAACTCTTATTTCTTGCGAGTGCATCATTAAAATTGCTGAGCCCATCTTAATGGCTATAAAGAAAGAACTTCTTGGGAGATAACCCATGTCTTTATTTTGCTACTGTTTTATTGTGTCTTGAAAGTTGTTACTACTGTAGCAACCTCTCCTTATCTTATTTTATTGCATTGTTGTGCCAAGTAAAGTCTTTGATAGCAAGGTTCATACTAGATTTGGATTACTGCGCAGAAACAGATTTCGTCCGTCACGAATTTGGGCAGGGTTATCCGTAGGTAACTCGGAAAAATCTGCCAATTTACGTGCGTGATCCTCGGATATGTACGCAACTTTCATTAAATTTGAGCATTTTCATCTGAGCAAGTTAAGTGCCCCTGTAAAATTCGTCTTTACGGATCGTTGCTTTTGACAGATTCTGCCTTTTATTTCGCATTGCCTCTTTTGCTATGTTGGATGGGTTTCTTTGTTCCATTGACTTCCAAGTAGCTTTGTGCAATGTCCGAAGTGTTAAGAATGATTGTGTCACCTCCGAACATGTGAATTTTTGATTATGCACTAACCCTCTAATGAGTTTGTTTCAAGTTTGGTGTGGAGGAAGTTTTCAAGGGTCAAGAGAGGAGGATGATATACTATGATCAAGAAGAGTGAAGAGTCTAAGCTTGGGGATGCCCCCGTGGTTCATCCCTGCATATTTCAAGAAGACTCAAGCATCTAAGCTTGGGGATGCCCAAGGCACCTCCTTCTTCATCGACAAATTTATCAGGTTCCTCCCTTGAAACTATATTTTTATTCGGTCACATCTTATGTACTTACTTGGAGCGTCTGTTTGCTTTTGTTTTTGTTTTGTTTGAATAAGTTCATCCTTTTGTGGGAGAGAGACACGCTCCGCTGGTTCATATGAACACATGTGTTCTTAGCTTTTAATGTTCATGGCGAAGGTTGAAACTGCTTCGTTCATTGTTATATGGTTGGAAACAGAAAATGCTGCATGTGGTAGATGCTATAATGTCTTGAATAATTTGATACTTGGCAATTGTTGTGCCCATATAGATCATGTTTAAGCTCTTGCATCATGTACTTTGCACCTATTAATGAAGAACTACATAGAGCTTGTTAAAATTTGGATTGCATGATTGGTCTCTCTAAGTCTAGATATTTTCTGGTTAAGGTGTTTGAACAACAAGGAGACGATGTAAAGTCTTATAATGCTTACAATATGTTCATATGTGAGTCTTGCTGCACTGTTTTATACTTGAGTTTGCTTCAAACAACCTTGCTAGCCTAGCCTTGTACTGAGAGGAATTCTTCTCATGCATCCAAATCCTTGAGCCAAAAACTATGCCATTTGTGTCCACCATACCTACCTACCACATGGTATTTCTCTGCCATTCCAAGCAAATACTTCATGTGCTACCTTTAAACAATTCAAAAGCTATTATCTCTTATTTTTGTCAATGTTTTATAGCTCATGAGGAAGTATGTGGTGTTTATCTTTCGATCTTGTCATTTACTTCGACGGACTTTCACAATGGACTAGTGGCTTCATCCGCTTATCCAATAATTTTGCAAAAAGAGCTGGCAATGGGGTTCCCAGCCCCAATTAATTAACTTGCATTAATAATTCTCTTCGCATGTTTTGCTCTGATCTATCAGTAAGCAACTTAATTTTGCAAATAGACACTCCTTCATGGTATGTGATTGTTGGAAGGCACCCGAGGATTCGGTTAGCCATGGATTGAGAAAGCAAAGGTTGGGAGGAGTGTCATCTAAAAAATAAAAAATTAAAAATTAAACTAAAGTACATGTGTAAACAAAAGAGAAGAGGGATGATCTACCTTGCTGGTAGAGATAACGTCCTTCATGTGAGCCGCTCTTGAAAGTCTGGTTGATAAGGTAGTTAGAGTACCCGCTACCATTCGTTGACAACAACAAACACCTCTCAAAACTTTACTTTTATGCTCTCTATATTATTTCAAAACTTGAAAAGCTCTAGCACATGATTTAATCCCTGCTTCCCTTTGCGAAGGGCCTATCTTTTACTTTATGTTGAGTCAGTTTACCCACTTCTTTCTATCTTAGAAGCAAACACTTGTGTAAACTGTGTGCATTGATTCTTACATGTTTACCTATTGCACTTGTTATATTACTTTGTGTTGACAATTATCCATGAGATATACATGTTGAAGTTGAAAGCAACCGCTGAAACTTATATCTTCCTTTGTGTTGCTTCAATGCCTTCTACTAAGAATTTATTGCTTATGAGTTAACTGTTATGCAAGTCTTATTGATGCTTGTCTTGAAAGTATTATTCATGAAAAGTCTTTGCTATATGATTCAGTTGTTTAGTCATTGTCTTTACTATTGCTTCGAATCGCTGCATTCATCTCATATGCTTTACAATAATGTTGATCAAGATTATGTTGGTAGCATGTCACTCAAGAAATTATCATTGTTATCGTTTACCTACTCGAGGGCGAGTAGGAACTAAGCTTGGGGATGCTTGATACGTCTCAAACGTATCTATAATTTCTTATGTTCCATGCTAGTTTTATGACAATACCTACATGTTTTGTTCACACTTTATATCGTTTTGATGCGTTTTTCGGAACTAACCTATTGACGAGATGCCGAAGTGCCGATTCTGTTTTCTGCTGTTTTTGGTTTCAGAAATCCTAGTAAGGAAATATTCTCGAAATCGGACGAAATCAATGCCCAGCATCCTATTTTTCCACGAAGCTTCCAGAACACCCGAGAGCCGCCAGAGGAGAGCCCTGGGGGCCCACACATGTGGCCGGCGCGGCCAGGGCTGGGCCCGCGCCGCCCTATTGTGTGGAGCCTCCGTACCCCCTCCGACTCCGCCTCTTCGCCTATTTAAAGGTCCCTGACCTAAATCTTCGAGACGAAAAAAAGCCACGGTACGAGAAACCTTCTAGAGCCACCGCCATCGCGAAGCCAAGATCTGGGGGACAGGAGTCTCTGTTCCGGCACGCCGCCGGGACGGGGAAGTGCCCCCGGAAGGCTTCTCCATCGACACCACCGCCATCTTCATCAACGCTGTTGTCTCCCATGAGGAGGGAGTAGTTCTCCATCGAGGCTCGAGGCTGTACCGGTAGCTATGTGGTTCATCTCTCTCCTATGTACTTCAATACAATAATCTCATGAGCTGCCTTACATGATTGAGATTCATATGATGATGCTTGTAATCTAGATGTCATTATGCTAGTCAAGTGGATTTTACTTATGTGATCTCCGGAGACTCCTTGTCCCACGTGTGTAAAGGTGACAGTGTGTGCACCGTGTGGGTCTCTTAGGCTATATTTCACAGAATACTTATTCACTGTTATGAATGGCATAGTGCAGTGCTTATTCACATCCCTTTATGATTGCAATGTGTTTTGTATCACAATATATCTGCGTGCTACTCTAGTGATGTTATTAAAGTAGTTTATTCCTCCTGCACGGTGTAATGGTGACAATGTGTGCATCGTGTAGTACTTGGCGTAGGCTATGATTGTGATCTCTTGTAGATTATGAAGTTAACTATTGCTATGATAGTATTGATGTGATCTATGCCTCCTTCATAGTGTGATGGTGACAGTGTGCATGCTATGTTAGTACTTGGTTTGGTTATGTTGATTTGTCATGCACTCTAAGGTTATTTAAATATGAACATTGAATATTGTGGAGCTTGTTAACTCCGGCGTTGAGGGTTCGTGTAATCCTACACGCTTAGTGGTGTTCATCATCCAACAAGAGGGTGTAGAGTCTAGCATCTATCTATTTATTCTGTTATGTGATCAATGTTGAGAGTGTCCACTAGTGAAAGTATGATCCCTAGGCCTTGTTCCTAAATATCGCTATCGCTGCTTGTTTCATTGTTTTATCGCATCTTTACTTCCTGCAATATTACTACCATCAATCGCACGCCAGCAAGCACTTTTCTGGCGCCGTACTACTGCTCATATTCATTCATACCACTTGTATTTCACTATCTCTTCGCCGAACTAGTGCACCCATTAGGTGTGTTGGGGACACAAGAGACTTCTTGCTTTGTGGTTGCAGGGTTGCTTGAGAGGGATATCTTTGACCTCTTCCTCCCTGAGTTCGATAAACCTTGGGTAATCCACTTAAGGGAAACTTGCAGCTGTTCTACAAACCTCTGCTCTTGGAGGCCCAACACTGTCTACAAGAATAGAAGCACCCGTAGACATCAACGCCCTCGACAAATCTCTAATGAGTTGCTACTTCTTGTAAGTTAACTACATATAAGTTTGTGTTCATTCAGTTGTTCCTGTTCATTGCATATACTCATTATATCATATGTGTTCTCTTATATATGCAGACTGAAGATGATTGAATGCAGCCATAATAAGGTGTACAATGTTGGGTTTGTTGACCCAGATAAAGTACATCATGAAACCGTAAAGGATAAAATCGAAGAAACGGTGGAAAACCTAACGAGTTTTATAGTGGAGCAAAGCTTCTGTGATTCAATACTCTTTCCTTACAACTACAGGTGAGAGTCTTACTGATCTATTGTGCACATTCATTTTTTCTTACTCGATGTTAAGTCTAATTCATGACGTCTATATAAACATGTGCAGTTTCCACTGGATTCTGCTAAACATTCAAGTTGATAAGGGAATTGTTGAAGTAAGCGACCCATTGAATAGAGGCCTGGACGGGTTCCGCGACTTGCAGGAGATCCTCCAGAGGTAATTTCAATCATTGTAGCGCTATATCTTTTGTGAGATATCAATTAATCATCCATTCATTCTATCATTCTTTTGTCTGGCAGGTGATGTCTACGGGTGCTTCTATTCTTGTAGACAGTGTTGGGCCTCCAAGAGCAGAGGTTTGTAGAACAGCAGCAAGTTTCCCTTAAGTGGATCACCCAAGGTTTATCGAACTCAGGGAGGAAGAGGTCAAAGATATCCCTCTCATGCAACCCCGCAACCACAAAGCAAGAAGTCTCTTGTGTCCCCAACACACCTAATAGGTGCACTAGTTCGGCGAAGAGATAGTGAAATACAAGTGGTATGAATGAATATGAGCAGTAGTACGACGCCGTAAAAGTGCTTGCTCGGCGTGCGATTGATGGTAGTAATATTGTAGGAAGTAAACATGCAAGTAAAACGAGTAAACAAGCAGCGATAGCGATATTTAGGAACAAGGCCTAGGGATCATACTTTCACTAGTGGACACTCTCAACATTGATCACATAACGTAATAAATAGATAGATGCTAGACTCTACACCCTCTTGTTGGATGATGAACACCACTAACTGTGTAGGATTACACGAACCCTCAATGCCGGAGTTAACAAGCTCCACAATATTCAATGTTCATATTTAAATAACCTTAGAGTGCATAACGGATCAACATAACCAAACCAAGTACTAACATAGCATGCACACCTGTCACCTTCACACTACGAAAGGAGGAATAGATCACATCAATACTATCATAGCAATAGTTAACTTCATAATCTACAAGAGATCACAATCATAGCCTACGCCAAGTACTACACGATGCACACACTCGTCACCATTACACCGTGCGGGAGGAATAAACTACTTTAATAACATCACTAGAGTAGCACACATATAAATTGTGATACAAAACACATTGCAATCATAAAGAGATATAAATAAGCACTTCACTATGCCATTCATAACAGTGAATAAGTATTCTGTGAAATATAGCCTAAGAGACCCACACGGTGCACACACTGTCACCTTTACACACGTGTGACAAGGAGTCTCCGGAGATCACATAAGTAAAATCCACTTGACTAGCATAAAGACATCTAGATTACAAGCATCATCATATGAATCTCAATCATGTAAGGCAGCTCATGAGATTATTGTATTGAAGCACATAGGAGAGAGATTAACCACATAGCTACCGGTACAGCCCCGAGCCTCGATGGAGAACTACTCCCTCCTCATGGGAGACAGCAGCGGTGATGAAGATGGCGGTGGCGTCGATGGAGATGGCTTCCGGGGGCACTTCCCCGTCCCGCAGGGTGCCGGAACAGAGACTTCTGTCCCCCGAATTGGAGTTTCGCGATGGTGGCGGCGCCCCTGGAGTCTTTCTGGAGTTTCGTCCATCGGTACTGCGTTTTTAGGTCGAAAGAGCTTAAATAGGCGAAGAGGCGGCGCAGGAGGGGCGACAGGGTGGCCCCACACCAGGCCGGCGCGGCCAGGGTGTAGCCCGCGCGGCCCACATGTGTGGTGGCCCCCTGGCTCTCCTCCGACTCCCTTCGGTGTTCGGAGCCTCCCGGGAAAAATAAGATCTTTGGCGTTGATTTCGTCCAATTCCGAGAATATTGCCCGAACAGCCTTTCCGGAACCAAAAACAGCAGAAAACGAGAACTGGCACTGTGGCATCTTGTTAATAGGTTAGTTCCGGAAAATGCATAAAAACATTATAAAGTGCAAGCAAAACATGTAAGTATTGTCATAAAACAAGCATGGAACATCACAAATTATAGGTACGTTGGAGACGTATCAGCAGGGTTTGGACATCTTTCAAGGAGGTTATTACGGGTGAGCACTTCGCAAACAAGCTAACATTTACTATTGTACCGTGCGCCCAGCAGCCACAGGGGACGAATCTATGTGGATACTACGTTTGAGAGTCCATTCGCATGTTAACCACTGAGAAGAACACCGATAATAGATTCAACGTAAGCAATAACATTCACAACTTTAATTTATTATCGTCAAAACTTCGTTATCAAGATTGATATAATCATATTCATCTCATTTTCCTATATAGGTCCAGTACATGCGGGAGAAACTCCAACCACATGAACACATACTAGGAATTACGGAGGAACTGGCGGCATTTCGCAGTGACGTAAGTAATAGACGACAACGGCCGGTTTAGTCCAAAGAGGCGTCGGTAGTAGGGAGCTCCATGTATATGTATATGTCCCGGTAGTAGTAAGCTCCATGTATATATGTGTAAGGGGAATCTACGAATAGACATTTCCTTCCAATATTTGTTTGCTCGATCTATATATAATGAATGAACATGTACAACTTGTAGTAGCGTATAAATATATGCAACTTTTATTTTGAAATGAAAAAATGAAATAAAAGGGGGGGCGGTGGTGGGGGGTGGTGGTGCTGCACCACGTACTCAAACCCTAAAGCAGCAGCGTTCTGCGCGCGCCACGTAGAGGTCCTTTTGTCGCGGGTCGTAATACGGCCCGCGACAAAAGGGGCTGTCCCCTGCGCGCCCCGTGCCTGCCACGTGGTGGACTATATGTCGCGGGTGGTAACTGACCCGCGACAAAAGGTCCACCTTTTACCGCGCCTTCTGTGTCGCGGCTGGCCGCCCGCGACAAAAGGGTCTAACGACCCGCCACAAAAGGCCTGTTTCTGTCTAATCGATGGCTTGCGAGAGCATCCGATCCCTCGTTTTTTCTTGTCTCCCTCGATGGCTTGCGAGAGCATCCTATCTTAGCGCTCCAACCGGGTGACCGTTTGCATCCGCGTGGGTTGAAAATGCCTCTGCACCATGCTCCAGCGGGGCAACGTATTGTGTTCGGGGCGTCCGCAACGATGCAAACGTGGCGCAAATATGCGGAACGTTTGCGTCTTCGCGAACCCACGGATCCGCCTAGCAGCGACCCTGTCTCGATCGGCCTCGAATTAAAGCACATCAAGCGCGCCGATGTCAACCGCCGGAGTGGCAACCGCGCCGATCAACCCGCCAACCGCCGGAATGGAGCGCCGAACCGCCGCGGAAGAGCAATCGCAGGCCTCTTCGTTATACGCGCCGCTAATCCCCGCAGATTATAACCCATGTGCTTGTTGTAATTCACGTCGAACCGTCTGCTTCTTTTTCTTCTTCTTCTTCTTCTCCAACACCGGCTAGCCATGCGCCATGAGCGACTATATCTTGCTGTCGGACTCGGAGAGCGAGGGCAAGCCGCCGGGATGGCGGCATTGGTGGGAAACGCCAGTGATGCCCAGCGACCCTGGCTCCACACCGAGTGAGGAGGAGGAGGACGGAGGCGCCGTTTCCAGCGACGGCCAGGAGGAGGAGGACGGAGGCGCCATTGGCAGCGACGGCGAGGAGGAGGAGGAAGAGGAGGAGGAGGACTCCGACGCCAGGTTCGCCCGGCTGGAGGCGCAGGAGGCGGCGGCAAGGAAGGAGGCCAGGGCCCGGGCAAGGGCGCAGGCGCGGGCGGCGCGTCGTCGTCTGTTCAACGACGAGGACGCCGAAGACGCCACTTCGTCCGACTCGAACTCTTCCACGAACGCGTCGTCCGGCAGTTCCTCTTCCGACGAGGAGGTGACAAGCAAGAGGCGCAAGAGTGAGGACGACGAAGCAGGGCCTTCTAACAAGAAGGCCAAGAATTAGCTTATAGTTTCTTTGTTTTTAAATTTGTTCTCTAGTTTGTATGTTAAATATGTTTGAACTTGTTCGATTCGAGTAATCGGTACTAGTTGTTTTCAAGCTAGTTGTTTTCGCGTTTGAACTTATTTTTGAGTAATCATTCATACAAATTGGGGAGTTCTTCAACAAAAAGAAAAAAAAGGAAGGAAACAAAACACTGGATGTCCAAAATGCGTTGGATTACTGGGGGTGGCCCCGACGTAAACGAACTATTCGCGCCTCACCGTCATTTTCGTGTCCGTCAGGCGACGAAAACGAACGCCCACAGATAATTTAGACGTTGGAAATGCGTCGCCCTTTGAAGATGCCTTTATGCTTGGGTCTTCGCGGGGATGGAGCAGATGGAGCTGGCTCGTGGGGGTTAACCACACCCCGCCATGCACCAGTAATGCTACAACCCCGGGCTGGCAAGAGGGGTGCATCCGCCTCCGAATTCACAGGAACAACCGCAGCAGAATATTCAACTGCACCCAGCCACGGCTCGTCGTTAGAAGCAGTCCATAGATGTAGGATAATTGGCCATGCACTGATGCATTTGGTACTTGTTCAGCTGGCCACGTTCTGGGAGGATTGAAGCTGGCCAGCACCTGTACATGAGCAGCTGGAGCCGGCCGGCCATGCATGCGTGCAAGGGACAGATGGCCACCCCGAGGCACGTACACGAGGAGGCGATCGTGGCCTGGGGCGAGCCGGCGGCCGGACGCTGGCTTCATGCGCCACCCGGGGAAGCTGCTATATACTGACCGGGTCGGTAGGTATGGGGTGCCGCACACTCCTCCAACCCGGCGGCTGTTAACTGGGCCACGGCCCATCAGGTAACCTCTTTTTCTTTTTCTATTTTCTTATTTTTTTCCTTTTTCTGTTTATAGTTTTGTTTTTAAAAACTAATATTTTACAGGCTTTTTTATGTTTTCAAATTTTGTTCAAATTTTCTGTCTACAGATTTTAAAAAAAATCGAATTCAAATTTGTTAAAAATTTGAAAATCGTCATAAAAATTAAAACTGTTTAATTTTTTTTCTTTTCAAATTACGAAATTTGTTCAAATTTAAAAAAAAACGTTAAAAATTTAAATTTTTTCAAATTTTAAAATTCTTCCAAAATTTGGAAATTCGTTCAAGATTAAATTTTGTTCCAATTTTGAAATTCGTTCAAATATAAAAATCATTCAAAATTTAAAATTTGTTCAAATTTCAAAATTCGTTCAAGATTCAAAATTTGTTCAAATTTCGAAATTTGTTCAATTTTGTCAAACTTGAACATTTTTCAAATTTCAATTTTTTTGAAATTAAAAAGAAAAATAAAACGAGAGAATAAAAAAGAAAACAGAAAAGAGAAAACGAAAAAGGAAAAGGAAAAGGAGAAAAATAGGGAAAATGGCCTAACCGGGCCGGCCCACACCGCGCGCGGGAGTGTGCGGTGCGGTGCAGGTGCCGACCTGGTCGGCATATAAGAAACGCCGGGGTGGAGCTAACCATCACCCTTAGCATTGGTTATAAACCATCGCTAAGCGGGGTTCCGTTACTGGGCCTGGCCCATTAGTCGGTTATTTAAAAAAAAATCAGATTCGAAAATTGGCTTAGATTCAAATTTGCCCAGATTCGAAAATTGCTTAGATTTAAAAATTGCCCAGATTCGAAATTTGCTCATATCTGAAATTTGCTAAAATTAAAAATTTGCTTACTTCGAAAACTTATTCAAATTTGAAATTTGCTTAACTTTAAATTTTGCTCCACCTTAAAATTTGTTAAAAAGAAATAAAATGAAAAAAACGAAGAAAACCGACATAAAATCGAAAACCAGGAAAACCAGAAAAAACCAAAAAAACCATGGCCTACAGCCTCCCAGCAGGTTAATGGGCCGCGGCCCAAACCACTTCCGCAGGTCAAATGGCGCGGGTGATGGTTTGTAACCATCACCCGCGGGTGATGAATAGGAAAAGCGGAAACGCCGCCACCCAAAGTCGGACGAGCGACGACCTGAGGTAGCCAAAGCCGAACGTGGCCCAGAGAAGCTGGCAGACTGACGGGCCAAGAGCGGCCCCAGCAGGAGGCGGCCCAGCGCCCAAGGAGGCCTAGCCGGTCAAGCGGCGAGCCGGCTTCGGCCTAGCAGCCGGCCTCATGCCAGGCGACTGAGTGCGGCCCAGGTGGGCGTGGGAGCAGGCCGGCCAAGCCGGAAGTCGGCCCAGCTGCGGGGGAGCTAGCCAGGCACGGTCTTTTATTCTTGGGCTGCACTACGCAGCAAGCCCAGGTCCATGCGAACGGATTATTCTGGCACCACTCTAAATGAAAAAGGCAACAAAGAAATTCTACGAACTCCGCGCGAGGGGAAATGATGGGGTCAACCGCGCGAGGAGAAAATTCCAGTTGCAACTACACTTGCAACTGAAAAAATCTCGATTGCAACTACATTTGCAACTGAAAAAATCTCGGTTGCAACCGCGCTTCTAAGTGGATATAATCGCGGTTGAAACTAGAAAATTTTCAGTTGCAACTCAGCTTGCAACTACAAAAAATCTCAGTTACAACTCCACTTGCAACTACAAAAAGAAATTCCATTTACAAAAACCACATGCAACTATAAAAAAATCTGAGTTGCAACTCCACTTGTAACTAATTTTTTCCTTTCTCTATCGCAACAAACTTTATATATTATGCACAAATGAAAAAAAATAGAAAGGAAAAAAGAATGAAAAAAAAATCAAAAACGTGAGACTACATATATTATAGTAAATTTGCGTAAACCATTTACCAAATAAGGGATTTGGTCTGGTGGCTTGAATAGCCGGGACGTTAGCCGGAGGCCGTGCGATCGAAACTTGCCTACAGACTTTTCTATTTAACATGCCTGCGATTGTATTGTACGTCCCATAATTGTTTGATGCCCATGTGAAACAACGCAAAGAAAAAAAAACAAAATTTGCACTAATCTCCACGCATAATCCAACGATTGAAAAATCTACTGAGCTCCAAGGTAGCAAATCCGTTTTTCTTTCGCAGCAATTAATAATAACAGTAAAATCAAATATTTGATTTAGCAATTTCAAAAGGATTTTTAAAAAATGGATAATAACTATAACCTATGTGCGCAGAAATGTTGAGGAACCATTATCTTCTTTACTATTAAATTGCAATAGGTGACTGCCTGGTGTCACACCTGGGCCAGTTTTTTTATTAGGGCCCAAAGTTCCCGTCCAATCCAAACAGGCCCGATTGTACATACACCGCGCTGGATGGAGGTATCCATCGACCAAATCGACCAACTTGAGCACAAGTTCGTTTGCGAGTCACGGATCAACCGAGTTCTACGAGAATTTCTTCATCAAGGATCCAATGAAGACGAAGACGAATCAACCGAGAGTTATGCGAGAGTTTCTTCGTCAAGGATCCAGTCGAGATTGTATCTGCCAACCAACCGGGCCTGGCCCAATTTCGTCCACCGCCATCGCACGACCGGTAGACGAGCGATTCCCGGTCGTGAAATGAAAATTTAGCTCGCTGAGTGGCACGCCGGTCCGTCCACCAGCTTCAAGTACAAGGTCTTCCGACAAGATCGCCGAGGCGCCGCCGATTCCCGCTTTGCTGGCGATGATCGGCGATTCCCCTGTATGTTCCTCGGTTTGGAGATTTTTTTGAGGGCGTGGATATGGGTTTGCAGAATAGTTGCCGGAAACGGGGTCGATGCCGTATTCAAGGATGGAGAAGATTACATGGCAGGCATCCTACGCAGTCCGCTCGCGCGCCGTTGTTCGAGCCATCGATCGGCATTTACTCCCACGCCGCCGCCGCATCACGGACTTATGCTGCTCCATCCAAACTTCGACTCCATCAGCTCTTGGTCGCCTGCGTAGTCAGTGGAGGAGACCGGAGTGCCGGACTGCTGGAGCCACCGCTTGCCGGATTGGGGATGGCAGATGCCTTTGTTCTTCGTGTAAAAGCAGATGGGATGCGTTTACAGAGTCAACTGACGAGGGATGAAGCTGAACCGTGGACCACATATTTTAAGGACGTGGCTACAGAGTGCTATAGCACCGTATTGTCTTAGGGAGTGACCCCCCTGTCCGACCGCACTTTTTTCCGGATTTGGGTGTGGTCCCCGCAACCTTTCCAAAAAAGGAAAGTTTCTTTCCTGTTTGGTTCTGGCTCACGTGCCGCCGGTTTTTTTGACTAGCCCACCACAACAGGACGAGAGAATCCGGGACCAGGAGAATACGGACAACTAAAACTACATTTAAAGCCCGGATCGGATCCGAACGGAAAAACAAATGGTCGGAGCCCGTGCACGAGTTCTACCTCTCCCTCTCGTCCACCGTTTCTTCCTCCAGCCGCCAGGGCAGAGCCCAGTTCTTCCCCAATCTCCATGGATGCAGAACTGAAGAACAACTGAAGAACAACTGAAGAAAAGTACATCTGAAGACCAGATCTGCAGAACAACTCTCTGGAAAACAAGAAGCAAAGAGGTAAACAGACTCTAACTTCACCCCCTGCCCCTCTTCCTCCAATTTCCCAATGATATGATGTTGCCAACAAGAAATTACATCCGGATCTCGAATCTACAACTTTGAACATCTTGCATGAACTTTCAATGGAACATTACGCCCCAGATCATGGAGATTCAACAAAAAACACAGGAGATGCAGATTTCGAAAAAAATACATGCAAAAGTAAAAAAGAGAACAAGCTGAGGCAAGGACAACATAAAAGGGAAGAAATGTAGGAAACCATGCATATAAACACATGTCATCTGCATGATTCATAGTAGGTATAGCATATAGATCCAGAAACAAAGACATGTAGAATAGTTGGTGCCCATATCTAGATGAGAAATAGTTTCTGAAAAATGCAGGATTTGTATGAGAAACCGCATTTTCGCTTGAATCCATCGAAAACAGTTTCTTCTTGAGAACATGTAGTTTCCTTGCTCGGAAAAACACCAAAATCATCATGAAAACTCTTCTCTTGAATCCATTAGAACCATAGCATCAAGAAAAACTTGTAGGGAACTACAGCAAGTTGTCCATCTTGAGATTTCCTGTGTAGTTAAATGAAAAAAAAATAAGTACATGCATTAACATCAGTAGAGCTTGTTAGTTTCTTTCCCAAGGTTTATTGACACTAAACTAAATCAGGTTTCTCTTTTGTACTAGAAGAGTTATTTTCTTTGTGTAAACCCTTCCCCTGCGCTGATTATTTATGGTCAATTCGTGTGCAGCGGCGCTATTGATCCAAGGATCAGCTCAAGTTTACGAACCGCAAGGTGGATTACCTCTACTCATTGGTGCTACATGTGCTGAAATTTCTCTCGCGAAATAAGTAAGGATACGTCATGCTTCAAATGTGCCTCAAACCGCCGTACAGTGAAACCATGTGCAGTAAAAAAATGTACAAGAGACATCATAATGAGCAAGTCCAAGATTACATGCCTCGTTTTTCCGTGTTAGATGTATAAATTTTTAGTTTCCATTCATACGAAGCTACGTAATAATGAGGAAGCCAAGTAATAAGTACTAGATGCTTTGTTGTTTTCTATGTAAAAAGCATGATATTAGTTAGCAAGTATGTGATTGTATAAAAAATGAACTAACAAGTATGTGATTTTTCAACCAAAAGGTGATAGCAGTAGCACATGGAAAAACATAATCAAACTAAGTGAAGAACAAGCACAACTACTCGTCATATGACCCGAAATGTTGTGTTTAAAATACATTCCCGCAAGAAAATGCTAACATCTTAGTCCCTACCGACAGGTTATGGATCCAGAGTATGCTCCTGGAGTGCTAGATCCGAATGAGCCAAGTACTCGAGGATGACAGTGTGTTTGACTATTTGCAAAAAGAACATACACCACTGGACAACACAAGAACCGCAAGCAATGCAGATGTAACAAGAAGTTCTGAACAAAACAAGCATGCTAGTGGTAGCAACATTGGTGCAAGTTCTGGACAGAGCAAGCATGCTAGTGGTAGCAACATGGGTGCATCCGCTGGCACAGACCCTATAACAGGTGAAACTCTATCTACTGATGATTCAGGAGGTGACGACGATGATGAAGTCCAATCAACTCCAGTAAGCCAAACTGAAGTGCAAACACCATATCCTGGCATGATTTTCGATTCATGGGATGAAGCAAAGATGCATTACAACAGATATGCTAAGAAGATTGGATTCTCCATCAAGTGTAGTACATCCAAGATCTCAACAATTGATGGTCGAAGGACAAACGGATGTTCGTTTGCAACAAGAATGGCAAAAATGAGGACATAAACATGCAAGAGGCGGCACCGGTTAGGCAGCGGAACAAAAGCATCACTAAGAAAACCGAATGCAAGGCTAGGCTAAGGATCAAAAGGAAAGGTCAAAAGTGGCATGTAACATATTTCGTTGAAGAGCACAATCACAGGATGATAAAGAAGTTCTCTTTGAAGAAATATTTAAGGTCTCACAAAGGAATTCCTAAGGAAGAAAGGGATTTTGTCAAGCTCTTGCATAAGGTGAATCTGTCTTCTGGAAGGGTAATGAGGATCATGGGAGAAGTCTATGGTGGTCTGGCCAATGTACCCTATGATGCCAAGTCTCGTTAGCAATTTCATGGCTACCATTAATGAAGATCAAACACTCAAAGACATGCCAAAGCTGCTTTCTCACTTTGCAAAGATTAAAAAGGAAGACCCGGATTTCTACTTCAACTTGCATACGGATCATGCCGATAAGGTTGACCGCATATTTTGGGTGGATGGGCCAGCAATAGCTGCATACAAGAACTACAACGATTGTGTCTCATTTGACACCACGTACATGACAAACATGTATAATATGCCATTTGCGCCGTTCATTGGGATCAATAGGTACTCGTCGGAGCATCCAGCCTAGGCTGTGGTTTCCTTAAAAATGAAAATGTGGAGAGTTTTGAGTGGCTCTTTCAAGAGTTTCTTGAAGCAATGGGCGGCCTCCAGCCCCAAAACTTCATTACTGATCAAGATGCAGCAATGAGATCTGCAATTCTCGCTGTGTTTCCAAACCGTTGCCACAGAAACTGTAGGTGGCACATTATGCAGAATGCGCAGCAGCTTTTGGGAAATTTCTTGTCAAAACATGAGGAGCTAAGGCAAGAGTTGAATGCAATTATTGACTACAAGCATGTCGATTGATGAATTTGAAACAAGGTGGGCAGATATGCTCCGCAAACACAGTGTAGCGGACAACACACATCTTGATGGTTTGTATCGCTTAAGAGCAACTTTTGTCCCAGCTTACTTCAAGGATCGCTTCTTCCCGTTCCTACAAACTACCGCCCGGAGTGAGGGGTTTAACGCTGTTCTGAAAACATACAGTAACCCTCACCTGAGCCTGCATCACTTCTTTGAACAATACTTGAAGTTGCAAGAGAAAATTAATGTAGCGGAGGATTCAGTCGAGTTTATGGATGAAGATAAGACTTTTAGGGTGTGGGGTGACTACCCTCTTGAAGAGCAAGCGTTGAACGTTTATACGCGACCCATATACTTGCGTCTCGTGGCCGAGCTTCGTAAAGTGACATCCTACAATGTACAACTTATTGGTGGCCAAAGTTACGATGTCCTCCCAATTAAAACCTACGTCTATGGCTATGGTAGTAGGAGCTACCAAGTTGAGGCTAATGTTGAAACTGAAACTTACAGCTGCGAGTGCTGCAAGTTCAGTAGGGATGGATTGCTCTGCTGCCATATTTTCAGAGTAATGGTGCAATTGGGTTGTATTAACAAAATTCCAGAGAAATACATACTAGACAGGTGGAGAGTACAGGAGGAAACAATTGTGGAGGAAAAAATGGACTTGCCTAAGCAGCCTGTGGGCGAGAAGATGAATAACAGAGAAAGGCAGCAGCTTGCGCTACGGCACTCTATGCAATGATTACACCGGAGTAGCAAGAATGGCATCAACATCGTAGAAAGGGAAAGCCATTGCAGTATAAATACATTCTAGCTCTAGAGAAAGAGTTACTCGGAAATGAAAGCTTCGAATCTGCGAAAAGGAAGAAGAAGAAACAAGCTGCTCCATATTCCGATGAGGCACCGGATGTAGAAAATGTAGGTGATGATGGGCAAGGGAATTCTTCAAAGTTTGACCATGTTGAGGATCCGGTTTATACTCGCGAAACAAGGTCGTCCAAGCTGAAAAGAGGAAGAAATCTGGACCGCACTTGAAGGCTACAAAGGTTGTGAAATGCAGTGTATGTGGGTCAATCCAACACACCGCAGCTACATGCAAAGATAAGATAACGCCAGGACCAGAAACAAAGCAAATAGATTTCTTCCGTGACATGGTCTAGCTTATTAAAAAATGCAAAGTTGTTTTGTTTATGATTTAAGTTGTAATGAACTTAGCTTTGTGATGAAGTCAAACTTGTTGTATTCTTACTGTGGTGGTAGGGTGGCATGATCTTTTTACATGCATGTGCTTCATGATGTTAGATGAATGCGAAACTTTGTGTAAAATTGCATTCCATGTGCTTACTCGTTAGATCAATCATTTATTGATGTCCATGTGCTTACTAGACAAGCAATCATTTAGAAATGTACTCGTAAGCACATTCGGAGATGTATAAAAACACATTCAATCAAACATTGTTTCAGAAAAAAGTACAAGAAAACATATATGTATAAAACAAGTGTGTAGAGAAATAGCACACAGAAAATTCACTTATATACCACAACTGTCATACAAAAACAGACAACAAAATACTCATTCTAGTCTTCAGACATTATTACCTGGCTCCCTATCATCAAAGAAGAAGATCAACACTTCCTTACCGGGAAGAGAAGTTCCTCCCAGATCAATCCTCGTTCTCGACATAATCCATCCATTTCTTCAGGAATATCTTCCTAAGCGCAGTGCATGTCCGATGGATTAATTGGTGCCATCCTTCTCCCATTCCAACACTCAATGTACTTGAGCATGAAGAACCCACAAGTCATACCTTGGGAAACATAAAAAATGGAAAAATGCATATATCAGCTGAAAAATCCATGGACAACTAGGGAAAAGTAGAATTTCTTATGCAGAAGGAAGTAGTACTTACGTAGTCAATTGCCTTGGTGTAGTTATGTGCACTGTTTTGTATTTCGAGATGTCGATTTTTGATTCACTGTAGTTTTTTGCCCACAAATGCTTGATACTTCCAATAATTGTTCGAGCATCAGCCATCGCCGCTTTGTCCCCCTCACGCCTTAGTGAGTCCATCACTTCAAACCTCCCCGACGTCAAGTTCAACACAATAAGATAGTAGTGCCCGATCATTTTCTTGATTTCAGGTGTCAAATCTTGAAGAACCGAAAACATTATCTCGTACAGCTTGTTGTAGAGAAAAGTATGATCGGGAACATAACCGTAGCGGGAACATAAGCTTAGAAACACGAAGCATGTTATATTTGAGAAGAAATGTAAAAAAATACTTCCAAATTATGTTCTAACTCTTTGAATCATGTATTGCTAATAAGTTTTTTAGTTACATGTAGAATCTCCAATGAAAATAAGTTATAACCGTATAAAAGAACACCCATATCCAGGAAGCATGTATAAGTTATCATTGTATAAGTTATCATTGTTATCACCGTATAATTTATCATTGTTATATTTGAGAAAAAATGCAGTAAGCATGTATCCGGGAAGCTTTTAAAAAGGAAAAAATGGAGGAAGCATAAAAGCAAACAAGAGATAGAACGTACCATATCTTTGTGGTCTAGGCGGTGCGTAGGTGAACACTCGAAAGCTTTCCTAACGAGTCCTATCTAATATACAAGTTGGTTGCACTCCTTAGTTTAGTCTCGCACACCATTATAAAGTATAAAAAGGGACAAGTTAGAGAGAGCAAAAAAAGACATATCCAGGAAAATGCACGTAAGAAAACATTTTAATTGAAAAAATGATTTTACTAACCGCAATCATAAGAGGCATAATGAATTTCTTCTGCTTGGCCATCTCTCGCAGAAAGAACTTGCAATGCGATCTCGCAGGTTGTGTTGCTTAGCCAACCTCCCGGCTTGACCGAGTCCGATAAATCGCCGAGTTCAACGAAGAAACTTCCATAGTCGATAATCCTTTCCTCATTCAACTTATCTCTATTTCTGCCTCCATACATGCACACCTTATTGTATAACTCAGCATCTCGATTTGGGTACGTAAGGCTTCTTATCGTTTGCAACAAATGGCGATTTCGTTGAGGTCCTAGCTTCAAAATCCTTTTTGTTTGAGGAATGGGTGTGGAACTACCGGGAGTTGTAGGTGAAACAACAGATGAATTCTCGCAAGTTAATGGCTTTTCCTCCCGAGATAGGCATCTCAATTGAAGCAAAAATCTTGTCGAGGGAGTCTCCACTATCATTGCTAGATATGACAATAACTTCATCCACTTGTGAATCTTGTTCCTTTTGTACTCGTTTCAACTTGCCGGACATGTGCTCGTCTCCGTCTCGCTCTCGTTCGCTCGTAAAGTGTGAGCTCATGAACTGTGAGCTCACGAACTGTCGGTTCAGGAACTGTATGCTGAACCACTGTCTTCTTGCCAGGACTGAATCCGAGATCAAAGGATGGGCAATCCTCTGCCAACTCTCTAACCTTCCTCCGATGTTCGATTCCGGAGTTTCGCATTTTCAAGTTCGACGGACAAGTTCTTGGACATGTTTCTAAAAGACTTTGAAGAAGATGAAGGAGAATTGCAAAGCTTCGTCAAACTAGCATTAGCCCGTGCTTCAGCAAGTAGCAAACCTCGTAAGCCTCCTTGGGCTAGGAGAAGTATTTTTGACATCTTCCTTATGAAATGGAGATTTTACAGGAGACATTGATCTAGTGACAGGCCTTCCGGCAACCGGAGTAACCCGCCCTCGGTCCGAAAATGAAACAGATTTACTCGTCTTTGTTTTCGCTTGAGCACAACCATTGCTTCTCTCATCCTCTTGCTCAACTTGCATGCCTTCTCCAAGTGATATGAACTTGAGGAGTTTCAAGTGCTTGACCGAGATCCAAGTACCATATCCTTGAAGAATCCTCAATGCATCAACTCGTGTTTGTATGCGGAAGAGATACTTCGTCTCCACGAGCACTATAGGAAGTACTTCCTCACCGGCTTGAACAAGTTCTTCAAGACTCACATTGCCTTCATCAGTACCATCTTCCTCGTATAGTTTCGCAGGTTCTTTGTTGAGTGTCTGATCATCTTCAGCAAACATGTTGCATGTAATGTCAACACTTTGACCATCTGATGCTTTTTCTTCAGCAAACATGTTGCATGTAATGTCAACACTTTGACCATCTGATGCTTTTTCTTCAGAAACAACCGCGGGTCCTTCGACATGACAATCTTCACTGACAGCAGACACTTTCATCTTCTTCTTCTTAGGTCGTCCCGCAGCTATAAATCTGTCATCGGGTTTCCTTTTCTTGGATTTTACCTCATTGTCTCTAGGATTTGCTTCACCTTCCATCTGGTCCACTTGCACATCTTTCTGATTCATGTCGTCTCTGACAGTATGTTGCACTTTTGTAGCTCTCCTACGGTGTTTGTGCTTGCTCATGTTATCAACTTCATCCTGTGCCTGATGAACATCAGGATTGCCTTCTTTTTCTTGATTGGGAGGAAATGACCTGATAAACTGAGATAATCCATCCTCAAACGCAGTGCACATGTTTATGACAGCTTCTCTGTACTGTACCAATTTCTGTTGCAACAAAACCGAAAAAGAGAATGGAAAAACATTAGAAACTAGTGCACTCATAGTAACTAGAAAAACATTTCATGTCAACTGGAAGAAAAAACTTACTTCCTCATTTGGATATTCTTGTGCATGACATCTGATGAACATGTCTATAGCAGATGGGTCATTTTTTAAAAGTACAGTCTTGTTCCGAAAGCAAGCCTTGAGCTGTGGCAGTAACACAAATTTCTTATAAATAAAAAGGTTGTTAAGTAAAATCAAACATGGTATTCTAAAAAAATGTTGAACATCCAATAATGGTACCATATGGAAGGTACAAAGAAGAAACTATTTACAAAAAACAGTGTATAATTATTAGGAGAACCAGATCATACTTTGGAAAAAAAAAATTGAAAGAATTAAAAGGAACAATGGGCAGTACTGGTAATTTCCCAAATGATCCATCGGTGTTGGTATCCAAATTTACAACATGCCTTATTAGTTGGTTAGTCCAAACACAAATGCGAGGTCCTCGGCGGCAAATCAACAACATCCGATTCCAGTGAATCTACATATAGAACCTACAAAAACAATGTAGAAAACAACAAGTGATTATGTCTTTTAAGCAAAATGTTACAAAAAACAAAAGAAAAAAGGAATAGAAAGAGTCAAAACAGAAATGAAGGAACTCACCATTAGGTATGGCATGCAAGCTTTAAACCAGCTTCTTTTTTCCTTTCGCGTTCGCGGTCTTAATGAGGATGTCGATAATAAATCTTGCCCAGTCCAACCTTCGGATTGCTTCTATGTTAATCACCGCCGGATAGCACTTTGGGCTAACATAAATTCCGGTTGTAGGAGCAAGCACGTAAGACATAAGGAAGATAATGAACTTCCTCAAGTAAGCATCATCGGCGGGATAGCTGCGTTCCAACCGCTTCTCCACCTCCGATAAGGTTGGTTGCCTCCCATTGTTTATCCCCATCATCTCTAGCACGTAACTAGTTGCATCGATGTTTTGCTTGTAAGGGACAGGGTGTGTACCCATTGGTACCGCCATCACACTCACAACCGATCGAACATTGACCGGGATTTTACCCTCTCACCAAAATCAAGAACACAAGCAACTCGGATCAAAGTGTTCCATGAGGAATCTCGCATAACTCCGGGATTAGCTTTGAACACTTCATATTAATGATGGCACTAAAATCTGCTCCTCTGATCAAAGCACGCTGCTTAGATGTCATTCCTTTGCAAACCCTAACAACCTTCATTGGTGAAGATCGGTTGAATAAGTTATTCTGCAGCAAAAAATGTAGTAGCATGAGAAACAACACTCATTTACACCATGCATAAGTAAGAAAAGAAATGAAAAAGGGGAAGCATACAAGAGAAACAAAAAAAAGAGTTACAATAAAAACCTTCTTGTCAACAACATTATCCTCTTCATCCTCTTCATCTAACTTTTCATCATCATGTACTCGGATGCTCCGGCACATCGATAGCGGGCTCATCGAAGGAGGAACAGTCCGCAATGGTACCGGTTCTTCTTGCACACCCCGAGATACAAATTTATACCGTAACCTCTCCTTCATCCTCTTGAATTTAGAATGTTTCTGCCGGCTTTTTGGAGTTTTAGAATGTTTCGCAACATACAAAAATTAGAAAAAACGCAAGAATTACCTAATCAGCGAGACATAACAAAAAAATCCATAAAAAGATCATGCATACAGTGGGACAGATTTCTTACGAGAGGGATTACAGGTTTCATTGCAACCTAATAGATGACAGAAACAAAATGATCCGGAGTAGAAAACCTGGAAAACAACATTTAAATAAGCTTTTATACATCCACAAGTATTAAATATATACATCCAAAAAAGATAAATCAAACTTCTCCGTAACCTTGCTGAAAATGAAAATGCATATGCAGATCCGAAGATGTTAATAAGATTTTATACATCCACAATATTTAATATATACATCCAAAAAAGATAAGTCAACTTGAAAAATGCATATGCAAAAAACAACATGTTAATAAGCTTTTATACACCAACCAAGTACTTAAAATATACATCCAAAAAGGGTAAGTCAAATCCTCCTATAACCTTGCTGACTTGAAAATGTAGATGCAAAATAACATGTTAATGAAGTTTTATACACCACTAATGATGACTCCCTTATCTGGAAGTGGCACAACAGCAGCAAGTATACCGCCAAAAATCGGCCTATCTCGCATCGTTCAAGGGCTCCAAGCAATCGCGCTTAATGGAAGCTCATATGGAAGAGTTGGGCACCTAACCAAGTCAAATTCTTCCATTGGCTCACCAAACATCGATCGATGCTGGACCGCCGATCAAATCACCAGGCGAGGCCTGCAGCACAATGCCAAAAGCCGTGGTTCGCAGCAGCGGCGGCAGCGGACGATGCTCCCAGGGAGATCAGGCTAGTTGCCGCAGGCTCCATGGCTGTTGCTCGCCCGTTGCCTGTCAGTTACAACTTTACAAGTCGTACGCAATGCTACAGGCAACTGTTCGTTTCCAGAGTGCATGCCGAGGAGGAGATGCATCCATCTGGGTGGGTAAGCCTATGGAAGAAGCCACAGAGGAGGACAGGGATCGTTGGCGGGCTTGGAGGCACATGAAAAAAATTCTTGTGCTGTGTGTGTGTGATTTGGCATGAGATTCTATCTTGGCTGCGCATGTCCTGCAGGCCGCCGCAGGACGACGCATCCCTAAAACGATTGGTGGATCGTGGCAAGGCAACACACCCCCAACCCAATACGCAAAGGACTTACTACCATAACCCCGATGGTATCCTGGATGATCCGGAAACACAAGCAACAGCCTACGTTTTCGATGGACACCAGCCCTCCATCCGCAGCCTATGTACTACCATCAAAGACGAAGCGGCAGCCTGGGCTAACACCTCGTAGGAGGGTTGTAAACTTCTTCTATCTTTTCAATGAAATGAAACGCAAAAGAGTCCCCCAATTTCTATTACACCAACCAGTACTAAATATACATGCAAAAAGGTAAAATCAATTTTCCCTATAAAACCTTGCAGACTTGAAAATGCAGGTACAAACAATAATAAGTTAATGAAGTTTTATACACCAACCAGTACTTAAAAATATACATGCAAAAAGTAAAATCAATCTTCCTTTAAAAACTTGCTGACTTGAAAATGCAGATACAACAATAATAAGTTAATGAAGTTTTATACATCAACCAGTAATTAAATATACATGCAAAAGGTAAAATCAATCTTCCTATAAAACCTTGCTGACTTCAAAATGCAGATACAAAAAACAACATGTTAATCAAATTTTATACACCCACATTATTAAAAAATACATGCAAACAACACTCAAAAATGTACATCGCGAAGAACTTGAACTACTCTAAAGTACATGACAGTGATGATTTGCGCAACTTGAACTACTTAAAAATGTACATCGCGAAGAACTTGAACTACTCTAAAGTACATTACAGTGATGATTTGAGCAACTTGAACTACTAAAAATGTACATCACGAAGAACTTGAACTACTCTAAAAGTACATGACAGTGATGATTTGAGCAACTTGAACTACTAAAAATGTACATCACGAAGAACTTGAACTACTCTAAAGTACATTACGGTGATGATTTGAGCAACTTGAACTACTAAAAATGTACATCACGAAGAACTTGAACTACTCTAAAAGTACATGACAAGTGATGATTTGAGCAACTTGAACTACTAAAAATGTACATCACGAAGAACTTGAACTACGCTAAAAATACATGACAGCCATCATTGGATTTGGATTTCATCCGTGGGGCGTAGGATGAACTACTAGAATCTACTACCGTTAGCAGGGCAACTCGATCTGCTACAAGTGCTACTACCATAAACTCGATCTGCTACAAGTACTACTACAATAACTCGATATGCTACTTCTCGAGCTACTTCGACAATGATCAAACAGTACAAGTGCAAATCGAGATACTAATCATCAAAATCGACATGATCCGGTGCGAATCAAACACAACAAGTGGGACTAATGCAAAACTATACCAAGCCGCCGATGAGTTTCCGCCACAAAATCAACAGGCATACGACCAAAAAAATCTCCGCCACGGCCAAAATCATCTCGGCGGACGAACACCTCTAGCTATCGGGACGAAATCAAAGCACGTAAGAGGGGCAGGGCGCGCGAAATCGAAGCACTAACCAGCGTACCAGCTGTGGATCGACGCGGGCTCGACGCGGAACAAATCGCCGTCGCGGACGCCTCCTCTCCACCTCGAATGGGACGAAATCACACCGACGGCGAGTCGATCCCCGCGTCCACGACACCGATTCTACTCACCAGAGCAGACCTACGGCTCCCCCGGCGACGAGCTCGGCAGCGGCGCGGTGATTTACGGGAGGAGATCCATCGATTTGGGGGAGAAGCCGAGCAGCGCGATGTGAGGGAGAGGGGAATTGGGTTTGGACAGAGAGGCGAAGAAGAAGCCGACTAGGCCACGCGTGCGGATGTCGTCGTCAGCGGCCGTTGGACGTTAGCGAGGAGGAACGCGAGCGGTCAGATTTTGATCCGACGGTTAAAACGAGAGGTCACCGTCTAAGACAAGCCAGAGACCCAGCACGTAATAGAAATTGGGATATTTTAAACCCATTTTTATCATTTTTATTTGCCACGTCCCAAATTGGGTTCCCGAAGATGTATACCCCTCGCCGAACCTTGTTTCCTCGGAAGACGACCCACGACCCTCGACCCCGTTCCTCGACCCGGGTGACCCGGATTTTTGGCAACAATGTTTGAACTTCATAGGCGACTAGCAGAAAAAATTTCGTTTAAGGATATGGGTGATTGAGGTGGCCATGCATGCTCGACGTACATGGTACAAGAGGCGTGCACCGATATGGGAGATGGCCAGCGGGGCCTCCAAGGGGTGCTGGTGGTATGCGCGCGCGGGCGAGGTGGATTGGGACGGCGCGGGGCACAAGGTAGGCTCGTCGGCGGGGAAGAGAAAGAGTAGCAACATAGCAGTCATGCTGCCGGAATCGATAGATCAACCTAAGAGCGGCAACCCGTTGTGGATAGTGGCGACGATACGATGCACGGCGATTTTCAGCAAACGCTTTCACTGTGTCCGCCCTGGCGGTACTCGGTGGCGGTAGGGAGGAGTTTGATGGCTCCATGACCCGCTGTACAAGCCCAGGAAGAGGTCAATGACGTGGAGTACGGCGATCGTTTCTCCATAGCCTATTGCACCTGTCAAGTTGTCGCCAACTTACACAGCAACCAGGAAGCTGCGCCACCTCCATCAGAGGGAACCAAGTTAACCATTCGTCTGATATATGTCAATGAACACTATTATGAAGAAAAGAGCTCTCTGGAGGTAAGTTCTGAATCAAGGAACCAGGAAGGAAAAGAACTTTTTTGGAATGGAGAACCAGTTTCGTTCTTCCTCATTTGGGTCTCGATTAATTTCTAATTTTGATTTGTGATGGAACAAGTTGTACTCACAATCTGTGATCTTATTTCATCGTATAAGGGAGCAAAATTGAAGGAAAATGGTGAAATGGTGATTTTGTGCTGCAGGCATGTTTGAGTTCAGATTCCAAAATTTCTCCCGCCTGTTCTACCAGCGGCCCGCAACGACGAGCCAAGTGGTGAGGAGTGAGAACATATATGTTCCTGCATAAAAAGGTTCCGACAAGATCACGCATGCCTTGCGCACCCACTTGACCTTAATCTAGCGTCTTACTCTTCGATATGACAATGCAAGGGTAAAACGGGAGTTTTATTGAATTATCAAAAAGTAGTTCCAGGGTTATCTTTCAGACTTCAAAATTATCAGCCGGGGTGTTTTTCTTCGTGGAGTACAAAATGTAATAACTGTGTAAAAAAAGGGAATAATTTATTGTCTCGTTCTTTAGTTTCTGTTGCCTACAAAAAAAGAGTCAAAGACTTTGCAGGGCAACAAAAATGAATTGGAATAGCTTAACAACAATGTTAATTTTTTACTATATGCACGGATCCATCATTCATGAACGTTTGAATGTAGTATTATCTTCCGTACCTAGGGGACTCTGGTTGATTCAAAAATATTTTCAGGACCTCAGCTTTAAGTTTATGGACTTTTCTTTAATATAAATTTATTCTGCATTCATCATATTTTTAATTATGTAGCAATAGTAACGCACCTGTATCAAAATCGGTCTTCGCTTTATATACAATATAGTGTTGTATTAAGCAAAGTGAAACAATGGTTTCCAAATTTATGCGCATATCTTTTCTATATAATTTCTATATAAGTAATTGTTCATATACGCCGATAAAAGAAAATAACAGCTCGTAGCAACGCACGGGCATTCAACTAGTATTGAATAATAGTGAGAAAAAAATCAATTATTACCTAGCTAGAAAGGTGACCCAATTTTCTACAACAATCTAGTAAAGCCCCACAAAAAATATCTTAGCATTGTAGATGCGTGTTCATGATCATCAAGTTATCTTCTGACGATACCCGAAATTCAATAAGGCAGTTCTCAAGACTTGGCACATCTAGCAATTATGTGCAAATTTTAGTTCCTTAGATAGTGGCCTACGGAGGTTATTTGTTTATCATGTCATCGAACAAATAGTTATTGATGAATCACATAAAAAAGGCTAATAAAAAGAAGCAAAATAGAAAGAGATAGATCAAAAAAGCTGCTCTAGTCTTTATGGGCCAGTCCAAGCGAGTAGATGGGAAGAATCTTGTTCCCACGGTGAGAAAGGTGTTTGGCCCGCGATGTACAATGAACTCAATATTTATTTATTTATATTTATCAAAAATCGTATTAAAGTTTCTAAAACAAAATTATGTGACTTCATACACATGTTACCCACATATATGCACAAAATTTCTAAAAAATTCGTTGTATCGTAGGCTACACGAAAATCATAAAACCATGGCTCTAAAAAGGCAAAAGAAAAAACTCCTTTTTACATTCAACATTTATGAATTTTGTGCAGATCGCAAATGAAAAAGATATTTCGATCATATTTGGTCGTACATACTTGACATGAACATGTACTTGTATGATTTTTTGTAAGAATTTTTAAGGACATCAAAAAAGAACGTTTCAATATTTGAAAAGTGAGCTACAAGTGATTTTCACAAATATGAACATCAAAGTGTTAATTTTGATTTGTTGAATAAAACTTAACAAAGTGACTTTCTAATTACAAAACGCATTTGTGTTTGTGCATTCTTGATACTTTTGGTCATTTGCCAGCGAAAATATAAGTTACATGTTGGACCCCCTTCCTCGTTATCACTGGTAGAAAAATGGCCTTTAGTCGCGGTTCGCAACTGCCATTAGTCGCGGTTGCGCAACCGCGACTAATTAAGCGCGACTAAAGGCCCCCCTTTAGTCGCGGTTGCTTACGAACCGCGACTAAAGGCCCGTCCACGTGGGCGGCTACCGTGCGCCTGGGGCGAAGGACCTTTAGTCGCGGTTGGTGTCCCAAACCGGGACTAAAGGCTATTTCGTTAATTTTTTTTAATTCATTTGGATTTGTAATTTTTTTCACTCCGTTTTTTTTTTCTTTTTTTTTTTTCAGAATTTCTCTTATTTCAGTTATTTGCATAGCTTAGTCTCTATCTCTAACTACACTTATCTCTAGTCAAATTACTTACTCGTGGTCAAACTTCCCGCTCGGTCACCCATCCTCCCACTACTCCACCTCTAGCACGCTTAACTTCCGAGTTCCATTCCGTTCCGCATCCAAGTGCTTCGCGCGCATGTATGTGATAGTAGTATCATATCAATCCTATTAACATGTTGATCGATGTCACATTTCTTTATTGTTTGAATTTCAAATAATTATTTTAATAAACAAAAGTAATGATGTAATAATAATATTGAATAAATAAATAAACATTAACTTTTTAATTTGTATTATTTTTAATTTTATTAATTAATTAAATATTTTTTTTAAAAAAAACCTAAAATCTAAAAATTTGAAAATCTAAAAATTGGGTAAAAATGATAGTAATCTTTATGCAGAATGAAATTATTAATTTTAGGTTTTAAAAAAATTAAAAAATATAAAATCCATAATTTATAGAAAAAACTAAAATCTTCCTGCTTTTGTATTTCCATTTGGAATTTTGAGAATCTAAAAATTGGCTAACCGGGTAAACCCTGGTGAATTCGGATGTAACTTTTTCCCAGGATTTTTTTGATATATTATACGTTTTTTTCCGACGTCGTATGCAAAAGTTGTTGCGGTTTTACCATTTTCTAAACTTTTTTTGCAAAAAAAGTGGAAATTCGAATTTCTTAATTTCTCCCAATAGTAGGTTGCATAACATACAAGAATCTAAAAACAAATTTTTTTTTTGAATTTTCTATCATTTTCTTTTGTATTTTACAAACCAAAAAAGGCGATCCACGGGGGGGGGGGGGTGCAGGGTGCGTGGGAGTAAAAAAACTCGGAAAAACCTTTAGTCGCGGTTGGGGTCACCAACCGCGACTAAAGGGCCCTTTAGTCGCGGTTGGTGTCCCCAACCGCGACTAAAGGTTTTTCCGCCGGCCGCATCCCGAACCGCGACTAAAGGGGTACCCTTTCGTCGCGGATGGACCATTAGTCGCGGGTCGCCTCCCGAACCGCGACTAAAGCCCCCTTTAGTCGCGGTTCGAATATTTCCGGGACTAATGGGGGTGGACGGAAGCCTCTTTTTCTACTAGTGTATTTTATCTTTTAATTAAGTGAAATATATAGCAAATCGAGTGGTCCCTCTCATGCATGCAAACCGACTGCTATAACTCGTAACCCTTCATGGTCCAACTAGCTCAAGTGGTAATTAAACTTCACATGTTCGATTCCGAAGTCACCAAAATAGTGTTGTTATCCTTCCAAATTTTAATATATATTTTAGAAAATATCAATACAAAGTTTTAATGTGGTTCTCCTTTAGCAAGCAACTCTCAAAAATGTTACTTTATCCAATCCATATTATTTGTCACCGATTTAGTACAATGCTATATTAAATTAACAACAAGTAATATTGATCGGAGGTAGTACAACACAAACATCCTTCATGAGAAAATAGAACTCATGATTAACATGAGGTGACAGACTAAGGTTCGATTTCATTTTCCTAAGTAACGATATATTTGGACAGAATACATGTGGACCAACTTCTCAACAATCCTCGTAAACTAGATCGTCTCTTCTTGTTCATTGCCTCCCCTCCACCCCCACCACCACCACTGCTGTTCAAAAAAACGGATAATAAGAAAATATAGTAGAAAACATGGATGTTGAGATTGGCTGGGTCTTAAATCATACAGTCATATACTCATAGTTAGTTGTAACATGTTAAATAAGGAGAAATCTTGAAGGGCACAGTTGCGCTTTGCGCACCTTTAAGTTTTTGACTTTTTCTTTTTTACATCTCTTAAATTATATAATATTTTGATTTGATTTTTTTTGCAAGGCGCTCAAAAATAACAAATAGACTGGGGAAAAATAGTGATGTGGGTATTACCCTTCGGGTAACTAGTATTGCGCTACCTCTTACGGCCCAACCAGAGGCCCATGAAGAACATCCATCGATCAAGGTGGGCCGTTATGTCGGTTCCAAGGAAGGAGTCTTGGCAAGCAAGGCAAGAAGACGAAGAAACAAGGAAAGCTTACACGTAGAACTTTTTGTAACTTAGTCGAACCCGGATAGAACTCTTGAGACCTGACACCCCATATAAGGGTCAAGAGAGGGTCTGCCGAGGGACACACAATCATTATAGCCATAACCACCGCAAGTTTAGAGCTAGGTCATCATAGAACTTAGCCTCTCGACGAGATCGTAGTCGAAACCTTCGGCTACCCCATTGTAACCCGATAATTTCAGTAATCAAGATCAGACGGGCATGACGTAAGGGTTTTACCTCATCGAGGGCCCCGAACCTGGGTAAATCGCTCTCCCCGCTTGTTCGATAACCGATGTCTCGTGTCAGCCAACAAGATTCCATCTACCCTAAGCCCCAAACGGAGGGCATTGCTGGGGAGTACCCTCGACAATTGGCGTCGTCTGTGGGAACCCTGTTGGCACAAGACCCAGCATCGGCAGCTTTGGCCATGTCGTCGGCGACTTCATCAACACCCGCCGGCATCTTTGCCGGCCTCTTCATCGCCAAGCTCGGGGAACTCGATTCGATTCGGGTCCTTCGAGTTCACACCGCATAGCGACTCATCCCGCCCGGTCTTTTTGGATCTGCAAGGAGGCTTGGGTATGACGTTAGGAAGTGTCCATTACAATATCAACACGGAAGGAATCCTTCGGTTGCCCGAGCCATTCGTCTCCAGATCAGCAAGGATGCCATCTTCGCCAACTGCAGGATCGACCACGTCATCATCAGTCGATCTATCGGCTGGTTTAACGGCATCAACGAACTCTTCTCCGCCATCAATCCCTCGGTCGACATCATTCATGTCGGTCGGATCCGATGATTCTAAGTCATCCGATATGACCTCGTACTACTGTTTAAACTGCGATACCAGGCATGGACTGGGATCAGACGATACACCGTTCGTCTGCAGCGCCAGTTATTCGTCAGGAGAAGAAAGTATCGACAGCGCTGCCACGACGGTCACCTGGAGGTTGGCGCACCACCAGATCTATGCTATCCTCAACGCAGGGAACGCGGGGAACGGAGGAGAAGAAGAAGGAGTGCGCACTCCACGCGCCAGCAGGCGACGTAACTCTGAAAACAACGCCAGCAACAACGATAGCGATTACACTATCGCAGAAGAAGGGTGGGAAATGGCTCATCGAACGAGCAAGTCAGTCTCAATCAACGTCGAATCGCAGCCGATCAATCTAGTGAGCGTCGGAGGGCCTCACATGCAAGCGCGTCTCGAAGCAGCCAAGGTGCAGGGAGGCATCGATCAAGGTTGTCTCGACTTTCGGAAGATGATGCAAGAGAAATAACATCAAACTTATCCAAGTCTTTTATGACTACGGACACTGCGGGTATGTTGAGACCAAAAACCGTCGAAGAAGCAACAGCCAACCTCGCGGCTTATTACTTGATCAATCAGCAGCTAGCACCCGAAGGTCCCATGGCGCAAGCTCATAGAGGTTCTCTGGAAAGCCTCGCGATCCTTAGGGATAAACTTGTCCCACGAAAAGAGAAATCTACACACCTAGATAGGGGCTCCAGGCATCGTTCGAGAGATGCTCGAGATGATATTAGTCAGAGCAGGATTGATAGAGCTCGACGACGGCGAGCGGCGAGGGAAGAATATGACAGTGATGATTCTGAAGAAAGTCAGGATTACGACGGCGAATTAAGAGGAGCCGACTGTTTAAGTTACAGGATTCGAGAGACGATGCCACCCAAAAGGTTCAAGCCTACTCCCACTGATGCTACTAAGTATGACGGGCAGCAGGAGCCGAGGTCCTGGTTGGACGATTATTTACAGACCTCGATCCTGCATAAAGGAAATCAAATAGCGGCAGTGCAATGTTTGCAGCTTTACTTGAAGGATTCGGCATTAGCTTGGTTGAGAGGTCTGCCGAAAGGTTCTATCAAATCATGGGAGGATCTGGTCGATGCTTTCGTCAAGAATTTCCAGGCAACATATAAAAGTGTTGACGTCAGAAACCCACTGGCGGGCAGCGACGGGCAACACAGTAGAGCCGGGAACAACTAGGGCTGCGGCTGGCCCGAGTCCCTCAGAGCGACGGCCCGCAAAGCCTCCTGGTCACACGTCCGATGCTATCGCAAGGGCGTGCCACCTGACCTATACCTGGTCGGGAAGGTGTTGGATGATGCCTCGCTTAGTTTCCTCGCATGGCATACACGTAAACATTAAATACGAGCCTCGATCGGCTCTCGAGGTTATCTCGTGAATCGGCTCAAAGAGCCGATCCACCCATGATTCGAACAAGGTGTCCGAATATATGGTGGTCCTGCTTGATCAAGATAAAGCTAATGAGATCTACGACGATTTAGGGTTTTCACCGCATAATCGGATCATCCTACTCACGATTGGGCCTCGCGCTCGCGCACGGTGACCGTAAGCCGATCCTAGATAGGGCCTAAAAACCAACACGAGGTTGATCCCCGGAACATCCTTTCTAGGGCTAGCAAACTTCACCCTACACGCCGCTGGATCCTCCAACCCTTTGTAGGGCCTAACTAATGCGGATGTTAAACTAATCCTTGCAAAACAAGGAGCAACCGTAACGGATCAGATCTACTAAACTATGATCAAGCGGGGTGCCGCCCCTACACCTGAGATGGGTGTAAGGGCGGCTAGATGCATAAGGGTCGCACTACGACAGCATATGATACGAAGAACAATGCTAACCCTAACACATCTAAGATAACTACGTTGCTCGCCATCAAAAAGGCTTCGAGCACGAGCAACGCATGAACAACGTGGGTAGGCTTGTGCTGCCTAGATCGCAAGATGCGATCTAGGCAGCACGGTGCTTACCGGAGAAACCCTCGAGACGAAGGAGTTGGCGATGCGCCGAGATTTGTTTGTGTTGAACGTTGGTTGTTGTTTTATTCCATAAACCCTAGATACATATTTATAGTCCAGGGGACTTTCTAATTTAGGCGTGCACCTAACCGTGCACGGGTAAAACTCCAACTCCTAATCGATACGTAACCTAATATGTTACAGATACAAGGGCAAACTAGCCCAAACTTTGCATGTAAGGCCGATCCACGTATTTCTTCTATATATATATTCTTCGAGTCCATCTTGATCGCGGCCCACCTCTGACTCGGTCAAATTCTGGTGATAACACATGCCCCCTGGTTTTGGAAATGACATTTCCAAAATCATTACGCTCTTCTCTCGTCGGGTCACGTCGTGGCAGAGCAGAAACTGCCGCAGAATCTTCCATCATTACGCCTCGCCTCCTGGGCTTCTCTGTACGAATTGACAATTTCGGCATCACATCCTCGAGAACCGTCATGGCATTAAATCTCCACTACGCTCCCTTTATTTATCTGTGCCAAACGGTTCACCACTCCATCCCCTTGCTCGCTCTCGTCCACCAACGCCAAAAACCCTCTTCCCCTGCAGACATGTCTTCCTCTGCCTCCTCCGCTTCAGGCCTCTCTCTCCAATCGTCGCCGAAGAACAAGGAAGAGGACGACCCCCGCTCCGGGGCGAACCCCACCTCCTCTGACAAGGAGAAGAAAGAAGGAGAAGCAGAGAAGACCAAGGCCTCCCCCTCCGCTAGGCTCCCGTCGAAGAAGCGCTCCCGCATGTGGGCGGACAGCGAGGACGACGATGACGATGAGGAAGGAGAGGATGAGGAGGAGGAAGATGATTCCTCCTCCTCCGCTGGGTATCCTCCAACGAAGCGCTTCCGCAGCTGGGCGGATAGCGAGGATGATGATGATGACGAGGAGGAGGAAGCCCCAGCCGACGGCTGGGACAGCAGCGGCGAGGACTTCTCCGGCAGTAGCGCCGATGGCGACGCCGACGAAGATGCTAGTGAGGAGTAGTTATGTAGGACCAGTAGCCCCTTGAGCAATCGGCTCTTCTTTTGTTCTTCTTTTGAGCAATCGGCTCTTCATTGTAAGAAATCCCAATATTAATGAAGAATTTCCTTTTTACTTGATTTCGCCGATTTCTTCCCCATCCGACCTTGTCGACTGTTGGCCTAATCCATGCTTAATGACTGATGGCAACGCATCAGTTTCTTACGATAATCTGCGAGACAGGCCAATTCAGTCATCCATCCAAGCTAGCCAACTCTGCCGATGACGATGGCACAGCCGATCTTAGTAGGCTGGCGATTTGATCTTGAGCAGGCGTCTTTAAGAGAGCCCTGGAACTGTCTTGGATGCTCAAACTGATGACTCCGTAACAAAAAACACCACTCTCCAGACCAGTTGCGATGTAGGGCTAGCCGATTCCAACCAAATCGGCTCCCCAGAGCAAGGACCTTTAGGGCGAGCTGCCCCCGAGCCTTAATCAAGGCGAATCAGCCAAATGCGCCGCCATTAGCCTCAAATCATGACGTAACCAGCCGATTTTAACAACATCGGCTCCCCAGAGCAGAGAACCTTCAGGGTGAGCTGCCCCCCGAGCTTCTTCAGTCCACTCCTTTGTCTGAGGCAAACCACCCTTAGCCTGATCTGCACATCCCTGCTGCCCTTGGCATTGTTTTTGCAGAGAGGATCTGAGCCATTAAACCACTCCATTGAGGAGTTCTCCCATTAGAGTCTCCCTTCGTGCTCCATTGACCCTCTGATTGTAACAATTATACCTCTCGAGTCGATGGCCATGCATCGGCTTTATATCCTTAAGTCGATGTCTGCTGCATCGGCTGTGCTCAAAATTTTTTGAATTTTGATTTTTTTTTTTTTTTACGGCCGATTTATGTATCGGCCCCCATACCTCCATACCCATCATCAAAGAATATCTTGGGCTGCTGGGCACTTGCACGACATCCCTACTGCATGTCCTCGTGTTTCATCCACCTAGGTGCCCCCCCGAGCCGATTCTGTCAAGAGAATTGATGGTATCGGCTCTTCGAGTACCCCCGTTGGATTACATGCCGAACCCGTGCAGAATGGCTGTTGAGGATAATTTTGGCCGATTGCTGGAATCGGCCTCCACGTTGCTTGCTCGATGAGGGTTTTGTAATGTTCCTCCATAAATTTTTTGGGGCCGATCACAAGGATCAGCCTCGCCACATTTGTCCATCGATGTTGCTCTTGTTACACGGTCAGTCCGGTGGATAAAACCAGCCCAATCTCTGACTTTATCATGTTGGTGCGCTTGCTGTCGTCCACCTCGAGTGCATCGTGTAATCGTGGAGCACTAAGCTTCGTCGGAAGGACGAGCACCATGTTTGTGCCAGCCGATGTTTCATCATCGGCTTTCCTTTGCTTGGGGCGCCACTCCATTTTCCGTGGACGACCCTCTTCATCCAGGGTTCGTTGGACTTTCGCGGCCAGATCAGGTCGTGCCTTCCTCAGTGTATGCAAGTATAGCCTTTCGGCTTCCTCCAGGCCGCGCAATCGCTGAACCCTGCGCTTTTGGGAACGGCTGAGTCCATCAGGGCACCACCTTGGCCGGTGGTACCTGTCTTCTTCTTCTCCCTCGTCTTCTGAATCTTCGAGATCTTTCAACCGAGGGGACTCAGCGCGTTTGCTTTGTGGCGGGAGAGGCCCTAGACGCTTGAATACGGACACATTGGCTGCCTCCTTTTTCTTCTGGTTGCATTCTGGGCAGTTGCCGATTGTGGGCAATCGGCTCATTCCTAAATCCCAGCAGTGTCTGAAGAAGGGAAAATCCCAGTGCCTATCCTCGTCGACTCGCTCCCCCAACTTTTCCTTGGCACGGCGCTCGTGCTCCTCCTCCTTGCGATCATGCCGATGACGTCTCCTGTCGTCCCTAGCTAGACGATCTTCTTCATCATCGTCGTTGTATCGCCGGCGTTGGTCATACTGACTCACATACTTGTTGAGGAGGTGATCAGAGAGAGGTCGTTGATACCTTATGTTTTTCACTTCTCCCTCTGTGACGTAGCGCTTGCCGTCTTGGCGGAGCCGATCGCGTGGAGCGGCTTCCTCTGTATCTTTGCTATGAGAGCAGCTGCCCTCATCTCCGTCCTTACCAGAGTGGTGTCCAGGCCCTACCATGTTAATATTGCACGAGAAATCCGGCTGGCACCCTCCATGGTAAGTATACTCCACCATGTTCACGGCGGGGAAGGGGTGAGTGTCGACCTTCATGGCGTACTGGTTGAAAATTAACCGTCCATTTTCTATCGCCATTTGGATCTGCTGCCGCCACACCCTGCAGTCGTTGGTGGTGTGGGTGAACGTGTTATGCCACTTGCGGTATGGCTTTCCGTTCAGCTCTTGCACCGTGGGGATCTTGTGGCCTTCGGGTACCTTTATATGCTTCTCCGTGAGTAAGAGATCAAAAATCTGCTCAGTTTTGGTCACGTCGAAGTCGAACCCTTTTGGAGGGCCTTGTGACTTTACCCATTTGCAGGACACGGGGCCTGCCGCTCGAGTCCATTCAGCCACTGCTACCTCTCGATCCCCCGCAGCACCTTCATCCTCGTCTGCCTCAACCAGGGTCACCGCACGCTTGAATTTGTCCTGGTAGACATCTGGGTGGCGCTGCTCATATGCTGACAGCTTTTGCACCATGTGCGCCAATGAAGGGTAGTCTGCTTGGGAGGCCACGTCCTTAATCGATGATGAGAGACCCACCACCGCCAACTCGATCGCTTCTTTTTCACTTACATGAGCCGAAAAGCATCGGTTCCTAATGGTCCCGAAACGCCGGACGTATTCCGACACTCGTCTCCCCGCGCTTCGTCGTACTTGTGCTAGATCGGCAATACCAACCTCGGAAGCCTCCGAGTGATACCGCTCATGGAACTCGCTCTTCCAATCGCTTCCAAGTCCGGATGGAGTTCGGTGGCAGCGAAGTGTACCACCCGAAAGCCGATCCCGTGAGGGATCGTGCGAAGAACCTCACACGCAACTCGTCTGATGCTGAGATCGTGCCCAGCTGTGCCAAATATCGGCTCACATGCTCGATGGAGCTAGAACCATCTGATCCACTAAACTTCGTGAAGTCCGGGAGCCGATATTTGGGTGGTAGCGGGATCAGTTCGTAGTCGTTGGCGTACGGCTTGGTATAGCCGAACGTCTTCCTTTTCGGCATCATACCGAACTGATCTTTCAGGATTGCACAAATCTGATCCGCGGTGATGGCTGAAGGTGTCGAACCCTGAAGATTCGCCGGGGTGGCATACTTAACCAGCCATGCTTGCTTTTCCGGTTCTAAGCCAACTGCAGGAGCTGGGCTCTGGAGGTTTGTCGGAGTGGCGTACTTAGCTAGCCACGTTTTCTTCTCAAGATCTGCTCTCGACGTTCCTCCTCGCTGTTCCGCAGGCCCCTCGCTGTCGCAACCTGGTTCGAGAGTGCCCGGGTATTGCAGTCTGGTACGTATGCGCACGCGTATCCGTGCGGGATTTCCTTGGGTGCCTCAAGTAGGAATTGGTAGTCACTAGGATCACCACCAATCTTGTAGACGACGTATGCCGATGAGTTCGGCAGTTCCGGTGCTGCCCATGCGAACGGCAGCGGAGGATGGGACTGGAGTGGCATCTCTCCTTTGAAAGTCCCCGAGCTGGTCCCGACGGAGAATACCGGTGGCTCATGATTTCTCGGACCACGCGCGGAGCGACACTCTCCAAAGTGTTCACCGGGCTCTCGGAGTGGCGGTGCAGCGAATGAGCCACCATGTAGTTGATCTCCCGACGCAGCGACCTGGTGCGTTCTTCCGATGGGGCGGACAGGTCCACTCCATCGAGTGCGCCTTCGGTGTGAACCCCTTCCACCCGACGCCATGGGAGCGGGTTCGTGGAAAGAGCCGATGAGTTCGGCTTCGAGGACTGCCTTGATCTCGTCATGTTTCTTCTTGAGCTCATCAGGCAGATCCTCGTACTTGACCGGAGTGCCTTCCGCCATCTCGGATGTAGATGGCGATGTGGTGGATGTCGAAGGGTGTCCCACCGGGCGTGCCAGAATGTGTTGACGTCAGAAACCCACTGGCGGGCAGCGACGGGCAACACAGTAGAGCCGGGAACAACTAGGGCTGCGGCTGGCCCCGATCCCTCAGAGCGACGGCCCGCAAAGCCTCCTGGTCACACGTCCGATGCTATCGCAAGGGCGTGCCACCTAACCTATACCTGGTCAGGAAGGTGTTGGATGATGCCTTGCTTAGTTTCCTGCATGGCATACACGTAAACATTAAATACGAGCCTCGATCGGCTCTCAGGTTATCCTGTGAATCGGCTCAAAGAGCCGATCCACCCATGATTCGAACAAGGTGTCCGAATATATGGTGGTCCTGCTTGATCAAGATAAAGCTAATGAGATCTACGACGATTTAGGGTTTTCACCGCATAATCGGATCATCCTACTCACGATTGGGCCTCGCGCTCGCGCACGGTGACCGTAAGCCGATCCTAGACAGGGCCTAAAAACCAACACGAGGTTGATCCCCGGAACATCCTTTCTAGGGCTAGCAAACTTCACCCTACACGCCGCTGGATCCTCCAACCCTTTGTAGGGCCTAACTAATGCGGATGTTAAACTAATCCTTGCAAAACAAGGAGCAACCGTAACGGATCAGATCTACTAAACTATGATCAAGCGGGTGCCGCCCCTACACCCGAGATGGGTGTAAGGGCGGCTAGATGCATAAGGGTCGCACTACGACAGCATATGATACGAAGAACAATGCTAACCCTAACACATCTAAGATAACTACGTTGCTCGCCATCAAAAAGGCTTCAGCACGAGCAACGCATGAACAACGTGGGTAGGCTTGTGCTGCCTAGATCGCAAGATGCGATCTAGGCAGCATGGTGCTTACCGGAGAAACCCTCGAGACGAAGGAGTTGGCGATGCGCCGAGATTTGTTTGTGTTGAACGTTGGTTGTTGTTTTATTCCATAAACCCTAGATACATATTTATAGTCCAGGGGACTTTCTAATTTAGGCGTGCACCTAACCGTGCACGGGTAAAACTCCAACTTCTAATCGATACGTAACCTAATATGTTACAGATACAAGGGCAAACTAGCCCAAACTTTGCATGTAAGGCCGATCCACGTATTTCTTCTATATATATATTCTTCGAGTCCATCTTGATCGCGGCCCACCTCTGACTCGGTCAAATTCCGGTGATAACAAAAAGGCATGTTGGAATCGAGTAATTACGTCATTGTCAGCAAAAGCCAAAAGAGTCGATGCGCACGTGCATCGGGCGATTTACTAAACTCTTGAACGCTGCTGAAGATGTCTCTGTCGATAGAGCAATTGACACCTTCAGCGATGGTATTCGGCGAGAATCCTATATAGAGGAGCTTGGACGAAAGAAGCCGAAAACTATAACCAAGTTAATGGAAATCGCCAATAGTTGGGCTGATGGTGAGGATAACGTACGAAAACCTCGTCCACGCAGTGATGACGAAGACGACGATCAGCCGAGACATGACTCGGGCAATCGAAGAGATCGCCGTAAGAAAAAGAAAGAGCGCGGATACGATGATACCAACATGGTAGCCGCCGGTTATTCTGATCGATGAGATGATCGGTATGATGATAGACGTGATGATCGCCAGGACAACAACCGCAGCAATTCAGGGAATCGTGGCAACTACAAAGGACGACCCTCAAGGATCCTAGAACTGCCTTTTGCTGAGCAGCTAAATGCTCCATGTTACTTACATGCATACATTGATCCTAAGGATGATAAGAAGAAGTCGAGTCATCTGCTCAGAGATTGTCGACAGTTTATTGAGATGCAGAAGTTTATTCAGCAGCTGCTGTAGCCGAATCCTCCGCCGCCACCACCACCACCTCAGCACCAAGTTCAGCAAGTGCAGCCTCGTAACTCTAACGAGTCCTTCCCTCCACCACGGGGACAGATGAGTATGATCCACAAAACTGGTGTTTCGGGAAGGGAGATGAAGAAACTCACTCAAGAAATCAACCTAGCAGAAAGTACTATGGCAAATATTCCAGAATACATCGAGTGGTCGTCACAGAGTATCCTGTTCAGCAAAGCGGATCACCCGATGACCATCCCAAAGCCAGATCATGCTGCTTTAGTATTTGAGGCGCGAATAGGAGGATACAATATAAGCAAAGTCTTCATGGATGGTGGAAGCGGATTGAATCTGATATTCGCAAGCACAGTCAAAAATATGGGGATTACAATGAGGATGTTAGAAGAATTCGATACATGTTTTCACGGCATCCTCCCCACCCTACCAGCGTACTCTCTTAGCAAGATTTACTTGAATGTTGTCTTTGGAAAACCCGATAACTTCAGGAAGGAAAAGATAGAGTTCGAGGTAGTAAATTCGGAATCACAGTACCATGCTATACTCGGAAGACCATCTTATGCCAAGTTTCATGCCTGTGCCGCGTTATGCGTATCTCAAGCTCAAGATGCCAGGCAACAATGGAACCAACATCACAGTCTATGGAAGTTTTTCGCGCTCAGATAACTGTGATCGCGAGTTTCAGAGGATTGCTGCTAAGTTCGGAATAAAGCAGGAAGTTGTCGACTTCCCCTCTAAGCAATTGACACTTCGAGATAAAGAAGATGAAAGCGTCAAGAAATTGAAAAAGAAACTGAACGACCTTGCATTGGGAGTTTCAGCGGTTGGGCCTTCGGCAGTTGATAACAAGGCATGTGTCGAATATAATAATGCTCTGGCACTTGCTGCAAGTACTTCTGATGAAATCATCGATGCTTCCAGAGTCAACGACTCCCTAGACAACACCCAAGATAAGAAGGACCCTCCTCTTGTTTAAAGAAGATGGGCGGCATTATGCATCTTTATTTTTCTTCCTTAGAAGTTTTCTTTCAATAAGGCTTTTTTAGCCACATCGTTCTTAGTTTACTTTATTAATAAAGACTCAAGTTTCGTTTGTATGAAGTATCAAAGAAATTCGCGGCACTCGAACAAGTTCATGAGAACCTTTTCGTATACTATCGCGAACATTGGTTTATTCGAAATTATACCTGAGATTGCCATCTAAAGCCTCTGAAAAATACGAGTGCTGCACTAGAGGGCAAAATCAACGGGAATCTTAATTTTATCTTTTGCTAAAAGCCTCAAGATTACGCGAGTGCTGCAGATAGCAAGGATAAAAACTATATACTTACAAATAAGACCCATGACCGGTACTTTAAACTACAGAAGTACTAAAGAGCGACGGGGTCATCGGTAGGCTTAGTTCCATCGATTCGTTTGGGGCTGCCGCCAAAACATACATCGTCGGTTGAAAGTAAAGTTGCACTTACAACGGGTTTCACAAACCTGCAACATGAGTTGATCACTCAAATAGTTTGCTGCCGACAAACTTACATATATAAGCATCATAATACAGATGTCAAACGAGCATTTAAGATTTGCTCTATTAATACTAAATTCTACCAGCGGCTTATAATACAATTGAAGAAAAAAGTTTAGCAAAAAGGAGGCACATATAAACACCTTCGATGGATTCACAGAACCAATGCACCCGAACAATCGGCTGCAACAAACAATCGAGTGTTCCAGTATCATCATTACAGCAGGGGCATAAACGTTTTCAGGACTTCTCTTCTGGGATTCTCGCTTCTTCATCTGCTTTTGAACTATCTTCCAGCCTTTCAATTACAATGGCGGCATGGATTTTTGCTTTGGAAAAAAGATGCCCTACATTACCGTCAGCATTTGCAATGGCCATCAAATTTGCGGAAGGATGTCTCGAAAGAACAAGGGCGAAGGCAGCTTCGGCTCCAGCAATAAGTTGTGCACGAATTAAGCTCTGGATCTTCCTGACATTACTGAACTTTGACATCAAAGTCACTAAAGTAGAAGGAGTTTCATTTAAGGGAAACATTGTCTTCCATATCACTCTTAAACTAGTATAGCACTTGTTGAAGAATCGGTGTACTTGTTGCACCCGATCCTGTAACTTCGCGACAGTTGCAGCCTTCGATTGGTTCCTCCAAAAGACCTCATCAAAAGATGCAAGATGAGTCAAGGAATTCATGTGTTCATGAACGCGTTGGTTTTCTTCCGACAAATTCAAGGCTATAACTATAAGAAGCAATGACAGAGATGGCGTCAGAAAATTATCCTTGGTGGTATTCAGGAAGCTAAGGAAAAGGAAGATACTTATAATTCAAACTTTCTGTCGCTTTCTGCAATTCAGTAAGGGCGTATCGTTCTGCGTCAGTGGCTAGCTCTCCCTTCTTCTTTATAATGGCGGCCATAGCGTGAATACCACACATATCCTTTTTCATCTGGGCAATTCGAGACTTCATACGTTGGAGCCGATCATTTTCAGAACAGCCATCCGAAGGACCTTCGGTAAAAGAAGGCACAGGAGCCACCTGCAAAGATATACCATTAGGTATGTTATGGAATATGTGAACCTTTCAGTTGGAATTACTCCCATCGGGAACGCACAATCAAAACATTAAAAGTATTACAACAAAAGGGTATTGGCAACATTGCCAATACAGGATTTGTTACAAAAAAAAGGTCTTATGATAAGGAATTGTTTTAAACCAAACGGACAAGGTTACAATCTGAAAAGAGTCAAGGAGCTTGAGGAGCTTGAGTCTGGGTTGATAAGCTTGGACCAGTAGCTGACTTGTTTGCCGAAACTAATTCAAGAAGTTGTAGTGCACACTTGCGCACTGTTGATTTGTAGAGACTCAAATCGATAAGTTGCCCATCTTGCTCCTTCGGTAGTTCTTTAGACATTCGTTCCATATCGGCTTTAAAGCCATGACCCATCATAAGTTGGAAAGCTAGAAGAGCGCCGTAGGTGCGCGAGGTGCGTTTGAATACCTCGATAAATTTCTTAGTGTCGACGACAAAAGCATCTGTCAATTGTTCCAGAATTTTGTTTTGGTTGGCCTTGGGTAAAATCATCGCATGCATCCTCGAAATGACTCGTTTGTTCTTCTGGAGAAGGGCTTGAATAAGCTTGCTAGATTCAAGAGTCATTGACAAAGCATCGACAAGAGAATTATCTGGGAGCTTGTCTAAAGCATTAGCAGGGATATCGGTAGCTTGTGCAAGAGACGGAAAGTAAATTTTTTGGTTACAATAAAATCGAGAAAGAGGAAACGAAAAGATTAGTCGATGAGAATTACTGAGCAAGGACAAAATGGATTAGCGAAGAAGATTGTCCTTTTCACTCCTCTAGGCTTCGGCAGCGGTCTTCAAAGTTTCTTCATCCTTCAGCTTGTTCCTCAGCCGCTCAAGTTATTTTTTCAAAGAATCAGCATTATGGCAAGTTTCGGCAGCCATTTTAACTGCATTATCGAGCTTCGAAGAAGTATATTCAACTTCCTTTTGGAGTCGAACCTTGTCAGCTTCGAGTGAAGTGAATTGAGAGGCGAAAGCTTCCAAAGTGGTAATGACCGTTTGAAAATCCTAAAACAAAAGAAGAAGAAAGAAGTGTCTATTAACAGCAATAGTATTCTCGTCAAAAGTCTACAGTTCAACATAGGCTCGGGCTGTTAGAAGTAGACGTGTTATCAGAACAGAAAAACTTACAGGTCTTCCAGAAGGAGGAGGAGAAGCTGTAATGGCAGCTGTCAAAGGAATCTCCTTCCCTTTAGAGAGGGAAGAAGCTGTCGAAAGATGAGCTGCTGGGGCTGCCGCTGGAGCCGAAGCCTCTGATGCTGCTGGGGCTGGCTTGCTGGAGCTTGATTTAGCCTTCTTCGAGGGGGGCTCTATGAAGCCCTCGTCACTATAAGCGTATAAACCAATCAAAATGAGTACTAGAATACGAGAGAAAGTCTTGGAGCAGTAGAAGAGACTTACAGATTAAACAAATCATCCGTCGGCAAAACCGCCAGACGATCTTTTTGAGGATTGCATGTTGGCCTTCTCCGTGTGGCTGCATCAATAAAGGCAGCACGATCAGCATCATCGTCATGATTTGACTCCGCCGTGTCACTTATATTGTCAGCAAAAGATCTAGGGTCTGTAGAAAAAGGTTCGGGATTCGCAGGATCATTGTCTTCATCTTCAAGGTCTACGTTTTCTTCAGTACGGGACTCTACAGGAATGGAAGAACTTCTCTCTTCAAGTTTGTCACCCGACATATCCTGGAAACACTCGGGAGCTAACGGGACCTGTCGAAGATATTAAAAGTCTTATTAAAAAGGGGAAAAACAAGTATAACTCGAGTACAACAGTTATTGTAAATATAAAAGAAAAGTTACCGCGTTCGGCGGATGGTCGTCATCGAAGGGTGATTGAGGAGACAGAAGTGGGATCGAATCTTCTTGACTAAAGTGTGTCAAGCACCTGACTTCATCTAGTAATTCTTTTTCAGACAGTTCAGCGACGTTTACTCTGGTTTCGTCCATGGGGCCTGAATGTAACCACATCGGGTGGGCTCTAGACATGACTAGTTAGATTCGACATTTCAAGAAAACGGCTGCTATTTCAGTACCCATCATAGTTTGGTCGTTAGATTCCTTGATTCAAAGAACTCTATCAAATAACCTATCGACTACTGATGGCGCGTGATGCACACGTCCGTTGGGAACCCCAAGAGGAAGGTGTGATGCGCATAGCAGTAAGTTTTCCCTCAGAAAGAAACCAAGGTTATCGAACCAGTAGGAGATGAAGGCCACGTGAAGGTTCTTGGTGGAGGAGTGTAGTGCGGCGCAACACAAGGGATTCCGGCGCCAACGTGGAACCTGCACAACACAATCAAACTACTTTTCCCCAACTTAACAGTGAGGTTGTCAATCTCACCGGCTTGCTGTAAACAAAGGATTAAACGTATGGTGTGGAGAATGATGTTTGTTTGCGAAGAACAACAGAGAACAGAGATTGCAGTAGATTGTATTTCAGATGTAAAAGAATGGACCGGGGTCCACAGTTCACTAGTGGTGTCTCTCCAATAAGATAAATAGCATGTTGGGTGAACAAATTACAGTTGGGCAATTGACAAATAGAGAGGGCATAACAATGCACATACATATCATGATGACTACTATGAGATTTAATTAGGGCATCACGACAAATAACATAGACCGCTATCCAGCATGCATCTATGCCTAAAAAGTCCACCTTCGGGTTAGCATCCGCACCCCTTCTAGTATTAAGTTGCAAACAACAGACAATTGCATTAATAATGTGCGTAATGTAATCAACACAAATATCTTTAGACAAAGCATTGATGTTTTATCCCTAGTGGCAACAGCACATCCACAACCTTAGAACTTTACGTCACTCGTCCCGCATTCAATGGAGGCATGAACCCACTATCGAGCATAAATACTCCCTCTTGGAGTTACAAGTATCAACTTGGCCAGAGCCTCTACTAGCAACGGAGAGCATGCAAGAACATAAACAACACATATATGATAGATCAATTAATCAACTTGACATAGTATTCAGTATTCATCGGATCCCAACAAACACAAACATGTAGCATTACAAATAGACGATCTTGATCATGATAGGCAGCTCACAAGATCTAAACATGATAGCACAAGAGGAGAAGACAACCATCTAGCTACTGCTATGGACCCATATATAGTCCAAGGATGAACTACTCACGCATCAATCCGGAGGCGGGCATGATGATGTAGAGCCCTCCGGTGATGATTCCCCTCTCCGGCAGGGTGCCGAAGGCGATCTCCTGAATCCCCCGAGATGGGATTGGCGGCGGCGGCGTCACAGTAACTTTTCTCATATCGTGACTCTCGGTAATAGGGTTTTCGCGACGGAGAGAATATATAGGCGAAGGGGCAGAGTCGGGGGATGCTCGAGGGGCCCACCCCATAGGGCGGCGCGGCCAGGGGTGGGGCCGCGCCCCCCTAGGGTGTGGCCGCCTCATCGCCCCACTTCGTCTCCTCTTCGGACTTCTGGAAGGCTCCGTGCAAAATAAGACTGTGGGCTTTTGTTTCGTCCAATTCCGCGAATATTTCCTGTGTAGGATTTCTGAAACCAAAAACAGCAGAAAACAGGAACTGGCGCTTCGGCATCTTGTTAATAGGTTAGTGCCGGAAAATGCATCAAAATGATGTAAAGTGTATATAAAACATGTGAGTATTGTCATAAAACTAGCATGGAACATAAGAAATTATAGATACGTTTGAGACGTATCAACTGCCGGTTTCTCTTCGGGTGACAGAATATTCTTCCAAGATTTTGTAGGCACGGCTTCGAGGACGTCGACAAATTCCGGCAGTCGCATGTTGGCTCCTGTTGAATCTTTGATGTAGAACCACTTCAACCTCCATCCTTGAACAGGCTCTCTCATTGGAAATTTGAAGTAGTTCACCTCCTTGCGGACAACAAATCCAACTCCGCCAGTGACGAAGGAACCGCTACTACAGTTATAGCGTTTTACGAAGAAGATCTTTTTCCACAAACCAAAGTGATGCTCAATGCCCAGAAAAGCCTCACACAGAGTGATGAAAATAGCAAGATGGAGGATCGAGTTGGGAGTCAATTGCCATAATTGGATCTCATACACATGGAGAAGACGCCGGAGGAACTCGTGGGCAGGGAGAGAAAGCCCGCGATATAGAAAGGACATGAACATCACAGTAAAACTGGCAGTAGGATTGGGACGTGAAGCCGAACCTGGGAGAATGACGTTCCCTTTGTCGGCCGAGATTATGCCAAGGCTTCGAGCTTTTTTCTCGCCGCGCTTGGTCGTCGTGGAAGCAAGCCAATCACCGGGCGCAGGCCCCATGGCGAAAGCCTCTGGCGCAGGCGGTGCAGGAGCTGGAGAAGAAACTTCAGATGCGCTCTTCCTCGGCGCACTGGATGTGGCTTTAGCAGCGGCACCGCTGGTTGCGGCGCCAGCGGTGAGTGTGAGATTCCTCTTCTTCACCATCGTCGGGAGAATCTGAGGAAGATCTAAGAACAGCGGCGGCGGCGCAGCGGTTTTGAGGAAGGAGGACGAGCGAGGAAGAAGAACCGTGAAAAGAGAGAATGGAAAGGATAAATTTCGTCCTTCACGGTTATAAAGTAAAGGTTAATCAAAGGGGATCTGGAATTAGGTCACCACGTGTCATTATGTTTATTTTACCAAGGAACCTTTCCTCCACTACGCGTGGAAATCGAGGAGGCGTCTTGGTCAATACACAAGCACTAGTCATTTCTTAACTGACCGCGCAGAAGTAGGGTGGGCCCGTCAGGTCGTGTCCTATCAATCAGACCGCCGAAGTGGCTACGTCATCAATGATGTCATAAGGAATCGGCTCCACATGAAGCATCCGAAGGAAACTGAAACAATCGAGTGGTTTGGTTTAAGTCTACGCACGGTTGCGAGCATCCGTGCCTAGACTCGGGGGCTACTCCCATCGGGAGCGCTGAACGCGCACTCGATAAAAGTTATGGACTTGGATACTTCGCACGGCCCAGGATCATGCCCGAGGACTTGATTCTGAGTAGGGTAACGTTGTTTTGTCATCGGCAGTTAACCAGCATCGGTCTATCGAGTAAAGCTAGGCACATTACTCAACATCCTTTACGTACTACCAACAAGCATAACCTTACTTGGAGGTATTGAAAACCCGATATAGGAAGATATATCGGATGACCGCGACAGTTTGCTGAAAGCGTCGGCAGAAGAAAAACTTTCGAGTAGTACAACTTAAGTCTACACACGGTTGCAAGCATCCGTGCCTAGACTCGGGGGCTACTCCCATCGGGAGCGTTGAACGCGCACCCGATATAAAAGGTGTTGCTATTACACAGAAGTCAGGGTCTTCCGGCAATTATAAATATTCGACATAAGACAACTTTAGTCCCTGCCCTAAGCTTATTCGGCCAGTCACTCGGGGGCTACTGATGTGGGCATTACCCTTCGGGTAACTAGTATTGCGCTACCTCTTACGGCCCAACCAGGAGCCCATGAAGAACATCCATCGACCAAGGTGGGCCGTTATGTCGATTCCAAGGAAGGAGTCTTGGTAAGCAAGGCAAGAAGACGAAGAAACAAGGAAAGCTTACACGTAGAACTCTTTGTAAGTTAGTCGAACCCGGATAGAACTCTTGAGACCTGGCATCCCATATAAGGGCCAGGAGAGGGTCTGTCGAGGGACACACAATCATTATAGCCATAACCACCGCAAGTCTAGAGCTAGGTCATCGTAGAACTTAGCCTCTCGACGAGATCGTAGTCGAAGCTTTCGGCTACCCCATTGTAACCCGATAATTTCAGTAATGAAGATCAGACAGGCATGACGTAAGGGTTTTACCTCATCGAGGGCCCCGGACCCGGGTAAATCGCTCTTCCCGCTTGTTTAATAACCGATGTCTCGTGTCAGCCTACAGGATTCCATCTACCCTAAGCCCCAAACGGAGGACATTGCCGGGGAGTACCCTCGACAAATAGTTTAACTTTTTTGCAATTTCCAATTATTTTTAAAATTCAAAATAAATTCTTGAAATATATATACGTAATGACATAAAAAATCCAAAATATTTTTCCCACATTCTAGTTGTTATGTTTAAACGATCTACAAAATATTAAGTTCAAAGATTGTTTGGTATGAGAGATACAAAAATGAGAAGTTGTTTGAGAGGGGAAAAAAGAACTAGCACGGATCTTGATGAATTATAGACGGTCTAGATACGGGTGCGCACCAAGCACCTGCTATAAAAATCCACTCTCTAAAATAAGATGGCATTGCCGGTAATATAGCTACTTTTTTTGCATCTTGTTTAGGAATCGACTAACTACAAATTTCAAAATCAAGTAAAATATGCAACAGCACTATAAAATCAGATCGCAAACAGAGTGTGCGACTAAAAAAGGAGCTAACCGACAGATGTAAGAATTTTGTGTCTTAAGCATCATTTGTAGTACCTTCACCATTCGTTGGGTAATAATGTGAAGCTTGGCCCTTTGTTTTATCTTCAGCGCGAATGTATAGCGCCGCGTGGAATCCTCATTTGCCTGTCTTGTGCCCGGATGTTCGTAAGCAGCTCCTTGAAAGATGCAGGTATGCGTTGGTACTCGTGGAACATGAGTCCTCTAGACCTGCATATGTTTGACCAAGAGAAGGACACTAGAAGTTAGAGTTACACGATAAATTCGTTCAGTGAAGTGGATACTATTGAGGTGAAGGAAAACGTACCACTCACTAGGATTGGCGTAGGTGATAAGATGATCAGCAATGGTGAAGGGGCGAACAGACGGGCGGATCCTATCCTTCATGTCATGTATTTGGCAGGACTCCGCTAACGGCTCGGACAAACCAGTCCCCAGGGAATGAATCACGATGGGGTCCCGAGGTAGGCTGAAGTAGATGGAGTTTCTGCTCAAGGAAGGGAGGTCCCTGGCCGAAACAGACAGGCACCGGTCGCCGCCGAGAAACAGCGCGCGGTCGCCCAAGCTGTTCACCGGGGTAAGCTTACAGCGGCGGTGGCTGTTCACATCCACTTCATAGAGCTTGAAAGTTTGTAGCTGCAACCAGTCCAAAGCATTTGTACCAAGATCTGGGTGTCGGATGACGAGCAGCATCCTTCCACCAGACTCCACGAGAGTAGAAAATCGCAATCCATGCGGTCAGCAAAATATGGAACATGGCCAACCACCACGGAGTTCTCGACGGCTTCTTGTCTGGGAGGAGGGTATAGCTGCAGGATCTGGTTCGAGCACAGGCTGGTGGCGTAGAGTCTTCCCTGGAAGGGCAAGGTGGTCCGAACGTAGAGCCCTCGGTGGAGGACCTCCCAGTCTGAATTTGGGTCGGCGCTGAGCACCACGTTTGTGGCGACGAACCAGACCACCACGGCGATGGAGGATGCGCTGCTGCATACTGCCGCGTTCATGTCTAGCAGCTTGTGCTGCCTGATCGACTTGTTGTACATGGGGGCGAGGGACGGGAGATCGACCGCGACGCGCGTGAACGGATGCAGCACGCTGACCTTGGTGTTGCGCTTGTGCACGAGTATGAGGAGGCCGTCGGTGATCCCAAGTTGCCAACGATCCTGCGGCCCCGGAGCTCCGGGAGGGGGACGCGGAGGCGCCTGTCCCTGCGCGTATGGAAGAAGACGATCTGTCCGGCATCGTCTGGGCGGACGGCGTCGCCGTCGCAGAGCGCGACCCAGTCGAGGGGGCGGAGGCGGGGATCACGCAGAGTAGGGTCGCACGGCCTGGGCGTGCAGGCGCGCCAGTCGGAGCAGACAGCGTGGAAGGAGATGTAATCTACCACGTCGCCGTCGAGGATACGGCAAGTGATGAGGCCAACTATGTCCGTGGGCAGGGACGCCCAGCCGCCGATTGCTTGCGCCGGCGAAGGGCGCTTGCACGCGGCGAGCGTTGCCAAGGTGGCACCTTTTCGCTTCCTTCCCGCCGCCGCCCACTACGGGAAAAACTGTCACTGCCGTGCGACCACCTTTTGCCATGTGCTCGCACACGGCAAAGAATACTTTGCCGTGCAACGCAAACAAAAACGCACCGCAACGAGCAACGCACGGTAAAGAGGACCCACGGCGCACGGCAAAGCCTCAGAAAAGTGCACGGCAATGAAGAAACGCACGGCAAAGAGAACAAGGCGTTGCCGTGAGAGGTCCTTTGCCGTGCGCGAGGCCCAGCCGAACGGCAAAGGCTGCTTTGCCGTGCACATTTTCCTTTGCCGTGTGTCTTGTGGCATTTTCTCCTTTTTCTTTCTATATTGTACTTATTTTAATGTTTATATTTATTCTTGAAATATGACAAGTACCACATCTTGATTAATGCAATGTTTATACCATATTTTTGAAATACGACAAGTACTCTAAGTCCTTACTCCCCCTCCAACATATCAGGGTTTCGGAGTAAATAAACCTCGTTCGGGGAATCTTGCAAGTGTTATCGCCCGAAAGAGAGTAATACCACACATGGGAGCTATGCCTTGCACCATTTGGTGAATCACACCTTCCACCACACTTTCACACATATCCTAGGTCCACATGCAAGTTTTGGTGGCATTCCGGTGCTCCGGCGGTCATTCCCCCCCGATAACGGCGGTCTGCGTGCCTCGGGGGGTCTACCCCCCAGATTTCACCGCGCGAGGTTCCACCAACATACTTTTTGATAGGTTTAGTTTTGTTTAGGCCATGTACACATGGAAAGCTAGGTTTGGCACAATTTGGCACATTATAGCCACCGGTATACCCGCAGCGGACACTTCAGCCTACAAGTCGAGGATTCTTGCAAGTGTTATCGCCCGAAAGAGAGGAATGCCCCACATGGGAGCTATGCCTTGCACCATTTGGTGAATCACACCTTCAACCAAACTTTCACACATATCCTAGGTCCACATGCAAGTTTTGGTGGCATTCCGGTGCTCCGGCGGTCATCCCCCCCCCCGATAACGGCGGTCTGCGTGCCTCAGGGGGTCTACCCCCACTAGATTTCACCGCGCGAGGTTCCACCAACATACTTTTTGATAGGTTTAGTTTTTTTAGGCCATGTACACATGGAAAGCTAGGTTTGGCACACTTTGGCACATTATAGCCACCGGTATACCCGCAGCGGGACACTTCAGCCTACAAGTCGAGGATTCTTGCAAGTGTTATCGCCCGAAAGAGAGGAATGCCCCACATGGGAGCTATGCCTTGCAGCATTTGGTGAATCACACCTTCCACACACTTTCACACATATCCTAGGTCCACATGCAAGTTTTGGTGGCATTCCGGTGCTCCGGCGGTCATTCCCCGATAACGGCGGTCTGCGTGCCTCGGGGGGTCTACCCCCTAGATTTCACCGCGCGAGGTTCCACCAACATACTTTTTGATAGGATTAGTTTTGTTTAGGCCATGTACACATGGAAAGCTAGGTTTGGCACACTTTGGCACATTATAGCCACCGGTATACCCGCAGCGGGACACTTCAGCCTACAAGTCGAGGATTCTTGCAAGTGTTATCGCCCGAAAGAGAGGAATGCCACACATGGGAGCTATGCCTTGCACCATTTGGTGAATCACACCTTCAACCACACTTTCACACATATCCTTGGTACACATGCAAGTTTTGGTGGCATTCCAGTGCTCCGGCGGTCATTCCCCCCCCGATAACGGCGGTGTGCGTGCCTCGGGGGGTCTACCCCCCTAGATTTCACCGCGCGAGGTTCCACCAACATACTTTTTGATAGGTTTAGTTTTGTTTAGGCCATGTACACATGGAAAGCTAGGTTTGGCACACTTTGGTACATTATAGCCACCGGTATACCCGCAGCGGGACACTTCGGCCTACAAGTCGAGGATTCTTGCAAGTGTTATCTCCCGAAAGAGAGGAAAGCCACACATGGGAGCTATGCCTTGCACCATTTGGTGAATCACACCTTAAACCGCACTTTCACACATATCCTTGGTCCACATGCAAGTTTTAGTGGCATTCCGGTGCTCCGGCGGTCATCCCCCCCCCCCCCATAACGGCGGTCTGCGTGCCTCGGGGGGTCCATCCACCTAGATTTCACCGCGCGAGGTTCCACCAACATACTTTTTGATAGGTTTAGTTTTTTTTAGGCCATGTACACATGGAAAGCTAGGTTTGGCACACTTTGGCACATTATATCCACCGGTATACCTGCAGCGGGACACTTCAGCCTACAAGTCGAGGATTCTTGCAAGTGTTATCGCCCGAAAGAGAGGAATGCCCCACATGGGAGCTATGCCTTGCATCATTTGGTGAATCACACCTTTCACCACACTTTCACACATATCCTAGGTCCACATGCAAGTTTTGGTGGCATTCCGGTGCTCCGGCGGTCATTCCCCCCCGATAACGGCGGTCTGCGTGCCTCGGGGGGTCTACCCCCTAGATTTCACCGCGCGAGGTTCCACCAACATACTTTTTGATAGGTTTAGTTTTTTTAGGCCATGTACACATGGAAAGCTAGGTTTGGCACACTTTGGCACATTATAGCCACCGGTATACCCGCAGCGGGACACTTCAGACCTACAAGTCGAGGATTCTTGCAAGTGTTATCGCCCGAAAGAGAGGAATGCCACACATGGGAGCTATGCCTTGCACCATTTGGTGAATCACACCTTCAACTACACTTTCACACATATCCTTGGTCCACATGCAAGTTTTGGTGGCATTCCAGTGCTCCGGCGGTCATTCCCCCCCGATAACGGCGGTCTGCGTGCCTCGGGGGGTCTACCCCCCAGATTTCACCGCGCGAGGTTCCACCAACATACTTTTTGATAGGTTTAGTTTTGTTTAGGCCATGTACACATGGAAAGCTAGGTTTGGCACACTTTGGTACATTATAGCCACCGGTATACCCGCAGCGGGACACTTCGGCCTACAAGTCGAGGATTCTTGCAAGTGTTATCTCCCGAAAGAGAGGAATGCCACACATGGGAGCTATGCCTTGCACCATTTGGTGAATCACACCTTAAAACACACTTTCACACATATCCTTGGTCCACATGCAAGTTTTGGTGGCATTCCGGTGCTCCGGCGGTCATTCCCCCCCCCCGATAACGGCGGTCTGCGTGCCTCGGGGGGTCCATCTCCCTAGATTTCACCGCGCGAGGTTCCACCAACATACTTTTTGATAGGTTTAGTTTTTTTTAGGCCATGTACACATGGAAAGCTAGGTTTGGAACACTTTGGCACATTATAGCCACCGGTATACCCGCAGCGGGACACTTCAGCCTACAAGTCGAGGATTCTTGCAAGTGTTATCGCCCAAAAGAGAGGAATGCCACACATGGGAGCTATGACTTGCACCATTTGGTGAATCACACCTTCCACCACACTTTCACACATATCCTAGGTCCACATGCAAGTTTTGGTGGCATTCCGGTGCTCCGGCGGTCATTCCCCCCTCCCCCCGATAACGGCGGTCTGCGTGCCTCGGGGGGGTCTACCCCCCTAGATTTCACCGCGCGAGGTTCCACCAACATACTTTTTGATAGGTTTAATTTTGTCTAGGACATGTACACATGGAAAGCTAGGTTTGGCACACTTTGGCACATTATAGCCACCGGTATACCCGCAGCGGGACACTTCAGCCTACAAGTCGAGGATTCTTGCAAGTGTTATCGCCCGAAAGAGAGGAATGCCACACATGGGAGCTATGACTTGCACCATTTGGTGAATCACACCTTCCACCACACTTTCACACATATCGTAGGTCCACATGCAAGTTTTGGTGGCATTCCGGTGCTCCGGCGGTCATTCCCCCCCCCCGATAACGGCGGTCTGCGTGCCTCGGGGGGGGGGGGGTCTACCCCCCTAGATTTCACCGCGAGAGGTTCCACCAACATACTTTTTGATAGGTTTAATTTTGTTTAGGACATGTACACATGGAAATCTAGGTTTGGCACACTTTGGCACATTATAGCCACCAGTATACCCGCAGCGGGACACTTCAGCCTACAAGTCGAGGATTCTTGCAAGTGTTATCACCCGAAAGAGAGGAATGCCACACATGGGAGCTATGCCTTGCACCATTTGGTGAATCACACCTTGATGTCTACGCACGCTTCTATTCCTGTAGACAGTGTTGGGCCTCCAAGAGCAGAGGTTTGTAGAACAGCAGCAAGTTTTCCCTTAAGTGGATCACCCAAGGTTTATCGAACTCAGGGAGGAAGAGGTCAAAGATATCCCTCTCAAGCAACCCTGCAATTACGATACAAGAAGTCTCTTGTGTCCCCAACACACCTAATACACTTGTCAGATGTATAGGTGCACTAGTTCGGCGAAGAGATAGTGAAATACAAGTGATATGAATGAATATGAGCAAGTAGTAACGGCGCCGTGAAAATAGCTAGTCGGCGTGCGGTTGATGGTAGTAATATTGCAGGAAGTAAAGATGCAGTAAAACAAGAAATAAGCGATGATTGCAGTATTTGGAAACAAGGCCTAGGGATCATACTTTCACTAGTGGACACTCTCAACATTGATCACATAATAAAACCACTCTACACTCTCTTGTTGGATGATGAACACCATTAATTTTGTAGGGCTACAAGAGCACCTCAATGCCGGAGTTAACAAGCTCCACAACATTCGATGTTCATATTTAAATAACCTTAGAGTGCATGATAGACCAATGCAATTATACCGAGTACTAACATAGCATGCACACTGTCACCGTCAAGCTATGAAAGGGGGAATAGATCACATCAATACTATCATAGTAATAGTTAACTTCATAATCTACAAGAGATCACAATCATAAACTACGCCAAGTACTACATGATGCACACACTGTCACCATTACATCATGGAGGAGGAATAGACTACTTTAATAACATCACTAGAGTAGCACATAGATTAATAGTGATATAAAGCTCATTGCAATCATAAAGGAATATAAATAAGCACTTCACTATGATATTCTGAATTACTCTTTGGCAAGATAACGAACACTAATTCATCATGTAGGCAAACCTTAAAGATGTATTCCCAAGTACTAATAAACACCCCACGCTGTCACTGTGAGCATTCATAGGAGGTACTAACACACCACAATTTCATAGAGACATCCGACTCAAATCATAACTTCAGTGAATAAGTATTCTATGAAATATAGCCTAAGAGACCCACACGGTGCACACACTGTCACCTTTACACACGTGGGACAAGGAGTCTCCGGAGATCACATAAGTAAGATCCACTTGAATAGCATAACGACATCTAGATTACAAAGCTCATCATATGGATCTCAATCATGTAAAGCAGCTCATGAGATCATTGTATTGAAGTACATAGGAGAGAGAGATGAACCACATAGCTACCGGTACAGCCCTTAACCTCGATGGAGAACTACTCCCTCCTCATGGGAGACAGCAGTGTTGATGAAGATGGCGGTGGTGTCGATGGAGAGGCCTTCCGGGGGCACTTCCCCGTCCCGGCGGCGTGCCGGAACAGAGACTTCTGTCCCCCAGATCTTGGCTTCACGATGGCGGCGGCTCTGGAAGGTTTCTAGTACCGTGGCTTTTCTGTATCGAAGATTTAGGTCAGGGAGGCTTAAATAGGTGAAGAGGCGGAGTCGGAAGGGCCACGGGGGACCCACACAGTAGGGGGGCGCCCCCCCCTCTGGCCGCGCCGCCATGGTGTGTGGGGGCCCTGGGCCTCCCCTCTGGTCCCTCTCCGATGTTCTGGAAGCTTCGTGGAAATATAAGATCGTGGGCCTTGATTTCGTCCAATTCCGAGAATATTTCCTTAATAGGATTTCTGAAACAAAAACAGCAGAAAACAGGAACTGGCACTTCGGCATCTCGTCAATAGGTTAGTTCCGGAAAATGAATAATAATGACATATAATGTGTATAAAACATGTGAGTATCATCATAAAAGTAGCATGGAACATAAGAAATTATAGATACGTTTGAGACGTATCAAGCATCCCCAAGCTTAGTTCCTACTCGCCCTCGAGTAGGTAAACGATAACAAAGATAATTTCTTAAGTGACATGCTATCATAATCTTGATTAATACTATTGTAAAGCATATGAGATGAATGCAGCGATTCAAAGCAATGGTAAAGACAATGAGTAAACAAATAAACCATATAACAAAGACTTTTCATGAATAGTACTTTCAAGACAAGCATCAATAAGTCTTGCATAAGAGTTACTCATAAAGCAATAAATTCAACGTAAATGCATTGAAGCAACACAAGGGAAGATATAAGTTTCAGCAATTGCTTTCAACTTGTAACATGTATATCTCATGGATAGTTGTCAACACAAAGTAATATAACAAGTGCAATAGGTAAACATGTAAGAATCAATGCACACAGTTGATACAAGTGTTTGCTTCTAAGATAGAAAGAAGTAGGTAAACTGACTCAACAATAAAGTAGAAGATAGGCCCTTCGCAGAGGGAAGCATGGATTACTATATTTGTGCTAGAGGTTTTCATTTTGAAAACAAGAAACAATTTTGTCAACGGTAGTAATAAATCATATGTGTTATGTATAAGATATCCTATAAGTTGCAAGCCTCATGCATAGTATACCAATAGTGCTCGCACCTTGTCCTAATTAGCTTGGATTAACATGGATTATCATTGCATAGCATATGTTTCAACCAAGTGTCACAAAGGGGTACTTCTATGCCGCCTGTACAAAGGTCGGAGAAAGCTCGCATTGGATTTCTCGCTTTTGATTATTCTCAACTTAGACATCCATACCGGGACAACATAGACAACAGATAATGGACTCCTCTTTAATGCAAGCATTCAACAACAGATAATATTCTCATAAGAGATTGAGGATTAATGTCCAAACTGAAACTTCCACCATGATTCATGGCTTTAGTTAGCGGCCCAATGTTCTTCTCTAACAATATGCATACTCAAACCATATGATCATGAAAATCGCCCTTACTTCGTACAAGACGAACATGCATAGCAACTCACATGATATTCAACAAAAGTGTAATAGTTGATGGCGTCCCCAGAAACATGGTTACCGCTCAACAAGCAACTTATTAAGAAATAAGACACATAACTACATATTCTTCACCACAATAGTTTTTAAGGCTATTTTTCCCATGATCTATATATTGCAAAGACAAAGGATGGAATTTTAAAGGTAGCACTCAAGTAATTTACTTTGGAATGACAGAGAAATACCATGTAGTAGGTAGGTATGGTGGACACAAATGGCATAGTTTTTGGCTCAAGGATTTGGATGCACGAGAAGTATTCCCTCTCAATACAAGGCTTTGGCTAGCAAGGTTGTTTGAAACAAACTCAAGTATAAAACGGTGCAGCAAAGCTCACATATGAACATATTGTAAGCATTATAAGACTTTACATCGTCTCCTTGTTGTTCAAACACCTTAACCAGAAAATATGTAGACTCTAGAGACCAATCATGCAAACCAAATTTTAACAAGCTCTATGTAGTTCTTCATTAATAGGTGCAAAGTACATGATGCAAGAGCTTAAACATGATCTATATGAGCACAACAATTGCCAAGTATCAAATTATTCAAGACATTATACCAATTACCACATGCATCATTTTCTGTTTCCAACCATATAACAATGAACGAAGCAGTTTCAACCTTCGCCATGAACACTAAAAGTAAAGCTAAGAACACATGTGTTCATATGAACGAGCGGAGCGTGTCTCTCTCCCACACAAGCATGAATTTATTCAGAGAATGAAAATAACAAAACGAAAATAAAAGCACACAGACGCTCCAAGTAAAGCACATAAGATGTGACGGAATAAAAATATAGTTTCACTAGAGGTGACCTGATAAGTTGTCGATGAAGAAGGGGATGCCCAGGCATCCCCAAGCTTAGATGTTTGAGTCTTTTTGAAATATGCAGGGATGAACCACAGGGGCATCCCCAAGCTTAGACTTTTCACTCTTCTTGATCATATTGTATCATCCTCCTCTCTTGATCCTTGAAAACTTCCTCCACACCAAACTCAAAACAAACTCATTAGAGAGTTAGTGCATAATCAAAAATTCACATATTCAGAGGTGACACGATCATTCTTAACACTTCTGGACATTGCACAAAGCTACTGGAAGTTAATGGAACAAAGAAATCCATCCAACATAGCAAAACAGGCAATGCGAAATAAAAGGCAGAATCTATCAAAACAGAACAGTCCGTAAATACGAATTTTTTAGAGGCACTGGACTTGCTCAGATGAAAATGCTCAAATTGAATGAAAGTTGCGTACATATCTGAGGATCACTCACGTAAATTGGCATAAGTTTCTGAGTTACCTACAGAGAATTAGGCCCAGATTTGTGACAGCAAAGAAATCTGTTTCTGCGCAGTAATCCAAATCTAGTATGAACCTTACTATCAAAGACTTTACTCGGCACAACAATGCAATAAAATAAAGATAAGGAGAGGTTGTTACAGTAGTAACAACTTCCGAGACTCAAATATAAAACAAAATTGTTGTAGTAAAATAAAAACATGGGTTATCTCCCAAGAAGTGCTTTCTTTATAGCCATTAAGATGGGCTCAACAGTTTTAATGATGCACTCCCAAGAAATAAGAGTTGAAGCAAAAGAGAGCATCAAGAAGCAAATTCAAAAAAAATTAAGCCTAACCCACTTCCTATGAAAAGGAATCTTGTAAATAAACAAGTCATGTAGGCATAATGCAACAAGCATAGGAAAACTAGACAAGCGCAACTTCAAGATTTTCAGCATATAGAGAGGTGTTTTAGTACCATGAAAATTTCTACAACCATATTTTCCTCTCTCATAAAGATTTTCAGTAGCATCATGAACAAACTCAGCAATATAACTATCAAATTAAACATTCTTATCATGAGTCTCATGCATAAAATTATTACTACTCCCAACATAAGCATAGTCATTCTTATTAATTGTAGTGGGAGAAAATTCAACAAAGTAGCTATCATCAAATATAGGAGGCATATTGTAATCTTAATTAAATTTATCCTCCATAATAGGTGGCACCAGAAGACCACTATCATTATAATCATCATAAATAGGAGGCAAAGTATCATCAAAGAAAATTTTCTCCTCAATGCTTGGGGGACTAAAAATATCATGCTCATCAAAACCAGCTTCCCCAAGCTTAGAACTTTCTATATCATTATCAACAATGGTGTTCAAAGCGTTCATACTAATATTACTACCAAGCATGCAAATAAGGTTCCATAGGTTTTTTAATTTTCGCATCAAACAATCCATGTCTTAAGTCAGGAAATAGAATAAAAAGCTCATTGTTTTCCATTATGCCTAACTAGTGTAAACAAGAAACAAAAAGATGCAATTGCAGGATCTAAAGAAAATAGCTTCGAGCACTCACACACCGGCAACAGTGCTAGGAAATAGCTTACTAGTCGGAGGATGTGAATACCTTTTACCTTACCTCCCAGCAACGGCGCCAGAAAATAGCTTGATGTCTACGCACGCTTCTATTCCTGTAGACAGTGTTGGGCCTCCAAGAGCAGAGGTTTGTAGAACAGCAGCAAGTTTTCCCTTAAGTGGATCACCCAAGGTTTATCGAACTCGGGGAGGAAGAGGTCAAAGATATCCCTCTCAAGCAACCCTGCAATTACGATACAAGAAGTCTCTTCTGTCCCCAACACACCTAATACACTTGTCAGATGTATAGGTGCACTAGTTCGGCGAAGAGATAGTGAAATACAAGTGATATGAATGAATATGAGCAGTAGTAACGGCGCCAGAAAATAGCTTGCTGGCGTGCGATTGATGGTAGTAATATTGCAGGAAGTAAAGATGCGAGTAAAACAAGAAATAAGCGATGATTGCGGTATTTGGAAACAAGGCCTAGGGATCATACTTTCACTAGTGGACACTCTCAACATTGATCACATAATAAAACCACTCTACACTCTCTTGTTGGATGATGAACACCATTAATTGTGTAGGGCTACAAGAGCACCTCAATGCCGGAGTTAACAAGCTCCACAACATTCGATGTTCATATTTAAATAACCTTAGAGTGCATGATAGACCAACGCAATTATACCGAGTACTAACATAGCATGCACACTCGTCACCATCAAGCTATGAAAGGGGGAATAGATCACATCAATACTATCATAGTAATAGTTAACTTCATAATCTACAAGAGATCACAATCATAAACTACGCCAAGTACTACATGATGCACACACTGTCACCATTACATCATGGAGGAGGAATAGACTACTTTAATAACATCACTAGAGTAGCACATAGATTAATAGTGATATAAATCTCATTGCAATCATAAAGGAATATAAATAAGCACTTCATTATGCTATTCTGAATTACTCTTTGGCAAGATAACGAACACTAATTCATCATGTAGGCAAACCTTAAAGATGTATTCCCAAGTACAAATAAACACCCCACGCTGTCACTGTGAGCATTCATAGGAGGTACTAACACACCACAATTTCATAGAGACATCCGACTCAAATCATAACTCAGTGAATAAGTATTCTATGAAATATAGCCTAAGAGACCCACAGGGTGCACACACTGTCACCTTTACACACGTGGGACAAGGAGTCTCCGGAGATCACATAAGTAAAATCCACTTGAATAGCATAACGACATCTAGATTACAAAGCTCATCATATGGATCTCAATCATGTAAAGCAGCTCATGAGATCATTGTATTGAAGTACATAGGAGAGAGAGATGAACCACATAGCTACCGGTACAGCCCTTAACCTCAATGGAGAACTACTCCCTCCTCATGGGAGACAGCAGCGTTGATGAAGATGGCGGTGGTGTCGATGGAGAGGCCTTCCGGGGGCACTTCCCCGTCCCGGCGGCGTGCCGGAACAGAGACTTCTGTCCCCCAGATCTTGGCTTCGTGATGGCGGCGGCTTTGGAAGGTTTCTCGTACCGTGGCTTTTCCGTATCGAACATTTAGGTCAGGGAGGCTTAAATAGGCGAAGAGGCGGAGTCGGAAGGGCCACGGGGGACCCACACAGTAGGGGGGCGCCCCCCCTCTGGCCGCGCCGCCATGGTGTGTGGGGGCCCTGGGCCTCCCCTCTGGTCCCTCTCCGATGTTCTGGAAGCTTCGTGGAAATATAAGATCGTGGGCCTTGATTTCGTCCAATTCCGAGAATATTTCCTTACTAGGATTTCTGAAACCAAAAACAGCAGAAAACAGGAACTGGCACTTCGGCATCTCGTCAATAGGTTAGTTCCGGAAAATGAATAATAATGACATATAATGTGTATAAAACATGTGAGTATCATCATAAAAGTAGCATGGAACATAAGAAATTATAGATACGTTTGAGACGTATCACACCTTCAACCACACTTTCACACATATCCTTGCTCCACATGCAAGTTTTGGTGGCATTCCGGTGCTCCGGCGGTCATTCCCCCCCCCCGATAACGGCGGTCTGCGTGCCTCGGGGGGTCTACCCCCCTAGATTTCACCGCGCGAGGTTCCACCAACATAATTTTTGATAGGTTTAGTTTTTTTTAGGCCATGTACACACGGAAAGCTAGGTTTGGCACACTTTGGTACATTATAGCCACCGGTATACCCGCAGCGGGACACTTCAGCCTACAAGTCGAGGATTCTTGCAAGTGTTATCGCCCGAAAGAGAGGAATGCCACACATGGGAGCTATGCCTTGCACCATTTGGTGAATCACACCTTCAACCACACTTTCACACATATCCTTGGTCCACATGCAAGTTTTGGTGGCATTCCGGTGCTCCGGAGATCATTCCCCCCAATAACGGCGGTCTGCGTGCCTCGGGGGGTCTACCCCCCTAGATTTCACCGCGCGAGGTTCCACCACGCATTAGGCCACCCCCGCCAAACAAGGACGATTACCGCCGCGTAGACCCCTCAACAAGGAGTGTTGATTTTTATCAAGAAGAAGGGCTCCCCGGTCATTTCACTATCGACTTGTCGGCCGTTGATAACATGGTCGTAGACGATGAGCAAGAAGAAGATGCGGTTATGGAGGAAGACAATGAAGAATATGAAGCTGAGGATGTGTGTGCCGTAGAAGACCTAAGTTTGCTCGAGGCGTTCAAAGCAGGCATTGACCTAGCTCCAAATGGACTACCTCCAGGTTTCATCGATGATTATTGGTTCGCTGAGCCTGATGATGATGAAACATGTGGTCCGATTACGGATGTCGACATAGGCTACTGATCTATGTAGTTGTAGTTGTGAGGCTATCCTATGTACTGAACTATGTGCTATTTGTAAGAAACTATGATCTATGTACTGAACTATGTGCTATTTGTAATAAACTATGATCTATGTACTGAACTATGTGCTATTTGTAATAAACTATGATCTATCTACTAATATTTATCTACTTATATATTTGCATTATTGTTGATTTCACTAATATTCATCTGTTTACATTGCATACTAATAAACCACTCTTTTCATTGTGTTTGCAGGTGATTGAAACATGCCGCCAAGAAAAAGAAAGGGAGGTTTCAAAAAGAAGATCAAGGCCGTGGCTGAGCTTGTGGGACTTTCGAGTGGTTCGTCGCAGACACGTCCTCCTAGCGCTCCTCCTAGCCCTCCACCACGGAGGAAGAATGCCCAGCCACGGCGACTTCGTACCCCTTCTCCTAGTCCTCCCCCAGCCGAGGATGATGACGAGGAGCACTGGGGTGGGGAGGACGAGGAGGACGGTCAGGAGCACGGTGGGCAGGATGAGGAGGACGGTGGGCAGGATGAGGAGGACGGTGGGGAGGACCTTGAGGAGGATGAGGGGTTGGGGGGTTTGCCGCAGGAGCTAGACCCAGACCTAGCTTGGTATCCGCCCGAGGAGGAGGTGTACGTTGCAGCCGAGGAGAGGCTGGAACCACGGGACAAGAAGCCATATAAGCGCGGGATTACGAAACTCCCCAAGCTAAAAACTTGGGCCTTCCGCGATATTGTTCTCGTGCCCGCTGGAAAGAGGTACATGCTGATTTTGGCATTCCATTATTGAAATTTTTATCATTATACAAATATTTATCACATGCATACTGATTTTGGCATTTCGTTGTGTAGCATGTTCAAGTATGGTGACCCGAGGAGGAAGCCGACACGTGAGTACTCGAACATCCTTGGAGGCCTAATTAGGAAGCATTTCCCTGGGATTGTCAATCTCCCTAGCGGTGGCCGCGATGTGGCTTGGACCTGGAAGCACTACAGCTACGCGGAAGATCCTAGCGGCAAGTACAACAACATGCAAGAGCGGGTTGTCCGCCACTTCTGGGTACGTGACTTTTGGCTTCTTAGCATTCAAACACTTCTTGACTACCAATAGTTGCTCTAATTCCTCTTCTTTTACCTATGTGCATGGTTGCAGAAATACTTCAAGAGGGCTGAGGGCGAGGAAATTGCGTGCGAAGTTATCTTACACGAGTTGTGCAGGGTGAGGGTGACTGGCATGCACTACGAGGCTCGTGTCCAGTGCGTCCACGACTGGCACGCCGAGCGCAAAGTTTGGATGAGTAAGGCTGATTGTCGGGATACGCTCATGGCACCGTGGCGTACTCGCAGGTATTAGCATCGATGTGTTATTTATTTCCGCATTTTCATGTAGTTTATGTTCTAATAATGGGTCTATCTTGTGTATGTAGAACCCTCCTCGGTACGTCGGGGAAGACAAGGCGTGCTTTCTTGCGATGGTCATATGGTGGACATCCCCGAGTACGCCCGGAAGCACGAGGAGGGCAAGCGAAGCGTTTAGAGATGGGAGGTGGATCACATGTCCCGGGCAGCAAGAACTTGGCCCTTACCTTGCAGCAAGAGGTGAGCAAATGGTTTCTTCATTCTTTCGTTTCATGTTATTGTTAGCCCCGCAAGGGTGTCCCTCTTCACTTACTTGCATGTACTCTTTTGCAGGAAGTGAAGACAGGCGTGACACCAAACTTATTTGGCCTTTTCCAAAAGTCGAAGACCAGGAGGGAGCCGCATCCTGAAACGGGGTCCGTGTGGGTCAACGGGCTAGCGGAGGCCCAGTGTGGCGCGTACCGCTCGACGTTCAAGGCCAAGCACGGCGAAGACGCCGACCCAACCACCGAAGACTTTGACGTTGAGGCTGCGGTGCTTGCGGGACAAGGCAAGAAGGGTGGCCGCCTATGGATTGCTGACGGGTTAGTCGACCCAAAGACCATTCCATCTCTACGCCAGATCCGTCGTGGGCGTACGAGCGAGCAGCCTCGGGTAGAGACCCACCCACGGGCTTCGGACCTAGGCTGTTGAGAAGTTACGGGTAAGTTCTTCGTCGATCCTCTACGCTTCATTACATGTTTTCCATTGCAATGTTATCGACATCGCGGCAACACAACGTAGGCGGAGATGGAAGAAAGGGAACGGAGGAACCAAGAGGAGAAGATGCAGATGCAGCAGCAGCTTAGGGAGAGCATGCAGATGCAGCAGCAGATGTTGCAACAGATGCAACAACAGCAGCAGATGTTCCAGCAGATGTTCATGAACCAGGCCGTGCTGACTTCCCCACCGGGGAGTAGTGCTCCTAGCACGTCGTGTCCTCCTATGTTCCCCCATTTTGTAAGTGGTTAACTTAATATCTCCATCTCAATCTTGTTTGTTGTCTAACCGAACTTTGGATATTGCAGATCCCTGCGCCTGATCCGGCTGTGTTGGCGCTTGATACGTCTCCGACGTATCGATAATTTCTTATGTTCCATGCCACATTATTGATGATATCTACATGTTTTTTGCATACTTTATGTCATATTTATGCGTTTTCCGGAACTAACCTATTGACGAGATGCCGAAGGGCCAGTTGTTGTTTTCTGCTGTTTTTGGTTTCAGAAATCCTTGTAAGGAAATATTCTCGGAATCGGACGAAATCAACGCCCAACATCTTAGGATCACTCGAAGCTTCCAGAACACCCGAGAGAGGCCAGAGGGGAGCCACTGGGCCACCAGACGCCAGGGTGGCGCGGCCTAGGCCTTGGCCGCGCCCCCCTAGTGTGTCACCGCCTCGTCGACCCTCCGACTCCGCCTCTTCGCCTATATAAAGGTCCCTGACCTAAAACCTCGAGACGAAAAAGCCACGGTACGAGAAACCTTCCAGAGCCGCCGCCATCGCGAAGCCAAGATCTGGGGGACAGGAGTCTCTGTTCCGGCACGCCGCCGGGACGGGGAAGTGCCCCCGAAGGCTCCTCCATCGACACCACCGCCATCTTCATCAACGCCGATGTTTCCCATGAGGAGGGAGTAGTTCTCCATCGAGGCTCGGGGCTGTACCGGTAGCTATGTGGTTCATCTCTCTCCTATGTACTTCAATACAATAATCTCATGAGCTGCCTTACATGATTGAGATTCATATGATGATGCTTGTAATCTAGATGTCATTGTGCTAGTTAAGTGGATTTTACTTATGTGATCTCCGGAGAATCCTTGTCCCACGTGTGTAAAGGTGACAGTGTGTGCACCGTGTGGGTCTCTTAGGCTATATTTCACAGAATACTTATTCACTGTTATGAATGGCATAGTGAAATGCTTATTTATATCTCTTTATGATTGCAATGTGTTTTGTATCACAATTTATCCGTGTGCTACTCTAGTGATGTTATTAAAGTAGTTTATTCCTCCTGCACGGTGTAATGGTGACAAGTGTGTGCATCGTGTAGTACTTGGCGTAGGCTATGATTGTGATCTCTTGTAGATTATGAAGTTAACTATTGCTATGATGGTATTGATGTGATCTATGCCTCCTTTCGTAGCGTGAAGGTGACAGTGTGCATGCTATGTTAGTACTTGGTTTGGTTATGTTGATCTATCGTGCACTCTAAGGTTATTTAAACATGAACATCGAATATTGTGGAGCTTGTTAACTCCGGCATTGAGGGTTCGTGTAATCCTACACAGTTAGTGGTGTTCATCATCCAACAAGAGAGTGTAGAGTCTAGCATCTATCTACTTATTCTGTTATGTGATCAATGTTGAGAGTGTCCACTAGTGAAAGTATGATCCCTAGGCCTTGTTCCTAAATACTGCTACCGCTGCTTGTTTACTTGTTTTATCGCATCCGTACTTCCTGCAATATTACCACCATCAACCACACGCCAGCAAGCACTTTTCACGGCGCCGTTACTACTCGCTTATATTTATTCATACCACCTGTATTTCACTATCTCTTCGCCGAACTAGTGCACCTATTAGGTGTGTTGGGGACACAAGAGACTTCTTGCTTTGTGGTTGCGGGGTTGCTTGAGAGGGATATCTTTGACCTCTTCCTCCCTGAGTTCGATAAACCTTGGGTGATCCACTTAAGGGAAACTTGCTGCTGTTCTACAAACCTCTGCTCTTGGAGGCCCAACACTGTCTACAAGAATAGAAGTACCCGTAGACATCGAGCACTTTTTCTGGCGCCGTTGCCGGGGAGATCAAGACACGCTGCAAGGGGAGTCTCCACAATCCAATCTCTTTACTTTGTTTTTGTCTTGCTTTATTTTATTTACTACTTTGTTTGCTGCATTATATCAAAACACAAAAAAATTAGTTGCTAGCTTTACTTTATTTATTGTCTTTTTCTCTATATTAAAAACACAAAAAAATTAGTTACTTGCATTTACTTTATCTAGTTTGCTTTATTTACTACTGCTAAAATGGGTACTCCTGAAAATACTAAGTTGTGTGACTTCACAACCACAAATAATAATGATTTCTTATGCACACCTATTGCTCCACCTGCTACTACAGCAGAATTCTTTGAAATTAAACCTGCTTTACTGAATCTTGTTATGCGAGAGCAATTTTCTGGTGTTAGTTTTGATGATGCTGCTGCCAATCTCAATAATTTTGTTGAATTGTGTGAAATTCAAAAGTATAAAGATGTAGATGGTGACATTATAAAATTGAAATTGTTTCCTTTCTCATTCAGAGGAAGAGCTAAAGATTGGTTGCTATCTCTGCCTAAGAATAGTATTGATTCATGGACTAAATGCAAGGATGCTTTTATTGGTAGATATTATACCCCTGCTAAAATTATATCTTTGAGGAGTAGCATAATGAATTTTAAACAATTGGATAATGAGCATGTTGCACAAGCTTGGGAAAGAATGAAATCTTTGGTTAAAAATTTCCCAACCCATGGATCGACTACTTGGATGATCATCCAAACCTTTTATGCAGGACTGAACTTTTCTTCGCGGAACCTATTGGATTCAGCTGCTGGAGGTACCTTTATGTCCATCACTCTTGGTGAAGCAACAAAGCTTCTTGATAATATGATGATTAATTATTCTGAATGGCACACGGAAAGAGCTCCACAAGGTAAGAAGGTAAATTCCGTCGAAGAAACCTCTTCCTTGAGTGATAAGATTGATGCTATTATGTCTATGCTTGTGAATGGTAGGACTAATGTTGATCCTAATAATGTTCCGTTAGCTTCATTGGTTGCCCAAGAAGAACATGTTGATGTAAACTTCATTAAAAATAATAATTTCAACAACAATGCTTATCGGAACAATTCTAGTAATAGCTATAGGCCATATCCTTATAATAATGGTAACGGTTATGGTAATTCTTATGGGAATTCTTACAACAATAATAGGAACACACCCCATGGACTTGAAGCTATGCTTAAAGAATTTATTAGTACACAAACTGCTTTTAACAAATCTGTTGAGGAAAAGCTCGATAAAATTGATATTCTCACTTCTAAGGTCGATAGTCTTGCCTCTGATGTTGATCTTTTAAAATTGAAAGTTATGCCTAATAGGGATATTGATAATAAGATTGTTACTACAGCAAATGCCATCCAAGTTAGAATTAATGAGAATATTAGATTGATGGCTGAATTGCATGCTAGGTGGGAAAGAGAAGAAAATGAAAAACTAGCTAAAGATAATAATGTAGCTAAAGTTTGGACTATTACCACCACTAGTAATGTTAATGCTCCACATGTTTCTGCACCTCCTACTATCAATGGTAAAATAATTGGTGTTGCCAATGTTTCCACTTCTAATGCAAAGCCTGCAAAACTGTCGGAAACTGCTAAAACTGCTGAAACTGCCTGTGATAAAACTGCTGAAATTTTTTCCAACATTGGGAATGATGATCCCATTGCTTTAGATTATAATGGTTTGGATTTTGATGATTGCCACATCTCTGAAGTTATAAAGTTCTTACAAAAATTTGCTAAGAGTCCTAATGCTAGTGCTATAAACTTGGCTTTCACAAAACATATTACAAATGCTCTCATAAAAGCTAGAGAAGAGAAACTAGAACGTGAAGCTTCTATTCCTAGGAAGCTAGAGGATGGTTGGGATCCCATCATTAAGATGAAGGTCAATGACTTTGATTGTAATGCTTTATGTGATCTTGGTGCAAGTATTTCGTTATGCCTAAGAAAATTTATGATATGCTTGACTTGCCACCATTGAAAAATTGTTATTTGGATGTTAATCTTGCTGATCATTCTACAAAGAAACCTTTGGGGAGAGTTGATAATGTTCGCATTACCGTTAACAATAACCTTGTCCCCGTTGATTTTGTTGTCTTGGATATTGAATGCAATGCATCTTGTCCCATTATATTGGGAAGACCTTTTCTTCGAACTGTTGGAGCTATCATTGATATGAAGGTAGGTAATATTAAATATCAATTTCCTCTCAAGAAAGGTATGGAACACTTCCCTAGAAAGATAATGAAGTTACCTTTTGATTCTATTATTAGAACAAATTATGATGTTGATACTGCATCTCTTGATAATACTTGATATACACTTTACGCGCCTAGGCGAAAGGCGTAAAGAAAAGCGCTTATGGGAGACAACCCATGTTTTTACTACAGTACTTTTATTTTATATTTGAGTCTTGGAAGTTGTTTACTACTGTAGCAACCTCTCCTTATCTTAGTTTTGTGCATTGTTGTGCCAAGTAAAGTTGTTGATAGTAAGGTTCATACTAGATTTGGATTACTGCGCAGAAACAGATTTCTTTCTTCGTCACGAATCTGGGCCTAATTCTCTGTAGGTAACTCAGAAACTTATGCCAATTTACGTGAGTGATCCTCAGATATGTACGCAAGTTTCATTCAATTTGAGCATTTTCATTTGAGCAAGTCTGGTGCCTCTTTAAAATTCGTCTTTACGGATCGTTCTGTTTTGACGGATTCTGCCTTTTATTTCGCATTGCTTCTTTTGCTATGTTGGATGGATTTCTTTGTTCCATTACCTTCCAGTAGCTTTGAGCAATGTCCAGAAGTGTTAAGAATGATTGTGTCACCTCTGAACATGTGAATTTTTGATTATGCACTAACCCTCTAATGAGTTTGTTTCGAGTTTGGTGTGGAGGAAGTTTTCAAGGGTCAAGAGAGGAGGATGATACAATATGATCAAGAAGAGTGAAAAGTCTAAGCTTGGGGATGCCCCCGTGGTTCATCCCTGCATATTTCAAGAAGACTCAAGCATCTAAGCTTGGGGATGCCCAAGGCATCCCCTTCTTCATCGACAACTTATCAGGTCACTTCTCTTGAAACTATATTTTTATTCGGTCACATCTTATGTACTTTACTTGGACCGTCTGTGTGCTTTTATTTTCGTTTTGTTATTTTCATTCTCTGAATAAATGCTTGTGTGGGAGAGAGACACGCTCCGCTGGTTCATATGAACACATGTGTTCTTAGCTTTACTTTTAATGTTCATGGCGAAGGTTGAAACTGCTTCGCTAATTGTTATATGGTTGGAAACTGGAAATGCTACATGTAGTAATTGGTATGATGTCTTGAATAATTTGATACTTGGCAATTGTTGTGCTCATGTTGAAGCTCTTGCATCATATACTTTGCACCCATTAATGAAGAAATACATAGAGCTTGCTAAAATTTGGTTTGCATAATTGGTCTCTCTAAGGTCTAGATAATTTCTAGTAAAGAGTTTGAACAACAAGGAAGACGGTGTAGAGTCTTATAATGTTTACAATATGTCTTTTATGTGATTTTTGCTGCACCGGTTCATCCTTGTGTTTGTGTCAAATAACCTTGCTAGCCTAAGCCTTGTATCGAGAGGGAATACTTCTCATGCATCCAAAATCCTTGAGCCAACCACTATGCCATTTGTGTCCACCATACCTACCTACTACATGGTATTTTCCGCCATTCCAAAGTAAATTTCTTAAGTGTGCTACCTTTAAACAATTAAAAATTTATCACCTCTGATTTGTGTCAATGTTTTATAGCTCATGAGGAAGTATGTGGTGTTTATCTTTCAATCTTGTTGGGCAACTTTCACCAATGGACTAGTGGCTTCATCCGCTTATCCAATAATTTTGCAAAAAGAGCTGGCAATGGGATTCCCAGTCCCAAATTAATTAACAAAAATAGACAATCCTCCATGGTATGTGATTGTTGGACGGCACCCGAAGGATTCGGTTAGCCATGGCTTGAGAAAGCAAAGGTGGGGAGGAGTGTCATCATAATAAAACTAAAATAAAAAGGCACTCCTTCATGGTATGAGATTGTTGGCGGGCACCCGAGGATTCGGTTAGCCATGGTTTGTGAAAGAAAGGTTGGAAGGAGTGCCACCCAAAAATAAAAATAATTCATGGGAGCCGCTCTTTGAAGGTTTGTCTGGCAAGGGGGTTAGAGTGCCCACTACTATTCGTTGACAACAACAAACACCTCTCAAAATTTTACTTTTATGCTCTCTTTATGTTTTCAAAACCAAAGCTCTAGCACAAATATAGCAATCAATGCTTCCTCTGCGAAGGGCCATTCTTTTACCTTTTATGTTGAGTCAGTTCACCTATCTCTCTCCACCTCAAGAAGCAAACACTTGTGTGAACTGTGCATTGATTCCTACATACTTGCATATTGCACTTGTTATATTACTTTACATTGACAATATCCATGAGATATACATGTTATAAGTTGAAAGCAACCGCTGAAACTTCAAATCTTCCTTTGTGTTGCTTCAATACCTTTACTTTGATTTATTGCTTTATGAGTTAACTCTTATGCAAGACTTATTGATGCTTGTCTTGAAAGTACTATTCATGAAAAGTCTTTGCTTTATGATTCATTTGTTTACTCATGTCATTTACCATTGCTTTGATCGCTGCATTCATTACATGTGCTTACAATAGTATGATCAAGATTATGATGGCATGTCACTCCAGAAATTATCTTTGTGATCGTTTACCTGCTCGGGACGAGCAGAAACTAAGCTTGGGGATGCTGATACGTCTCCGACGTATCGATAATTTCTTATGTTCCATGCCACATTATTGATGATATCTACATGTTTTTTGCATACTTTATGTCATATTTATGCGTTTTCCGGAACTAACCTATTGACGAGGTGCCGAAGGGCCAGTTGCTGTTGTTTTCTCGCTGTTTTTGGTTTCGAAATCCTAGTAAGGAAATATTCTCGGAATCGGACGAAATCAACGCCGACATCTTAGGATCACTCGAAGCTTCCGGAACACCCGAGAGAGGCCGGAGGGGGGCCACTGGGCCACCGGACGCCGGTGGTGGCGCGGCCCGAGCCTTGGCCGCGCCCCCCTAGTGTGTCACCGCCTCGTCGACCCTCCGACTCCGCCTCTTCGCCTATATAAAGGTCCCTGACCTAAAACCTCGAGACGAAAAAGCCACGGTACGAGAAACCTTCCAAAGCCGCCGCCATCGCGAAGCCAAGATCTGGGGGACAGGAGTCTCTGTTCCGGCACGCCGCCGGGATGGGGAAGTGCCCCCGGAAGGCTCCTCCATCGACACCACCGCCATCTTCATCAACGCTGTCTGTCTCCCATGAGGAGGGAGTAGTTCTCCATCGAGGCTTGGGGCTGTACCGGTAGCTATGTGGTTCATCTCTCTCCTATGTACTTCAATACAATAATCTCATGAGCTGCCTTACATGATTGAGATTCATATGATGATGCTTGTAATCTAGATGTCATTGTGCTAGTCAAGTGGATTTTACTTATGTGATCTCCGGAGACTCCTTGTCCCACGTGTGTAAAGGTGACGAGTGTGTGCACCGTGTGGGTCTCTTAGGCTATATTTCACGGAATACTTAT